>NC_134937.1:17750995-18112020 GCF_051020765.1 Lasioglossum baleicum | reverse complement strand
TTATACAGAACAGTAAAGTCTTGATTCTAGCCGGACGGAGCTGCACGATCTGATTGTGAGACAGTTCGCCTACCCCCTCCACTGGGAGCATTTCCGCGAGGGGCCGAGCAGTGCAAAGTGTAAATAAACATATCTGTGCGAACCACTACTAATCCAATTATAAATCTGCCTTATTTTTCATTATTTTTTTTATGGGTCTTTCGCCAACTTATTTCTGGCATTTAAATGCCACTGTCCTTTTCTACGTTCGGCGCGGTCGGTCAGATCACCAAAAAAATAGTAGCCCTACGCGATCTGTGTCGGGATCTTTTCGTACATAGTGTAACCGAAACGTACTGCATCAATTTCTCTACCCTTTATATCTCGTGTTGAAAAGGAATATTGTAAAACAATTACTCGCTCACGATTTTCTCAAGCATAATCAAAATAATATAAAATAAAATGTGGAAGGACGGTGTGTTTGACAGTATCTTGGAACGTGCTGAGCAAAAGGTATGTCCTTTGGACTGCCGATTATAATTAACCTCGCTAACGGTACACTCTGAAATGTCATCGACTTTGCGAAACATCGGAAGACTCTTCTGCTTCCATTCTACCTGCACCATAATCTTTGCAATATCTTAATCTTTCACTTTCCTTTTTTTTCGTCAAAGCCTACAGTGTCTCCAGATTTCTTATTTGTTTGCTTATTCCAACGTCTATTTCAGTTGATAAAATTGCGAAACAGATAATTTTATGACTCCTCGAACGCGCAAATCTGTCCGCTACCACCAATTACCATTCTACCTCTCGTAAATAATCTTCAAGTCTTGCAAAATCACCGCATTTTTACCTTTTTTTTTTGGTACGAATCTTTCCGAGTTTATCAACGTTCTTTCTTATCCTCCTGTTTTTCCACTTAGTTTGCATAGTGTCTTCTGTATTCCAAGTTTTCAACACCTTTTTGATTTTTCTGCGGTTGACAACGTTTTTCAAAACGTTGCTATCCCATTTTTAGTACATTAACTTTTCCGTTTCTTCGAGCCTTTGCGTTGATGATTAATTTTTTTTTAACCCTTTGCACTCTTTTGTCGAGCGTGACTCGACATCGGAGAAAGGAAAATGTAAATGAAACGTGTTTTTGTATGTATTTGGTTCTTCCTTCATTTATTTATATATAAATCGTCTTTTTTCGACTTTCTTAAAAAAAATTCAAGCGATTTTGTTCGAGTTTTCGGACATTTTCTATACTCGTTCTGCTCTACATTATTCTTCTGCTCTGCTCGGGAGTTCGGATAGTAGGCGGCTCCCTTTTCCGCTATTTCGCGAGCACGAGACGAGACGAGCTCCCATAAGCCAGCCGCCAATGACCTATACCGCAGCCTCGTAACACGGACGAGAGGGAAAATCTTCTCCGAGAGAAGGGATTCGCCATTCTCTCCTTTCGTAGTACACCTAGACACACTTATGACCCGGATAGTGAATATGGCAGTCGGGTAACATCCACGGTCTCATCCCGAGCCGAACATCTCTATTTGACCGTCATCGTTAGTTAACGCGTGTTCCTCGTGGCCTACCCTGACAACTGACAGCCAGTGAGCCTCCCTCGTCTTCCCGTTTCTGTTTCTCGTCGAAATTTATTCTCCTTTTCTTCTCTCTCTTCCTTCTTCTCTCCGCTTTCCACCAATGTGAACAACCTTTCCGGGGAGCCAGGAGCCAGGAGTCAGTGGGTCACCTTGAGGAACACATTTACCCGCCTACGGATTCCTACAGGTAATCGCACGAAGCTTTCGGCAATTTTGCAATCACCGTTCAAACGATCATCTTCTTCAATTTTTCCTCGTAGTGCGATAATTCGACTGCCGGTTTTGCTGAAAATTTCTTTTTTTAATCATTTTAACACCAGGTTTACGGACCGCTTAATGCGACTGGTTTTTTTTTTTGACACGTCATTGCAGCCAAAGAAATACATTTTTGGATACATTTTTGCAATCTCGATAATCGTAGATTACGAATATCAGAAGCTGTGCCATTTTGATGGCTCCCGTAAACCCAATGTTAATAAGTTGAAGACGATACAACGATTTGTCTATCTATTCGTTTTTACCATAAACGTGCGAAATTTCTTCATCTGTGCACACATTATATGTTATCTAAGTAAATTCAGTGCTGTAATTTATGAATTATGCCAGTTGCAGTTTTGCTCGGTACCGTTAGTGTTAATTACCACGTTTTTATTAGCTCGCTTTTTAATTATTACAGATATTTCATTTTATTTTTATTATTTAAAATTAGCACAAAGAAGTCGTGATTTTAAATCTTGATTTTAACTCGCATTGTTTCCGTTTTCACCGAGATAGATGATCTCTAATGGCGCGTAATGCGAAATAACGATACGCAATCACGAAATTTAATCTGCGTAAACAATAGGGGATTGTTCGTAATTGTCGACGATGGAAATGGATGATCGACTTTGAATGGTAATTGTAGGTTTGCGCTCGTTCTCGAGACGACTTTTCTCAGATATCTCGGGCGAAAGTAATCACGAGAGGCTCGTCACCTTGAAAGTCGTTACACCGCGCAGTTTCGATCTCGAGCTCGTCGGTGCGTTCGCTTTCCTTTAGAATTCACTGGATATCTTCCCGCGTTACATCTCTCGCCATGTGCGCGTTAATTAAACGTTATTACCATTTCTCGAGCAGAGAATTATGCAAGCCGCAGCGCCGCCGCGTCGTAGAGATTACCGCTTAATTGAATTTTCAACACGCTCGTCCCCGGTAGCAATTTACTTCTGCACGTATAGAATCACCGAAACGATTTCGTTAATCGACTTCCGCTTATGGGAATAAATGAATAAACGGGTGTTCTCCTTTCCAGGATTGCAAGGGTGCGGAAAGCGCCTTCTTCTCATTTCTCGATAATGCAAAGATGGGGGTTTTCAGTAATCAAAAGCGCTAGAGAGAGACAAAAGATAAATCTAGACCGCTGTCTCCTTCAAAAGTCCTACTTTTATGTTTGCGAGGCGTAATTTGTAGTTATTATAAAGCTGCGCATTAGCTATTTTCATGAAGCTGCGACAGTTATATGCTGCTGAATAATGCAAATACGCCTCGTAAACGTAAAAATAGGACTTTTGTGAGAGACAGCGGTCTAGATTGACCTTTTATCTAGCGCTTTTGGCTATTGAAAAAGCCCATCTTTACATTATCGAGAAATGAGAAGGCGCAACCCGCACCCTTGCAATCCTGGAAAGGAGAATACCCCATTAAGGGTGCGTTTTTTTATATAAAATGAAAGCTGCAACTTTGCAGAATATGGGATAATTATGGAGATTGTGGTACGAACGTTTTTTAACCTTGAAAGAATTCGTTAAACTTGCGCAACTTGAAGAAAATTCTGGTTTTTCCAAAACCACGCGCGGTAGAAATTTTTTTTAAACATGCGACACAACATTTCCCGTAGATTTTTTCCACAGTGTTTCGATGTAATCAATGTCCCCAAGATGGCGTAATGGTAGCTGATATCCTTTTAAAATAAATGTCCGTTCATGGTCTTCAGTGGTGTATTATACGAGCTGCATCTCGAACAAGAAAGAGCACAGGCAGAAGCGCATCGATAGGAAAGTAACGATAATAGTAGAATCGTGTCACGATATCGCCAAGTATGGTACACCATTCCAATCGCGTGTCGCGCCCGCCATTCTCTCGCCCCAGTGACTTTCATGGGCTCCTCCGCTACATCGAAAATTTATTGCCAATCGAATGAGCATCTGCAGCCGATTATGCATTCAGCAATTTGTTATGTTAGGAGCCCCGCTCATCCACTCGTAAACCACTCGTGGAAGCTCAAGGAAATTTTTATTTTGTCAATGGACTCGGTATAAGCAACAATAAATATTTAGATGTTAGATTTTAGATTAATACATACTAGTGGTGTGCGAGACAGGGTCGGTCGGGACGGGAACGAGAACGAGAACAAGAACGATTTCGAGATCGGGACGGGATCTTGAAACTTTCCGGATTCAAACAACCCATTCAAGAAAAACAATATTAAAAGATTCCGTACAGTATCAGAAATGATCTACAAAAGATATTTTTTAAATTTTCGATATAGGTCCACATAAAAACGTAGTAAAATGCAACTTTTAGTATTTTTTCTACAATTCCGATCAATTGGAATTTTCGAACAAATTTCTTTTCATATCCTGTAGTAAACTAAAATTGCTCTAGCTTGCCAAAAAGTTCAAATCGTATAGTACAATATTAGAAAAGTTATCGTCTTTTTTAGAGCGTCCGAATATTAATTCGAGTAACTCTGTACTTTATACGTGCTCGAAATTTCACAGTCCCAACGAGGAGCAGCGAACAGGCTGAGAATTGATTCGTCAGTTGATGGACAATCTCGCCGGAGGTGTTCGAAATATTATTGAATAGCGGTTGCACAAGTGGCTTGGCGAATTCGCCGTCGCCGCGGGGCACGTGGATCGCAACCGGGTCGCGTTGTTGAACTTCGATTGAGAAATCGGTCAGCGAAGGCCGTCGATCGCGCCGGAATCACACTCCTACGTATCGCACACGCATCGGAATCTCCTTTCTTTTCAGGTATGGCGAACGTGCTGCCGTGGCTGATGTCGATGTGCCTTCTCGGCGTGCAGCAGCTCGCCTCTACACCTGGAAGCAACGCGCTTTCACGCGATCTTGAAACAACAGGCCAGAGGAGTGTGTCTCCGGGGTTCCGCTCGGTATGGATCGCTTTTCCCTTACGCAACACGCTGATGAAGATCAGCTTCCTGTTGCGTAACACAGTAGCGCACGGTTTAATTTACAGTAGCGCTTCGCGGCAGCTACACTTATGCGTCCGCCCCGTTATCTCCTCCGATGAAACTGCAGAGCTTGTCCTTCGATTGCGACGATTAATGAATAAACCGTAGGAATCGATATTTTCAGCAACTTTTTCCTTAGAATACAGTATTATCTCCGTAACTATCGTGGATGCCCCAACCGTAACTGTGCAAAATTTATCCCCATATCAAGCGACTCGGCGAAATATTCTCTAAAATCTATCAGTGGCACTACAACGAATTCTGCCTAAACTTTCTCGAGATATCTCTCTCCACAAGACATACATCTCGTTTGTTTTAATAAAACATAACGTTAGCTCGATAAAAATTTTGTTTATCTACGTCTGAACCCTTTGCACTCCGAATTATTGTTCAATTTTATTTCCAACAACTCGTTTCAACAACGTTTCATTTGAAATTTACTTCAAATGTTGTTTACCAATTATATTAAATATAATTAGATTCTCGTATAAATAGCTCTCAAACTTTTTTGTAATTTATATTTGTTTTCTCTGTTAAATGTTTCTATATTTTTGCCTGAATACTGTCCAGTCTCTCAGAAACTACAAGACTTTGATCTCGAGCCACGACGAGCTTCCCGGACACATAAATTGCCCCGGCCATGGGGAAGGTACACCGTCCTTGGAAAATTCGGTGGATAGATTGCTACCCACGACTCCGGAGTACAATAATCACCTGTACGGTTCGACGCCGGATTCGAGCAACTATTTTTCTCGGTCCTTCGACAGAAGTAGAGGTCACTCGAGGCCAACCGGAAGGAATCTGAATATATTCAAGACGGATCCTTATTCGGTGAACCAGCTCGAGACGCACGGGTTTAATTACGACCCGGGTCGAGATCACGTGGAAGATGATTACGTCGGTCCTGCCATGGAACTAGTAAGATGATTCTTGTATTGGGTTGGAAAGGAAGTTCGTAACGTTTTCAAATTAACCCTTCACTGCATGATTTTTTAATTGGGATGAAGAAATTGAAAGAAGGTCAGTTTTTGTGTTTTATTTAAGGGAAAAATATATTTTTTTAAATTAAAACATTTTATCAAATGAGATAAAATGTATAGAATAGTAAGAAAATACTTTCTCTTCGCTTGAATAATTTTAATGAAGATCGTGATCGTTTCGCAGGTCTACGCCTGGTCCACTGTCGATTTTACGTACGACAGCGTCGAGGCCAGGGATGCAGCCATTTACGACGGAGACTTCATAGCGGAGAACAATTTACCTCTCGGTCTCGATGTCTGGAGAGAAAAGGTGTTCATCACACTTCCAAAGTGGAAGGATGGCATCCCAGTTACGTTAGCCACCGTGCCTAGGCACTCGAAGACGAAGAGCCCGAAGCTGAAGCCTTATCCCGACTGGAGTTGGCATCAACCAGGTTGCTATACAATTTTCTCAACATTATACACCTTCTGCAACCCATTTACGAATTTCTGAAAAACAAGAAATAGTGCTTCTAGTTCATTTTTGCCGCGAAGAACGTTACAGTGGATGAAAATAAACTTTTCGCTTCATGAGATAATGTAACGTGAACAGGCTTTACGTAAATTCTATCCGTTAGAAAACGCGCGAGGGTCAATTACACTTTCTATTGTAAATAGAACGATTGCTTTTTGCCGCAGATTCGTTTACGCAGATTTCTATGCCTTTCTTTTTGTCCCGCTAAGCTCTCCGCTTGTTAGACGTGCTTTGTCATGCCAACCATTCACCAGCAGCAGTAAAACCTCTTTGCTGCGTGTTGTCATAATAGAGAAAATGCATTATATGTATATGTACATGTAGATAATTCCTTTAATTTTCTCCTTTTTGGGGTAGATTTGTTTCCAGAATTGCAACGGTGCGGAATGCGCCTTCTAATTTCTCGATAATGCAGAGATAGATGTTTTTCAGTAGTCAAAAGCGCTAGATCAAAAACCAATCTAGATCGCCGTAGCTCTCCGAAGTCCTACTTTTTATGTTTACGTAAACGTGAAAATAGGACTTTTGAGAGCGATTGCGGCCTAGATTGATCTTTTCTAGATTGATGTAGCGCTTTTGACTACTGAAAACCCCCATCTTTGCATTACCGAGAAATGAGAAGACGCATCTCCATTAGCAATTTTGTGAAATGCTTTCTTCCTTAGCTAAATCTTTGGACTTTTACACATTTATATTAGGTTGTTGCATAATTGAAATGTCCGATTTTAGAACGCAAATGTTCCAATGCGTTTTCATTAAGAAATACTATCATCTGTTGAGTAAAAGTAAGGATAGTAAAAAGATCTACAAAATAGAGATATGACAATCTTGTAAATGAAGCATGTGAGTGAGCACAAAATTCAATGTCTACCATAATACAATCGAGAAACGGTGTGATTCTTTGATCAATAAGGAATAATTGCGGTTGTTTAATGTTACTGTGTTGTTCAAAATCGGACATTTCATGTGGCAACGACCTAATACATACAAATGTGCAAAGTGCGAAGCGTAAAATAGCTTCAGAAGAGTTCAGAAGAGAACAATAGAGATAGAGCATCTTCTTCCAGGCAACTGCGACGGTCTGACGTCGGTGTTCAGGGTTCAGGTGGACGAGTGCGACCGCCTGTGGGTGCTGGACTCCGGGAAAACGGAGATAGCGACAGGTGGCAAGCAGACCTGTCCTCCAGCGATCTTCCTCTTTGACCTGATCACGGACACGCTGATCAGAAAGTATACCGTGCCGGAGGACCAGGTGAAACAGGACTCCCTGTACGCGAACATCGTCGTAGACATCAGGAACGAGGACTGTGAGACTGCGGTGGCTTACGCATCCGACGTCTTCAGATACGGACTGGTAGTCTACGACTTCTTGAAGGACTCGTCCTTCCGTGTCCAGCATCACCTGTTCTTCCCGGATCCCCTAGCATCGAAATACGATCTTCACGGTGTGAAGTTCCAGTGGACGGATGGGATCTTCGGGATCGCTTTGAGTCCAGTTGACATCCACGATGACAGGACCCTGTTCTTCCATCCGATGTCCAGTTTCCGTGAATTCGCCGTGTCCACCTCCGTCTTCAGGGACAAAAGGACCGCCGACGCGAGCTCCGACTTCTTCGTGCCCATCGGCAGACCCAGGGCCAAGGACTACGGTCACGCTTCAGGGTCCGTGGTCGACAGGAACGGGGTGATGTTCTTCAACATGGTCACCAGGGACTCCGTCTGGTGTTGGGACACCAGGAAAGAGTACATACCTCAAAATCTCGGCGTCATCGGCACCAGTAATCTGTCCCTCGTTTTTCCGAACGACATCAAGGTCGATCATGAGTACGAACAGAGTGTCTGGGTACTGTCGAATAGGTTGGCCATGTATCTGTATGGCAGTATCGATAACAGCAAGGTCAATTACAGGGTGTTCAAAGCGAATGTCAAAGAGGCTGTCAAGGATACAGTTTGTGATCCGAGTTACATCGTGCCTGGGGCTGATCATGGCTACGATGAAACTTGCTAGGAGTGTTCGGAGTGCGAGGGAAATAAATTCTTCTTCTTTAAACATATATATTACAAATGCATAAAGATCCGCGCCAAAATGTCAGTGGCCTTGAAATAAAGAGGAAACTGTGCTTGTAAAAAGCAGGGGACACGTTTCAGAATGTGTGGATTACAGATATGAAAGTTTCGGACCGATGTTTCCCCAACACGTTTACACTGTCAGATCAACGAAGCATTTTACATGGAAGAAATGTTCCTTTTAGTTAAGAAATTCACTGCCGCTAGAAATAAGAGGCTGGTTTTACATTGCTTCGCGAGTTTCCGATTCATGCTAGAGACATTTAAAAAATTAGAAGAAAAATCTATTCACGACTTTCTGTAAGACAAGAAATTTAAGAAAAGCATCTATCTTTGCTACAACTGTCGATAGGCTTTCTCCGCATAATAATCTCGGAAGAAATCATTGAAATTCCTCACTGAATTAAACAGTTCTTTAATTATTCGGTCGGGTATCCCGCGAGCTGACAAAGTTCACAAGAATCATGTAGAGCCGAGAAAATTATGCAACAGGCGAAAGCTTATTCTTAACCAAAGCCGTAACTTGAAAGCCGTCCAATCCGATGAATTATTCTGTTATAAAGTATCACGAGGTGAAAGTATTTCCCAGTGTCATCAGTTGTACACATAATCTCGAATCGTGTACGCTGTTTGTATTTAAGAAAAATAGGGTAAAGTGGAAGCGAATGAACTGAAAAGAAATGGTGTTTGTCAAACAAATATATTTTCGAACGCAGAGAACGAGTAAATACTATCATTGCGTTGTGCTTGTGTATTTGTAACATAGAACGGAAGGAAATAAATGAAATCAAACGATCAACTTTGTACATTTCGGTCTTACAACGAGATTAACAACTTCGAACGCAAACAAATAGAATTGAGCATGCACAAACGGATGCATAAAACAACTAGTAAGTAACCCAACTGGTTTAGTCGTAACATGAGCATAAACTATACGTACATACAAGGTACAAATAAACTTTCAATCGCGTCGTCCAACCTACATACAATAAGAACACATTTTGTCGCAGGGATTACAAATCTGAAAAGAAAAATCCTATTCGAACGTGAACCCACTAAACAGATCGATTTCACGCAATCGTTACAGATGAAAGAATTCTGATATTCTCAACGAAATTCATTTTACAACACAAGGAAAAAATCTATTCGAGTTGTAAACGTGGATAAGTATTAATACGAAAAGCAACCGAAAATTACGGAATCTGAATGGAGCTCATGTTTGAGCCGGTTCGTCGGACGTGTTCGAGGCAATGGAAAATTCTTCCATGTTATCGCCGTCGAGACCGGTGTACGAGACCGTGTTTGTCGTGACGGATGGTCTCGTGTAAAGTGAATAGAAGCTGTCCATGTCCTCCAAAGTAGTCTCGAACTGCACAGGCGAAGAGTTTTCCTCTCTAGTTATCTCGACGGACTCGCTGAGTTTATCCATCGACGAAGGTCCTGCTCCCGAAGAGATCTCCACCTTGTCGTCATCGATCGACGACGAACTCATCTCCCGGTTTCTAATGGCGTCCTGAACTTCTTCGATGTCTGTGTCGATTTTCACTGTAGCGTCCGGAACGTCCAGCTGCTGATCATTATCATTCTTAGGCGACAGTTCTTGTAACTTGGTTACAAGGATTACTTCCTGCTCATGCTCTCTCAGCTCGGACGATATGTTTATCTCCTCTGGCTCCTCGGACCTTGTCTCTTCCGCGAGGTATTCGCTGGAGCTCAGACCCAGGTCTACGGTCTCTCTCCTCAACTCCTCCGCCAGTTCTTCAAGCCCAAATTCGGAATTTCTGGACACCGATCTTTCCGTTGTCAAGTCCAGGACCACTCGCAGGCGCTCCTCAATGGCTCTGGAAATGTTCACAGTCTCGGAGTTCACGGATGTTTCCAACGTCTGTTCATCTTCTTCGACAAGTCCTTCCTGGATTCTGTTCAGCAATGCGACGTGCTCGATCAGAGTAGACGTGGACGTTACCACTGTGTGCACATCGAACGGCCTCAAAGTGGACGTGGTTCTGGAAACCTGAGTGAGAGAGCACATCCATCGGTAGAAGTGTCGGATGTAGAAATAGAATACCAGCAACCAGAACATGAAGATTGTTTTCAGCGATATCTCTTCTCTGGTTTCCACGACTTCCGTTTCCTCTGGAACTATTTCCAACGAGGGAACCTCGATTTGACGAACGAAGCCTTCCCCCCTCTCTTCAACTAGAATTGTGTTAGACTCCCGAACAGGGTCCAGTACTCGAACATTTTCTTCTCTCTCTTTGACTTTAACGATGCTTGTGCAAGGTCGATCGATTTCAGTAATGTTCATAACGTCTACATCGCTGGTGCTGCCTTCGACTTCTTCCACGCGAACATCTTCTCCCAAAGCTTCGTTCCCGACGTCTTCTTCTTGCGCATGCTTGTCGACTCTTCGACCTCTCTCGACTCCATCTTCATTCCTTCCGACTATAATATTTCTGTAGTTACCGTCTTCCGCTTCTTCGACTTGATGAAACACTGTCTCCTCTGGTTGAGAACTGTCTCTGATCTCCGTTTCTTCTTTAGTATTCTCATCAACGAAATGTTTACCAAACTTCTCACTTCCCATGGCGTTCTCAATTTTCGCCACTTCGGTAACACGTTCAATGTCTCTCACTCCGATTTGATCATCCTGGACTCGGCGGCTTTCAGTCTCTCCAACGTCAACGCTTCCTCCAATTTCGATTTGTACGCTCTCTTTTAGTTTTTCGATAACTTGTTCAATTCCTGCGTCCACCATTCCGCGCTGATCGTCCGTGAATAAGTATACCTTCCAAACTTTCTCCGTTTCGATCGACATCCCTGCTTCGTCTACCGTTCCACTATCGTATACGCTATCTTCCCCACCATTTCCATCGAACTCTTCTCTTCTTAAACTCGATTCATCGGTATCTTCGTTCGAATCCAATCCATTCAGGATGTCGTACGTTTTGTTCAGGTCTACCTTCAACGTGTTGCCGGCGACCTCTTTAACGTACCCCGGCACCTCTACGAAGGTAGCACATTCCATCGAACTAGAAAAGGTCTCGTCTATGACCGAGTGGTAGTCCTCTTCGATTTCAACTTCCGTGGCATCTTCAAACTCGTCGACACGCGTACTCTCGAAAAATTTGCAACTCGATACAAGCTTCAGCGCAAACTTCTCGAAATTCGAAACCTGTACACCTCTCGCTCCTGCCTCTTCAGCATCCTCTTCATTTTCCTCCGTTATCACCGTTAAACCATCCAAATCCGTTTCCATCGGTTCCACAAACTCGGCATCCCGCCGATCCAAACGCAGTTGCAAAGGGAAAACATTCAAAGTCTTTAGACCAGGGTTTATCGCGGCTGCTGAGATCATAATGGGGAACTTGATGTCCGTGAAGATGTCCTCCTTGATGAACTTCGGTATCTCTCCGATATCCTGAAACCCATCCTCGAGCACATCATCGAAGATCTCAACAATCCTCTCAAGCGTAGCGTCTTTGGTCCGGCTACGGTTCTCCGCGTTTTCGTCGATGTTCAAGTTCCTTAGAACTTCGGTTACCGAGCTGAGAATGTCATGCAACTGCTCTTCGTTGAGCCTAAATCCCTGACCATCCTCAATTTCCTCGATACCAGGTTCGATTTCAAGGTTGGCCGGGATATTCCCATGGTCCATAGCAGCGGTACAAATAATCAAAGGTCTTGGAGCCTGACCACCGAGGTCCCGAGCCTCTCGAATCGCAGACACGTTCGTGCTAAACCGATCAACCTGTTCAGAGAACGACGAGAATTCTTCCATCTTGCTATCGTGCAAGAGAGAGTCCATCAGCTTGGAGGAGTAATAGTTGTGCAGCTTCGCAGGAGTTACGTTGTCAACGATATCACCCCAGAGGTCAGCGTTACTGTCGCGTTCGCGCCATGTTAAGCTGGTTGGGTCGAGACTTCGGTTGCCTCGATTGTCTTCTTCATCTCTTCTGTCTGATCTTGAATCTACTAAAGTTCTTGCACTTTGCTCGATCACCTCTTCCCTGACTACTTTCAGGCTTCCAGCGGTGCCATCGGATGTCTCTTCGAGTACTACTTCTTCTTCCACTACTGGCAGGTCGTGAATTTCTTCTTCGTGTGAGCTTTCTGAAAAGAACGGGGAGAGGCATGAAGTAAATATACTCGCGAGAAACAAAGTGTAAACTAAAAAACAAAATACGTATCAAATATTTTTCTAAAGTTCCTTCAAAATCGGAGTATATATCAGTTCAGTATGTTTCCTCTCACCCACCTATCACCATCGCCTCGAGATCAACAGAACTGGTGGACAAAGTGGGCGCTGCATCTTCCTCCGCAGACTTGTTCAGTAGCGTCAACAGCTCCTTTTTTCCAAGTTCAAGATCCTCCACGTCCACCCTCGAAGCTTCATCTTGATCAACGCAGTCTATCGCAGCTGGTTTCTCGATTCTAGATCCTAGTCGTCCAGCAACCGCTTCAACAGACGATGCTGCTAACAACACTCGCACATCTTCCTTAGCCTTGCTCCTGTCCAAGTCACGTCCCGTAACCGCGCTTTCCAACTTTACATCGGAAGTTTCGGAAGGTACCATCTCCTCTGCCATCCGACGAATGTCAGTCAAGTCCGCGTTCAGTTGTTGCAGGCGTGAAGCCGCAACCTTCAGCCTGTCGAAGTTCTTCTGCTCGTTCGAGGTCTTGACGACCTTCGACGACTTTGAGGCGTATCTCTCGTTCGACATGGTGGTGGACCTTCCCGCAGCGTTCAGCGTGAGTTTATTGCTCCTGGACGAGTAACCTGAAGACGAGGAAGATTCTTATTAGTAGACAGCGGGTAGGATCTTGTGTAGGATCTCAAGGAGTTCAAGGAAAGCCTGTGACAAACTTTAAAACTCTGCAATTTTGCTTACATTGATTAAATTACTTTGCTTTTGTGGGATTTTTTGGGGATGATTGTTCACGAGTGAACGTGCTACAACTGCAGATAATAATGATTGAAATAAACCTGTCTCGTTCGCTGTATTCGCGGACAGATTCTCTTTGCCTAGATCGTTCCTCGAAGCGACCCTCTTGTAGGAGCTTCTGAAGTCTCGGTTCGGAATCACCCTGCCGAGATTCTTCTGAACATCCAGCTCTTTCTTGACCTTCAGCAAGGTGATCTCATTGTAGGCCTTCAGAGCCCTTAGTTCCCGAGCTGCCTGATCCTCGGTTGGCCTCTTCGGTCTGTTCCGCGAACTGCTCGTCCTCGAACTGCTGGTCTTCGAACTACTCGTCCTCGAACTGTTTATCGACTGTCTGTCCACCAACTTCTTCGACTCCAATGAGTCGATTCTACCACTAGGCGTTCTCCACCATGAGTCCTTGTGCGTCTCCTTAGGGTACACTGGAGGCTTCCTCCTCGAGTGCAACGGGTTCGCTTCCGGTTTACGTATCGCCTGAGCCAACGGTAACGTCGCTAGACTGTCAACCTTTTGTTTTCCGGACACTTTGCACTCCTCCTCTCGCTTGTCGAAGCTGGACCCCGCCGAGGGAGTGCACTTCCCTCCCAAGTTCTGCATTTTGCACTCGCAGTCATGCTTGTTCGCGAATGACTTGGACGCGTTCAGCCTGATTCTGTCGTTCAACGATGATTTCGAGAGCATAGGAGACTTCGATCGCATCCTCGAAACCAAAGTGTAATCCCTTTTCGTGGAAACTGGCTTCGCGCCGGTCACGTGGGAGGCGCTATCGCTTTGATCTTGAGGACGTTTCCGTCTACGAAAATACTTGGAACGAGGTTTCGCGTCCATTAGATGTCCCGCTTCGTTGGAATTCGAGTGCTTTGGAGCGGTGTGGTACTCCGTCTGCGTGCCCATGTCTCTCGTCACGCTGACGACTACAGGTTTAGGGATGTCTTCAGCCTTCAATGGTCTCGGTGGAAGTCCGTCCGAAATATCGGTGCCGATCTTTGGGAGCTGTCTGTCTTCTGTGAGCACTGATCTACGGGATGTCGATTCTGAGGAGTCGCACCTATGCCAAAATAAGTACGATTTATTATGAAGCAGTCTAACGTTTGCTATTTTAAATTAAAGTGGCATTTGCGTACATCTCTTCAGGCCTCCAGAAGTCGATTAAAGATGGAGGATTCCGTTCAGGGAACGTAGTCGTCATCAACGTTTCAAGATTCGTCTGACCAGAGAACGGATTCCATTTCTTCTTCTCCATTTGCTGAAGAGCACACTGGAGCTCCGAATTGTTCGCAAAATCGTTTTGATAGAGACCGTCGAACACCTTCATGATATCTTCCTCCAAGCGCCACGTAGCATTTTGTAAGCGGGTTGTGCCTGGAAATGTGTGAATCAAATGGTTACGTTATTGAGAAAAAAATGTATTCTTCTTTTCGAATATTTGCAACTACAGTTCAGTTGAATACCTTCGGCACGAAACAAAAATTGAATTCATCGAACGTACCATCTTCAGCGCCTCCAATTCCAGTCTGTCGTCGATCGCTGCCATATTCCTCAGTCTTCAAAGTAGACGTAGTCTTGGTCGACACACCGACGAGGTCCTTGACGATCTCCGAAATGTTCTGTAGATCAGTCGACGACGGGTTACGATGATTGTCATAGTCGTCCAAAAACATATTCGATCGATCGTCTTTAGGAATCTTCGGGACAGCTGCATCGTCAAACCTACGCTTCTTGCTGGTTTGTTCCTCCACTTTGATGCTCTTCAGTATCTCCAGGTCGTTCTTCAGCAACTTCTCCATCAGCGGGAACCCACTGTTCATCGTAAAGTCAGTTTTCACATCGGTGACGACGTTGTAGGCGTAGGTGTAAGGCTGATCGAACGGTTTCTTCGAGTTTTCTTCAGCCTGTGTTTCTTCATTGTCAACTTCGGAGCGTTCTCTGGGCGTTGATGTCCTCGCGTCCGTCGTTTTCACAGAGTTCGCGTGAGATTCTTTCAAGGCAGACTCGCCCACGGTGCAGCAGCAGTTGAAGAGAGCCTGCAGCTTCACGGGACTAGAGCTCCTCTCCACGCTTTTCACGCTTTCCCCCCCAGTGGGATCGAGTTCTCCTTTTGGTCTGGTTACGGCGCCGATGTCCTCCTCGTCGGTCGGCGAACGTGTTCTCTGCTGCTTCATCCTCGGTGATTCTACCAAATCTGTGCCTTCCCTTTTCTTCGTTGCAAGGACTTCCCTCGTTAAATTTGTTACCACAACGTCTTCTTCTTCTTCGATCTTCTCCAGATCATCAAACGTAGCTAAACCTTTCAACCTCTCTTGGACTTGGACTATCTCTGGAGCTTTGTACTGCTCTACAAGATTTCTTTTTTCTTCCAGACCTTCAGCTGCTTCTTTATTTTTGTTCTCTTGAGATCTTATTTCAGGATTGTTCTTCGGGTTTCCAGACGTGTCTCGCTTGTTCTCCGCGTCATTCTCTGGCTGATATATTGCAGATATTTGCGAGACTTTCTGACGGAACAGGTCGCTCTAACACGGTGGTAAATATTTAATGTTTAATAATAATATATTTCATAATATCTGATTAATCGTGTCAGAAACGTACAGTCGCCGCGGAAAGTATCTTGACACGTCTAAAAAATGCATTGTATTTTCTATTTTAAATCAATAATTTCGGAATTAATCGAAAATATACAATTATGTATATTATATTTAATATAGTACAAACTAGTATGTGTAGCACCAAAGACATAAAGTTTTATAATAATGACAGAAAAAATTAAATAACTTTTTTATGGATTGCGGAAAGTATATTGACAGCATTGAAATTGCCGTTGTTCTATGTAATCCAGTAGATCTGGGCGAGAAAATGGGAAAAATCGAAGTTTCGGTCCTTGGGCTTTTCCGGTAGGTAAAGTTTACCAAATATTTAGATTATAAATTACCTCGTAAATGCTGCTGCCGATGATGTAACCTTTGCTCCCGATTCTTAAACCGCAATTAATATCGTCATCGAGTTCTGTCAATTTTTTATCGGCCTCGGTCTGTTTGATTCTGGCGCGAGCGTCCGCGACATCTTGATCAGTGATTCCCAGAAGCTTCTTCGCGTTCTGACCCGGCGTCAAATTAGGGTTGTACGTTTCGTAACTGTCGTACGAGAACAGGGTTGTCAAGGAACCCGTTCTGTACTTCGGGTCGTCGATCTTCACGTAAAGCTGATTAGTCAGCAGATTCGAGTCGCTTTTCATTGATCGGCGCAGTTTCTTCATCTTTTCCGTTTGACGCAATTGCAGAAACAGACAGGAGTTCGAGTACCAGTTGTAGCTAGCTAAAACTGAAAGTTTTCGAGAATCAGAAGATGAAGAACATCATTATTATTTGTTCTTCGTTGCGTTACAATTATAATTGCTCAGAATGCTTGAACGCTTGGTTTCAAACAACGTACAAATTTCAGACAGTAAAGAGACTTTGGAGGCATTCTGCGGCAAACGTTGCGAAATTTCCCAATTTCCATACATTTTTTCCCGTATTACATACAGGGTGAGTCACCACTACGCATAACGCGCGCGTTGCCACCTCAAATATCTTTGTCGTTTTCAAAGATATGTACGTCAAATGTGTCTGGAGGACAAAGTTCGATGGTAAAATGGGGCTCATACGATACAAAAAACATTTTTGTTTTTATGTAACTTTTTTAGAGATATGAAGGTCACCTTTATGTTTTTAAATGGAATTACAAATAACGGAGATATTCAAGGTGGACATAGTAGTTATTGCCCTATCCTGTTTGCAAAACTTATTTTTTTATGAAACTTTCACCAATATATTTTTAGGATTAATTTGTTAAAATCCCACGTGTTGCCGTGGAAAGGGATAAAAACACAACTCTCAGTTTAGGTAACAGTAACAAAAGTAAAAAGAACAGTTTATTAAATATCACCAAGGCTCTATCGATACATACTCGCTGAACGCTCGACGTTCACTTTCACAGGGTCAGCTGGGGTCAGCTCAAGACTGCCTTTTTTCTTCATCTTCACCCTCGGTGACGCGTTTTCCTTTTTTCTTTCTCTCTCATTCCTTCTCACTCAGTCACTCACTCATTCATTACCTTCAGCCACGCAGAGTTCCCCGAAACCTAAGCAATAAACTCAGGTCACTTGAAACCGTCCACTCTATCCCAAACACTCTCCATTTGCACCGAACGTTTACTTAAACCGTATCATCGCAGGCATCCGTTCTCATCCATGCCGTGATTTATAACATCCGCTCTTTCACTCGTCTGGGAAAAACCCTACATATTTGTGGCATTTTTCTGATTAAAGTAATACCAAACACCATATAATGTCAACTGTATTTAGTGGTTTAATCGACGATGAGAGTATGGCGTATGGCGTATGGCGTATGGCGTATGGGAAAGAAAGAGACGCGGTGTCTCTCTTTACACGCGCTGTCCTCTAAATACGTTCGGCGCGGCGCGGCATTGAAGCTGAAAAAAATAGTGCCCATCTACGAACTTTGTAAACGAACCTCCACGAGGGTTTTACGACCATAGAGGATTTACTGTAGCTTCGTTGTCGCTCAAATCATAAACTGACCCGACCATTTGCACGCCAAATGTTTTATTGCACGTGCCGATGGCCGCAATTTCAAAGAAATTCATGGAAAATATTTTTCGCAACGTTCGCAGAAGAATGGCCTCTGACTGGGAAATGGAATTGATTATGATTAGAGTTTAGTTGACGTACTCAGGGGAATAAGTTTCACGAAAATGAACTCGAGGAAGACGACCAACGAGAACGGGTTCCCGTACCATAGAAGAAGTCCGATTACAATCACGATGATTTCCAGGACGACGTTTTTGAAGAAGCTCAAAATCAGCCAGGGCAGCAACAAATTAGGTCTGCTCCAGGTTATTATAGGATAAATGTTCGACAAGTAGGTGAACGTGTAAACGTGGGCGATTACGATTCGCGTTATTACGATCCATGATAGTACTGCAAATAGACGAGCAAAAGTGTTGTTAGCTCGCGCGATCTCGTTCACAGCTTATATATGTATTATCACTGAATCATAAACAGATGAGAGACTGACTAGTTTTTATCGTGTCTTCACCAATTGTATCGACAATCAGCGATTTTTGCGGCATGGAGAAATTCCAAATTTGTTCGAGCTTGTTCGTCCATTTTAGGGGACTCCAGTCCAGCGTGCTGTTTATCTTCGAATCAAACAATTCGATTTTTATCGCGCGACAACGGTTCTCTTATATGTATCAGCTTCCCTATTCTTTTTTCCGCGTGACGATTTTCGTGGTTCTTTTAACGCTTAACCTACCGTTGTCGAGCCACCGGTTCTTTATTTTTCAATTACCGAAATTATGGAAAACGCTTCCATGGGAAATGCTTAAAGAAATTTCGAAATACATACATCAATATACAATATCAAAATCAATTTATAATCTTCTCGCTTTTAGAGACACAACAGTGTGCTCATGTAGGATTTAATAATGCAATTTAGTATTAATTTTTTGTCAAGTCTACGAAGCCTCGATACATATTATTTCTATACTTTTCTTCTCCAACTGCAACGTCTGCCTTTTCACACGCGTTGGTTCCATTATTCGGCAATAATTACAATATTATTCGAAAAATTAGATATCCAATATACATTTAATTCGTAAACTTTTCCACGATGCAAAGAGCACAAGAACTACATACATACAAAAATATATAATTTAGATCATTTTTATAGTTTTTTCTTCAGAAAACAGCAACAAAGTTTTTCAACGCGTGCTTAATAATATATTGGGTTGGCAAGAAAGTAATATCGATATTTTAAGGCGAAATAAAATGTATAATAACAACTTTTTAAAAACCACGCTTATATTAAAATGCACTAAAAAGGAGAAAATTATTTTTTCCCTGTTTCTCCATAAAATACCGAATCCAGTTAAATGACTAATAATATTTTTCCTCAAAATTTTAAGCAATTCAAAATTTCTTCTGTTATAAAATTAGTGTCGGAAAATAGTAGCTTCCTAATACATACATAAATCGCACTCTTGGCGGACGGCTTCACCGTCAATATACGTATACATAGTTGTTCTCATTTATCGCCTATACCTACACCAGTCCTCCTTCCACATAACGTATACATACATTGTATACATACAGTGGATATACAAAGTACATATTCGTACACCTTTTAAAAACTAATAACTTTTTTGTAATTGCACCAAACGACCACATTTTTTATAATCAATTAGAAGCATTGGTTTACGAAATGATATGCAAGAAAGATTTTCCAAAAATTATAATGTACAAGGTTACATGCAAAAATAAAAAAGGCATTTTTAAAAACTTTTTTATTTGGGCCCTTAACGTGTGTGTGAAAATTTAAAACATGTTTTGTAGATCTATGTTAGTTATACACATGCTGAAAATTTCATCGAAATCGGTTGATGCGGGAAAAAACGACAGGCATTGAAAGATCTAATTGTAAGAATTCTTAGATATTGTAGGCCGAAAATCGTGAAAATCTGCAATTTTTACCATCGTTACATATAATGTTTGTAGCTCATTGCAACGTCGACCGATTTTGACGAAATTTTCAGAATATGTTTAATTGACACAGATGTGTACAAAACGTATTTTTTAAATTTTCAATATACGCCCACATAAAAAAAGTTGTAAAATGCAACTTTTACTATTTTTTCTACAATTCCGATCAATTGCAATTTATGAAAAAAGTTCTTTTCACCTCCTGTAGTAAACTACTTGCTCTATTTAGCTTCCCGAAAATGTTCAAACCGTATAGTACAATATTAAAAAAGTTATCGTCTTTTTCAGAGCGTCCGAATATACACTACCAAAAAGATGGCAAAAGATCATCGAACAAAATGGAAATTATTTTACTGATTAAAGTTCATTGCTTGAATCGAAAGATTGGCTTTTATTTTACCTTAAAATACCGAAATTACTTTCTTGCCCGCCCAATAACTGAATGTAAATAGATATGCGCACAATAATTCGGAAACAGTTCCCTATACAGTACATATTGAAAGTCGGATCTCGATCATTTTCATTTTATCGAACGCCGAGGCCAACACGCGAGTCCCGAAAGGTTAGGAACCGAACGAAAGGTTATAAATACATAGAAGGTTATGGAAATCCGACGAAGAAGACACGAAGGATGCTGTTCACTCACCAAGCCAAGGATGTTCATTATCAGCAGTTCCGTCCGAAACGTTAGGCCAAGAAAGCGTCCAAGGAAACTAGGCATCAGGAATACGAAACTTTCGGAACAGCCGGAGGGCCAGCGAGTCTTCGATTCTAGGGACGATCATCGTCAGCCGGGTCGGACAGTATATGGAGGACGCAAGATGATATCTCTGCTTCAAGGATCACTCGGAAATTTCACAATGGGACGTCGTTCGTCCATGGACGCGTTAACTTTGACGCGTTCGGGATTTGGACCGCGTTTGCCAGGCCGAAAGCTTGGTTAGCTAAACAGTTGAATTCGATTCAAAAACAGTGCTGCGATTGGCTGCGATATGGTGTAAGATATCACGCGCATGCGCGGGCAAAACAATAACGTATCTATATATTAGCATGATGAGGCAGTGCTTCGATTGTGCCCAACATTTTTCGTACGATGGATGGCCGTTAGAGGCGCTGCGCGGAAAAACAGTAACGTATCTACTATTGGGTAGATGAAATGGGGTTCCTAGGAGCACCCCGCAGAATTTAAAAAAATGTATATGATTTGATTCTGAAAAATGAATGTATAACAAGTGTATTTGTGTATATTTTGTAACTCGTAGGACACGTCCTGGAGTCTTTTTGTCCGGTAAGATTATGTCGATACATTCCCGCGCAGCGCCTCTAGCGGCCATCCATCGTACGGAAAATGTTGGGCACAATCGAAGCACTGTGATGAGGTGGCAGTTAGACATGGCGGGAATGTGTACCGAAACAATCTGTTCCGGACAAAAAGACTCCAGGACCAGGACGTGTCCGATATCGGACGGAAACGTTTTTACACGATTTAGCAAATAATGCTTTTCACGAAACAATCATTTTCTACGAAGATTTTTGGTCTTTTCGAGAGCGTCCTTTGACCGCCCGGCAGGAAAGTGCATAGGAGCCTTTGCAGTATTTGCACATTGCACACGGTGCATCGCGACCTCGATTCGAGTTACTTGAAACCGTGCCGCGTTCGCGTGATCCGCAACGGCATGGCACCGCGCGAACCCTTCTGCGTTTGATGCAGTCGAGAGATGCAATTGCGGTGGGAGGAGCGGCTTTCCACAGAGAGAGAATCATTCATCTCTGAACCGAGTCCGCGAACAAGTGTACGCCTCTTTCACAGAGACGATTTCCCTTCTATCACCGCCGCTAAGTGGCCGTAAGCAACACCGTTTCCTCTAGCTGGTTCGAACGGTTCTACGAACCGAAGTGCATCGAATTTCACCTCATTATCGCCATCGGACTCCCCACACTCGCAGAAACTTCTTAGACGATTAGGTGAATTGCTCGAATCACACGGATCGTTAGCCGCTTACTGTGAGCGAGACATTTCTAGCAAGAAATGAGAGAGAGAGAGAGAGAGAGAGAGAGAATTTTGATTTTTAAATGTTCCTCGTGCACACAAGAAAAACGTCGCAACTCCTGTTTCTTTTTCTGTTTCGTACCTGATGAAATCACACAAAGTATCAATTGTACAGGGTGGTCCACCTAAACGTAGTCACCTAAATATCTCCTTTATTTTTTATGACATAACACAAACCTTTTTAACCCTTTGCACTCCTTTGTCGAGTGTGACCCGACATCGGAGAAAGAATAATGTAAATAAAACGGGTTCTTATATGTTTTTGGTTCTTTCTTTATTTATATTTTTTAGTTAAAAACAAATATAAGTTCCACAAATATAAATTACAACAAAGTTTGAGAGCTTGTATATTTAACATAATTGGTAAACAAAATTGTTTAAAATAAGTTTGTTGGCAACAAATTTGAAAAATAATTCGGAGTGCTAAGTGCTAAATGCAGTATAAATGGTATCACAAGGTGAATGCTTTGCAGATTTTATTTTCTCCAGAGTTTTCAAGGTCATGGATATTTTTTTCTTGTAAATATATACTTTTTTCATTCAGAGGTGTGTATCGAAGTATGTACATAGTATGTAAACACTACAACATTATGAAGACCAGATAGAAAGTGCGCCAGAAGACTACAGCCACATCGTGCAGCGGTGTAGCCGGGTTGCATGCCGTCAGGAGCAAATCGGTAGCGCCGTAACGATTACATTACAATGTAACATTTTCACGTGGAATTTTCTTCGTTTTTCTATTAAGAAGAGTAATTCTACTGTACTCACTTGGTTCTAGTCAATAATATTAACACGAAAAAAATCATTTTTCTATGCTGATAACAGTTGTTGGAAGCAATGCAAGGCATTGTTAATTTCATCTTAATTAATCCGAGTTCTGGTCTGATTCAAACGACCTTCCCTGACCAGCTCCATTTAATTCCACCGATCCCCAGCTTGCTCTCTTGTTCCACCCTCAACGAGTCTAATTCACTTAATTAAATACAGTTCCTGTTTACCCGGTACTCTTTATTAATGGCCATTTACCGTTCAAGTGTTATTACCTCTAAACTGAACAGACTTCGCATTCACAAGAAATGGAAGTGATCAAAGGAAGGCACAAAAAAATTATATGCACTGATAAATTCCATTTATATTCCAAAATAAATTTCCCATTTTTGAAAATTTATTTTCCTTCACATAATATAATCATATTTAAACGCATATTTGTTTACAATCGGGATCCGGTTAATCGACGTCCTACTGTGCATTGCGGCAAGGGAGAGCGGTTACTTGATTTTCTCAAGAAGACAATGAAGAATTAGCAGAAGGCGGTCTTATGGAAAACGATATCGATTCGGCGATCGCTCGGCGTGCGGAACAGAGATCAGAGATCGCTGGATCGTTGCGGTGGTGTGTTGGTTGGCCACCGGCGGTGTAGGTGTAGGTGCACACGCGTCGGGCTCGTAGGTATACCGCGTCGCGGTTTGCCGCGACGGCGTATACTGTTCTTGCCGTTCTTGGCACAGTTTCTGACCATCTCCTATTGCGAGCGGACCGCGCGCGCTGGACCTAAGCGTGGTTTCGTTGTGTCTCAAGCTACTTACAGAGTCGCTCCCCTCTCTCTCTCTCTCTCTCTCTCTCTCTCTCTCTCTCTCTCTCTCTCTCTCTCTCTCTCTCTCTAGCTCTTCTCCTTTCTCTTTTCTCTTTTCTCTCGTCTCTTCTATCTCCTCTCGCCGTTCTACCGACACGTTCACCACCGGCGGAGTTTTCGCCAGCCGCAGCCGCAACACAACCGCCTCCGCCAGCAACCCTTCCCTTCCGTTTCCGGTCCGGTGCCACCGAAAAGTGAGTATTTAGATCGGATCGGTTTCACCGTCGGTGAAACCCAACAGTCTTCTCGCGAGATCAAAAACGAAACGTCCTTTTTACAGTGAATTTCGATTTTAAGCTAAGGGTTGCTTTCTCATTTTTCTTTGCGGCTCCAGGTACTTTTTCATCTCTACATTTTCAAATTGTTAGAGTTTGTTTATTGCTACTGAACTCTGGACAAAATTTAGTTTTTAAACTAAAAGGAAATACACTGTAAGAGTGAAAATTGTTAGAGTTTGTTGGTTGCCAGTGAACTCCCGGTGAAAATTTCAGTTTTTGAGCTGAAGGAGCACATCTACGGCTCCATGCGCTTCCCCTTTTTGGAATTGTTAGTGAATCTTGGTGAAAATATCAATTTTTAAGAGTGTCATATCCGAATATTGCGAATTACAATCATTCAGGTATCCGAAAAATCGTTCACAAAATTATTTACGAGTGCAATTAACACGAAACACGACTTCGGAGTGAACAAGCGCGTTTTGTGTATATTAAACGAAATGGAAACATTTAGGAACCATCTGTTAATTGAATACACTCGATCTCGGACGCCATCGCGGACTTTTAACGAGCGTGACCAAAGCCAAAACCGCGAAACAGGAGTCGTCGCAACGGAAACGAAAAATAATCGAGGAGATGTTTACGCGAAAACCCGTCAACCGGCAATAATTGTTTCTCTTACAATTGCTGCGAAAGCAAACACATTTCCGCGTCGAGTCGCGCGCCTGTTGCCAGCTTGCTCGTAAATATTTACGATCCGCCGATCGGTATTGTGAAATCGGACGCAATACTTTTGTTTCGTGTTTCCCGTTACGGTGGAGTGTTGTATCTCATTGAGGAATTTTTGAAATTTTTATCCGTCGAATACAAACACTATTCAATTCGTATTACATACCAACAATATGTATTCTCAAGGCTTATTTTCTGGCGAAAATCAAAGATACTTATTGGCGAATACATATTGTTTGTAATATAAATTAAACAGTGTTCGTATTCGATGGATGAAAATTTAAAAAATACGTGAATCAGACGAGGACCATAGAATTGTTGTTGGAAGGTGTGATTTTATTGCGATTCTTGGTACAAAAATTTGTTTACCTTTCGGTGAAAAAGTAATGTCTTTCTGGTACTTTTTATGTGCGGAACCGAAGCCAGATTAGATTTCTTAAGTGCATAAATCGAAGGAAATCGTTTCGCGTAATCCTTACAGATTCCGAATGAAATTCTTCGCATGAACCTGTTTAAAACGCGTGAAATACGATGAACCTCGAGTTCACGACAGGAAAACTGTCTGCTATTATAGTAATTGACGATAATCGTCGGGAATTGTATAATCGACTGTGGCGTACGGTTGCTTCGACTCTCTCGCGTTACTCGACGCGCGCCAATAAATCTGCCATTAAAAATGCAATAAACATGTTGTGGAAATGTTAAAAATCATTTATTTCATCGGTGGCAGCGATAAATGCAGACCTTCGATTATAGCGAGATTTAAAAATTTAAAAGATGAAGAAGAAGATTGAAAAATCTTCCTGTGTAAGACGCAAGGTTTTATACATATATGTATGTATAAGCTCTTAGAAGCGAAACCAGTGACGGACTCCGCTCGCGGAGATTTTTTAAACAATTATTAATTTAATGTGCAAGATAAACCTGTTCAGAGTTCAGATTACCCGCGTCGAACCTACTGTGGAAAGTGTGCAGCACGAAGACGAGCGATAAAAATTACCGCCTGTGTTTATCATGCAAATAATTTGCAAAATTCCGTCGTTGGTGCCGCGAGCCCGTCAAGATAACCGTGAGCCGCCTCCCACGTGTTCTGCAATAAAAAATCTGGGGAAACGAATCTTCCTCGGAAAAGAGATAAATCGAAACGCGGCGATCTTGCATCGTTCTCTTACCGTTTGCTTTTTATTGCTTCTATTTTAAGTATTTCTTGGTATTAACGTGAAAGAATGCACCCCGATGGCTGCAGAAATGTGTTCGAGAGAATATTTGATTTCTTTAAATTGTTTACACGGGTCTTGACTTCTCGATAAACAGATGACGACGGTGGAATACGAATGCGAGAGAGAAGAACAGCGAGGACAGCTGTGTGTTTCTCAAATAACTGAAATCGAGACCTTTGGTTCCGTATCGTTCAAACTCTCGGGGATATCTTCAATGTTGCAACACTTTATTGCTGTTGGAAAGACGCTGAGAATGCGCGTTTATTTTCGCTTCGAGTTCGATGCTTTGTTGTACGGTTTCTAAGCTGTTCTACAGTTTACACAGATTTTTGTCATTAGAAAGTTCATAAAATATTTAATTCATCAACTTATTTTGATATATGGAAAAGGTGAATGTATACAATATGTAAGAAGAGACTATATATCGGATTCAAGATACTTATTATTTAAAAAATACATAACATTTAATTCATCAATTTATTTTGATATATGGAAAAGGTAAATATACTGCAAATGATCATCAATACATAAGAAGAGATTAAATTTCTTATTCAAGATATTTATTTGAAAAATTCAATAATCACATTACGGCAATCACGTACCAGACTTATTCATATTGCTATACATTATAAAATATATGTACAGAAAAAATAATTAATCCAGCACAAGCGAGAAGCGTACTATGTACGAAAATAAGTACCGACAGGAAAAGAATGACATAAATGAACGAAAAAATAGAGACAATAGAAACGAAGAAGAATATATATATATATATATATATATATATATAGAGAGAGAGAGAGAGAGAGAGAGAGAGAGAGAGAGAGAGAGAGAGAGAGAGAGAGAGAGAGAGAGAGAGAGAGAGAGAGAGAGAGAGAGAGAGAGAGAGAGAGAGAGAGAGAGAGAGAGAGAGAGAGAGAGAGAGAGAGAGAGAGAGAGAGAGAAGGATGCGCACACAAGGTCAACGATGGACCGATTGCGGGTGTTTTTACGGACGGCCGCGGCCCACAAAAATTGTGTGCAACCGGCGCGGCGCGCAAGAAGATGGCACACTGTTCCGAGCACCGCGAAATGTAAAAGGAGGCCAGCCTCGCGATCGCGGCTGAACCATGACAACACGCATACATGCACAGAAATGCATGCGCATGCTCCCCGCTGGCTGAGATGCACTTCTCGAACGTGGATCACGTGGATCGCGTGGATCTCGATTCGCCGCGAACCTGCGTCGGAGTTTTGCAACATTTCTTCCGATTACTACTCTCCAGATTTCTGCGCGACTTCGTGCTTGATATTATGCAAACATTGCCATTCATCAGTCACTGTCATTCTATTAAATGTTTCTTCTTTTTATTACATAATGTTGAACGTTTTTATCAGAACTATTAATAATCGCGGAAGTTTATGTAAAATAAAAATTTGCTGGATCGATTATGAGCAAAAGACATTTCTAGAATTATTTAAAACAATAGAAAATGACATATCAATATTTTTAAAAATATTTTACAATTTCTACTGTGTTAAATTCTGCCTACTCGTTCTTCCCGCAAGTGCATACAGTTCGCAGTCTACTAATAATTCTAAGTAAAAGCAAAATCGTTAATCGCCAAGTAATAGAATTCTCTTTCTCGATCCTCGGTGAACGCGGAAACCAATTACGAAAGCAGCGGCTCGCGATCGCGAATCGATATTCCGCGAGCGAAGTTGCACCTGACGCGGAGGCCGGGATGGATGCTGCACATATAAAAGTCCTCGATAAAGATCTGAATCGGAAATTCCGATGGCGACTCACGATCCAGACCTGCTACGATCGGTCCGCGTTTCGTAGCGTAGGTGTCACGCGACCTTCCTCATACGTAGTCTTTTTGTGTTCAGGTTTTTTCTATCAAGCCTCGTTCAGCCTCGCTTAGAAAATTATGCCGCGGGTAAAAACATTAACATTTTTATACGTGAATGTGCACTGTATTTTACTTGTCAATGTAGCAAACACAAGAATATTGTGAAGTTACATATATTATATCACAAGTTACATATACATCATAAGAAAAGTGACACAGATCAAAATATATTTCTTAAACGAGTACTTTAATAACTGATGCACGTGACGAAATAAACCCAGTGTATCTAAATAACAACAAAATTTACATTTCTAAGTTGGTTATACAGTATACAGTAACAAGAAATTGGCAATTTCAGGTAATTTTACAAGAATGGCCCTTCTATAAAGTTTCCTTTTCTTGTCTTACAGTGGGTGTAAAAAGTATTCGTACGCCATTTAAAATAGAATAACTTTTTTATAATTGTACCAATCGACCTGATTTATTTTAGCTCGTGTCTATGTTAGTCGATTCCGATGAAATTTTCAGCATGTGTGTAACTACTATTGTAGATCTACAAAACGTATATTTTAAATTGTCTTTAAGGGCCCAAATAAAAAAGTTTTAAAAAATGCCTTTTTTATTTTTGCATGTAACCTTGTACATTATAATTTTTGGAAAATCTTTCTTGCATATCATTTTGTAAACCAATGCTTCTAACTGATTATACAAAATCAGGTCGTTTGGTACAATTTTAAAAATGTTATTCTGTTTCAAAGGGCGTACGAATCCTTTTTACAACCACTGCGTATGTCCCGGAATTGTCTAACTAAGAAAAAGTTGGCAACCCTAATCCGCACGGTAACCGGATACGTTTCGTTCTATGTATGTATTAGGAATCAGGGACCGGAGGAATTTGAAACATTCGCTCGCGTGGCGTATCGATCGTGGCGTATACATATCTGTTCCACGGAAGGACAGCGCCCCGATTGAAGAAAGCAAAGTAACGAAGCCCGGGTTAAGTGGCCGATCCGCCCTTTTCCACGCTTCCGATTAAATGGCCCCATCTGGGTCAAGAATAATTGAACAGGCGGCGGCGGCGCCGTAAACACGCGTGTCAAGTCGTTTTTCTATTTTTTCCGCCCAATGTTTAACCCACGTGGCTTGACTAAATTTAACGTGGACTCCGATCGTTTCCGCTGCAACTCGACTCGCGTTTTTTCGAGTGGATTCTTCCTCTTCCTCTTCCTCGGAATTGTAAGAATTATCCGATGCCATTTTTTCCTACTTTTCCCTGTCTTCAAGTTAACCAGTCGAATAGCTGTTTCTTTCTCAAGTGAGAAAATTGGGGGATCGTCATTATTAATAACAAAGTTTCAGTCTCTATACGAGCGATAAAATGTTGATTCAGGTTGTCAAACATTATCGGTGTAAGCCACCGTCTGTGTACTTTGACTTCAAGACAGATCACGGTCTACCTAATAATACACTGTCCTTACATTCAATTACATTGTAGTTTAGTCTAACATTAACAGCGAACTTCTTCCATTTTTCATTTAATAAACTGTGGATTTAATTTTCACGAAAAAGAAAGGAAGGAAAAATGAAATGTTTAAAATGTTTACTGAAAAACGATGAAGTACATCGAACTATTCCAAGAACAATAAAATATGAAAGAATGTATCGCAACGAGCAATACACATTTCTGAACTCGAGGATTGTATGAAATTGGCACGATTCAAGGAAGCATGATGCATCGAAGGATTAACACTTAACAAATGACTATTTTCTACAGAAATGGGAATTTGCGTATAGCAATTCGAACGTTGCATAAAATTAAACAGTGACTCTCTGGAACGGGATAACTGCATCACGCGAGACCACACCTCGCCAACGCAACGCAAGGATAGAAAGCAAAGAATGTTGTCACGTTGTCCAGCGGGGAACAAGATGTCGACGTTGATCTCCATCATCCTATGACGCAGCAAGCTTTTTGCAACACGGCGAGCAAACCGAGTCAAAGTGCATTCAGCTCGAACACGACTTCCGACGGTATTCGTTTCTTGCATTTTCATTTGCCTGATAAATAGGACTCGGTGATTCGTAACCATACAAAGGCGGGCATGCGACCGTCGCGTCGCGTCGTCAAGATATTGGAATCGTCGCGATTTTTCCACGGTTCCGCCTTTGACATGGGCCGACGGTTCACCTAAGCTGACCTAATTCGATGTATCATCGCCGCTTATAGACGGGCACGCTTATAGTTGCGTGCTAATGTTGCGTGCTCCGTAATGCGACTTCAACTGCGTATTGCGTATCCAACTATCGAACGAGCACCGGTCAATATTACTGCAATTCATAATTGTTCTAAATTATAATGAGGATCAACTGTTAACTGTGAGCCGTTCATTTTGAAAGTGGCCTATATAAGTCCATTTAAGTTTAAATTGAGATATTTAAGAGTTTGCGCGCGCGCGTTTCAATAAAATTAAAAATGTACGTACAGGATACCAATGTATCACACTCCTTAAGTATATCTAAGAGAGTTTTTACAATTCCTATTAAAATAATAGCAATTATTAAGTGAATAATATGTATCTTCTTACCAAGAATGGACTCGAGCCACTTTCAAAATAAACGGCTCAACTCTTTGTTCGGTCACGTTGACTCCAAGAAATCTCGTTGAACCCAGAAATTCCATTCAATCCAGGATGTTTCATAATCAAGAAAAAGCGAAATTGAATGCAGTTATTCGTATCGCACAGGCCTACTTTGTTAATATGAAAGTTGTTTGGAATATTGATGCGGTCAATCTTAATGAGGTTCCATAATCGCCATTAGACATTAGACTAAATAGACTAAGCAGCTCGGACAAAATAAAATTGTCTGGGTATGCCACATTGCCACATTCATTTACGATATTTTATTTTTCAGAATAAAATCGAAAACTAAGTATAACAAGTTTTACATTTTAGGAATTAAAATCAGTGGAATTAAGATATTTTCTTTTTTTTATTGCAACGACTCAATATTTATAGGTAGATTGCTTTTATGCATTTTTCAGAAAATCAAAAATTAGTACATGAAGAAACGCAGGAAAGACTAAAAGACATTAATCAGTAGAATCAAGAAGAATCATTAAACATTTGACTTGTGTTTCTTACAATTCATGCAGACGTTTAATTATTCTATTGTTAAAACATATAAATGTTTTTTAAAAGCACTAGGACATAAAAGAAATTACATTTTTACCATCGTACCATTTCAATGCGAATAAAAGTTTAGGAATCTTCGGATTGTATCAGGATCTTAGAGTACCTTGAGAACCACCTAGTAGTCTCTCAAAAGTTCCTATTTAATTCTGGAAACTTTCCATCGAAACTGTCTGATTATTTCTGTGTCCGGCGAAGATTTCTACGACGATAAACATCGACCAGTCTTTTTATTATGGGCGAAAGATTCGTGTCTCGCTGACAACAGGATAAATCACGAATCCGTGGCGTTGTATCGTGACGCAGAAATCGGTGGGACAGCCGCGCCGCCGCGCCGGTGGCAATGTCAACCGACTGGTTGTTCACGGTGGACGGTGACGCGTTTCCTTTTTGCACGAGGTGAACGAGAGAAATCGGTGGATCGAGATGCGTTTCCTTATGGGGCCTGTCAGGCCTCGACGATGCTTCGTGCTCGCCATGACCGTCACGGTCACGCGTGTCGGCCGATCTCACGGCGATCTTCTGTTCCCAGTTGTCGTTCATCTCCGCATAAGTACTCTTTCTAGCTTTTTAAATCGGATCATTGCATTTGTTTGACATTGAAGTAACCTTAAAAGATCCATAGAGAGTATAATTGAAATTTTTAATGGAAAGCTGCAATCAAATTGGTGGCACACATTTTAAACCGGATCATTATATTTGTTTGACAAAATCCACGTCAGTTTGCAAGTCAGTTTGCAAGAGCCACAGAGATTACAATTTAAATTTAAAACATTGAAAATCGACAATTTAAAAAATTGCAACCAGTATTCAGTTCACTAAAATCTGGGAAGAGAGAAGAAAAAGTATGGCTGTAGAGTAAGCTGTGAAAGATCTACAGATCTATTTTGATATCTAGACTGCGGATCTTTATGCAAAATAAAAATTGTCCTCATCAATTGCAAGACACAGAAGCCATATAAAACTTTCTTTCTATTTTCAACAATTTTAATACAATATACATATCGCGAGAATAACATGGGCGTTGTTAAATTGTCCTAATGTATTTACTGTTTTAAATTACATCCACCGATTTTTTGGTCATAAATGCATCAAATCTGCAGTCTACAATTGGTAACTGTGTATGGCGTATGGAACACTCTCTTGAAAATCAAGGGGAACTGAAGCGTGACTCGCGTGGTCGTCTGACCATGATCAGTAGTATCTACTAGCCGAGGGCAGACAAACGCTGCGGGCCTGCGGGCCACGCGAGCCTTGTAAGGGCCGAGGATTCAGGGCTACGGGTGACACAGCGGCCAATCGCGGAAGGTGAATTAACCGTGACTCCGATCCACGGCGGGCCTCGCTCCAGTTCTCTCCGTTTGCTCTCGTCTCAATTAATTAAGCACCGCTTAATTGCCAGCCGGCGATCCGGCGCGCCGCGCGCCGGATCAACGAGCTCGTTGTTCCGTGAAACGCGGATCGGCGCGGCGCGATCGTTCGAAACGGAGAAAACACGGGGAGATGTCACTCCTGGACGACGTGTTCACCAGCGAAAGCTGTGTTCTGTCGAGCGAGTCGATTATAAGAGATTGTCACGTCACGTCTCGTTCGATCGATTTGTACGAAGAATTGTTCAACAAGGTCGTCAGATTTTCCAGCAAGTGAAAATCAATTTATAAAAGGAACTGCTAAAGGATAACATAGAACTTTCCAGGAACTAAGGAACTAATTATACAAGGCATTGTTAAAAGAGGCGCACAATCATTTTCACATCAATTCTGTACATTGTCTATTGTTTAAAAAATTCGTGAATAATTGTTCACGATTGATTAGAAATTGTGTTATAAATTGTAAACTGTTTTCAAGTGTTCATAGTTGAAGCATTCACAAGAAATAAGATGAAAATTCGGCCAGGAACTTACATACTACAACCGTTTGATAAATATTTGTAAAATCCGAAGATACGTATTATCTATTTACATTATTATATCATGAATAACGATCAATTTTTTTATCGAACACATTGTTGTATGAAATATCAGATTGAGCTGAGAATTCTCTCGGGCAAGTTATTTAAAGGTTTTTTTAGTTGAGATTTTAACAATATTAATAATGTTAACAAGCCTGTAATAAATTTCTCTTTAATCTCTCATTACGCTGAAGACGCAGGCATGTTATTTGAAAATTCATTTAGTACTCTAATGAATTATTCTCTAACATCTTATTCATTCCAGTGTTCTCGAATCACGTAGTGTACCGTATAAAATTTCGTTTCTCCGCAAATGTTTGTGGCACAAGGGTGTTCCCTGGCATTCGCGAGGCCGGATACAGCCATCCGGAGGAATAATAAACGCAGAAGGGAAGGTCAGCGACGGGGAGACAGAAACTGCTCTGAACAAGTTAAAATAGACGCCGCGCCGGGCCACCTATGCCAATGACCCATATTCCCTCTATTTTCGGCGTGATGCGAATCAAACGGCGCCATTTAATGCCACCGTGCCCGCGAATGTGGAATTCGCGCTCATTTCTCACTCGTGAGGCTTCATTTTCCTTCTTGTTCACAAAAATTGATCCTGACGTATCCCTGATATCATTACGGATGACTTTATCAGGGTCGCTTCACACTTTTCAACTATGTACCTACTTTTACTTCCACCTTGTTAACAATTTTTGTTTGATGTCTCGACGCAGACAATTTTTTAATTTTATTTAAAGATCCGCAGTAGTCTACCACGAATACATTAAATATTATAGATTTTCTTATCTTTATGTAGAAGTTATAACACGTAATATTCTCAGAACTATCCAATTAAATAGCGGAATCCTTTGTCAAAACTTACTGTGTTCGTATTTGATTTTTTACGCTTTTCTATTAAATATGGCCGGATGCTTGTTTCTTTTGCACAGTAGCGTATACCTGCGTATACCTTGCAAAAACGACGCGTTGCTAGCGATCGAATCGAGTATTGTGGCTTCGAAGCGTTCTCATTTGCATACTGAGTAATTTTTAGACATTTCTGCGTCTTGTACCGCCTGAAATAAAAATGAGTAAGGTGAACGACGCGACACGTCAGCGTCGACGTAACGACACGACATGCTAATGCGATGATTACGCCATTGAAACGGGCGAACGATCTGCTCGAGGGCTTAAAGTGCGTTCGCGTAGTAAACACGGGACGCGGAAATATAACACGAATTACGAATTACGAATTACGAATTACGGATTACGTAAAAAACTTGTTTGATCTTTGTCCTGTACTTTCATTTTGTTTTCTTTCTTTCGTCAATCGTTGCAGAGAAATAAAAAAGGAAATGATTCTGGTGAACGAGGAAAATGAATAAATTGAAAACGAGTGTAATTTTATCCCATAAATTATAAAGTCGCATTCTTTTAAACACGGGAATTGAGAGATTTGAGTTTGATACTACTTTTAGCAAGATCAAGATTTCTCTGACCGCATGGTGAATGTAGATCGCAAATAAATAGACAATGATCTTTTAAAAGGAATGAGGGATCGATCGTTGATCGGTTTTAAAAATACTCGAGCACTCGGCTTCTAAATCTACTCGTGATCCAAATTCTATCTTGATCTCTCTCCCGTTTCTCTCCGGAGGATCACTGTTGAGCGATAAAAATCTTCCGAGTTCTTGTTGTTCGATTTCTTCAAATGTTCATAATTGTTTTTTCAGAATGCAGTTGGCGTCCTGCTGTAGATGTTACTCGCTGAAAGCGGGTACAATATTCACCGGGGTCCTTGGCATAGTGAGTACATCTATGTAGTTTGAATGATTCAACACAATCATAATGTTTTTCCTTCGACCATTTTAATAATTTCTTCTTTGCTGTCGTTCAGATCCTCTCGATCATCTCGTTGATCATGATCTTCACTCTGAACGTAGAATGGAAAACGATACTGATCGACGTACTGGACCAGAGTATCGTCAAGATCATTTTCGCGATAAATCTGTGTATGACGATCCTGATCTCAACGTTACTCATCGTCGGCGTTTTCAGAGTAAGGAGAAACCGCAATTGCATAATCAATGGCAAATGGCAACCTTGCGTGTACCACGAAACAGAAATCACACAAAAGCATAATGTCACTTCTCAATGCCAACATTAAGGAGAATACATTCATGTTTATAGAAAAACACGTTTATGATGCTGCCGTGGGTGGTTCTGGGTATCATCCTAGCGATTGGACTGCTGATCAGCGTGATCTACACGTCCATCATGTTCTTCGTGAATCATGAAACCATAAATGGTATTTTGTGGCTCATAATCGGCCTCATAGCTGTCGGTGAGTACCTCCATTCGAATGAATACATGAACATATACAGGCATACAATAAATATACATTTTCTTCTTTCTTTGAAATTACGAACCAGAAAAAAGTTCCAACTATGTACTCAGAAACCGTAAAATAAATTGTAGTGCAATGGGTTAACGAAAGTAATAGACACACGAAAAGATGTTTAAAAAGTAAAGCTACCTATTCGATCTTAATCTTTCAATTTAATCTTTAAGCCAAATACTTTCTTTTTCCAGTGATCTACACGTATCTGTGGCTGGTGGTGTTCAGCTACTTCCAGCAGCTGAAGTACGACAAGCTGAACAGCAGGATGGGTCCCTACGGCAGGCCGTACAATTACCGACGACCTTGAAAAGGACCGTGGCAGAGTATCATATGACAAGAACGATCGGGAAGACTCATATCCCCCGGAGGAATTAGACTGTTCTTAATCCACACGATCAAGATTAACAGTGTACATAATTGCTTCGCAGAGGGGTCGCTTGAAGTTCAATCAGCGCAATCGCACCAAAGCACGAGGCAGCACCGCGGCTTCCCGTCGACGAGAGATTTATCGAAAATCGTTGTACCTAATCGTGTTTCGTGACGCAACGCGACGCTAATCGCGAATGCTAGATTAGAACGTATTTATGGCACCGAGAGATTGCTCCCTCGAACGATTATATCGGCGACTACGAACTTTCACGATCGTCTCTTACAGAGAGGCCAGGCCTTATTTTTACTATACACTTCAAATTTTGACAATTTATAATCCGAATATCTCGGCTTTAATTCTGAACAATAATTCTAGAATTGAAGCATCGACATTTTACACGGAACAATATGCAAACCCAGTTCTGTTTTCAAGGGAACAAAATGCAAGACTGCAGAGAATTATATGTAGTCTGTTTTTCCCGAGGAGAACAAAGACTTGATAAATCCAATTTCTATTGTTCGTTCAGTGAATAAACTACCGGACCAGTTGGAGATCGAAAGTACGGTAGGACCTCGATTTACCGGCTTTATCGAGAGATACAGAGCCCTGATAAATGAAGGCCCGATGCATAATCGAGACCCGAGGGACATAATTAAAATGTACATTATATTCAAAACTTAATTTTTTTATTTGTTAACATTTATTTCCTTTCATAATATAATCATATTTAAACGCATGCATATTTGTTAATCGAGGTCCTACTGTATTGTCAATTTCTCAGAGAACAGGCTTCGTAATGCAATTATGATGTCTGTTCATAGGGATACCGATGATCGTTCGAGGCGAGGGCCTGTTCGACACGCGTAATATATTATACAATAGAATTTTTCACGAGTCGCGCAAACCACGAGTCTATTTTCCTTCGCTTTGAGAAACGACACTGCCGCGCGCCGCGCCGTTGCACAGCGTTTCGGCGGTATCAAAATGGCGACGGCGATCCACTACGGGACGGGAATAGATTCCGTTTTCAAGGATAACGAAAATGTTAAGCGTATGCAAAAATATACGCGTTGCCTCACCGGCCGAGAACCAGTCTCTCCTACGCAAGGTTAACGACTGACTTATTTATTTCACTCCGTCATTTCCCGCCCCCACTTTTACACGCACGCTGACCCACGATTTGTAATTCGTTGTTACACCGTGTCGAGTAAATTATTTCTCGTTTTCAACGTCGTCCTGTGTCGACTTCTTCTTCGCCAAGGACTCGACTCTATTCTTTTTCAACCCTTTCGCCACGAATTCGATCTTCAACCCATATCCAGATTCTTTTTCGAATCTACACGCAGAAACTAACAGTGGCGAAAGTGTTAAAAAATGTAAAACGAGGATTTAGAATATTTTGTAGATAGAGAATTTAGATCAATTTTAAAGACCTGTTCACTGCATTGAAATTTATTATTTATAGTAGTACAGAGAATAAACTTTTCTATCCTGTTTCTATTTTAATACGTTTAACTTCGGTTTTCTTTTTTAATCATTTATCTGAAGTAACCATTGACACGCAACGATGTTCATCGATAGGTTCATCGATAGATAAGTAGTTCATTCATAAAAACGACAATGAAGCGACGACTCTTCGGAGACGTTCCAAGTCTTAATTAACGATTAAGAAGTGTTTTATCGCTAACCACTGATATTTGAAGCTACTAATAAACGAGAAAGTACAAATGTGCTATATAAGTTTCTTTCTAAATAAACGAATGAATCGATCAACAAATAATTATATGTACTCTGGTTTCCTCGGTGAAAGGGAAGCCGAATGCGGAGGCGAGCCATTGTGAAAATTGCGAGACGGATTACTGGAGGTTTTAATCAACTATTTGATTGCGTTTTCTACGTTCTCACGAATGAACAATGAAAGAGTTGCCGCTGCGAGCCCAGTGGCATGGCTGTCGCAACCGAAGTCTGTTGACGTTGAAGCTCTTCTTACCTTCCGAGGCTCACTTTCGAGGGACTTGTTTCTGAAAGAACAGGATCAGAGAGGGAAGAATAAACTAGAATTCTTATAAAACTGTGCTGGAACTTGCTTTACTGATAATCAGGGGTGTGCGAGGACCCGGAATATCGGGTCGGGAACACGACATTTCTTCGGGATCGGGACACTGGTGCCCAAAAATTTAGATTCTCTGGATTCATCGGGATTCTCGAAATATAATTTATTCGTTATATATTTATAAATATATTATATATTCCATATATTATAATATAATTAATTATTTAATCAAAATTCGGGGAACTCGAAATTTTCGGGAATCTGACCCGACCCGACTTGAAGTTCTCGGACACCGGCACACCCCTAAGTACATACAGATAATTAGACTGCGATTCTTTATGCAAAATAAAAATTTTTCTTCGTCCATTACAAGATGGCCATATAAAAATACCATATAAAAATTTCTTCCTATCTTTAACAACTGTAATAAATTGAAAGTAACGTATGGATTGTATGGATGTACTTAAATCGTCCTAATGTTTTTACTGTTTTGTCAAATAAATAAAATAAATAAAATCCGCAGTCTATGTATAGTGATAATACTCACCCGAAGGAACTGAAACAACCACTGGGATGCGCCCACCCTAACAGCAATCGCTCAAAATGGCCGCCAGTGAACTCGAGGAAGCCTTCCATCCCGCACAGGAGAACTTCAAATACGGAGAAAAATTACGTCACAAAATAAGAAGACAAACTTAGCCCACGAATTTTTATGCAAAATTATTTCCCCCTTGGTTTTATCTTGTCTACTCATAATAAGGGTGGACTTGTTGTTTCTTCCTTTTACCTTGTTCCATCATCAAGTCCGGTGTCTGGTAAGGAAATCCAGCTGCCTCGATGTCGGTTAAATCCTGAAGGATCGAGGAACAGTAGGAAGCTACCAAATCGGACGTGCGTATCGGCAGACCGTACTCGCACCTCAGCTAAAATAAACACAAAGAGAAAGTACTCTGCAAGACTTTTTCACCCCACATAAATTAACCCTTATAGCAATAACCAGGTAGATACCTGGCTACTCGCTTTCACAATTACTTTGTAAAACTTCTCCAACATTTTTGTTCACAACTGAAAATTACTGAAGATTGTCTTTGTGTGATCACTAGACTTCTGATAATTATAATCTGAAACCAGATCTGAACCAGATCACTCTTTCTTGAATAATTTGGACACAATGACAATATTTTTCTTCTTCCACCAGAGAGATAGAGGCTATTTTACTATAAATGCATAAAATCCGCAGTCTAGTGATCACAGATTAATTTGCAACACAGATTCAGTTGCAACGTCATTGAACACCGTAGAAAATTTTGGTTATTGACACAAGGGTTTTCGATATCGGATTCTTCGAACCGTCTTCGCCACTTGAACGATCAGCAGTCTGTGAGTCAGAGGATACCCTCTGGTTAAGTCCCGCCTCGTTAAAATCTGATTGCACGTATCGGGCATTCGATAACGAGAATTCAGCCCGTTCGTAACGATTTCGCCGAGACAACGGTCGCTCTCTTCTTCCTTGGGCGTTCCTTGCATTATCAGATCGCCGACGATGTCTCGATAAGTTATGTCGGCCGTTGAGCTGCTTCTATCGACGCCGCCATCTTGCCAGAATATGGGTCGCAGCCACAGAACAGGATTATTCAACGTGTGGTGTACTATAATCAGTTTCTTTTCTAGATTTCATTGTCATAATTGTCAACTGCACGGTGTAAATTATAAATTGATTTACACAATTGAATGTCCTTATTTTGAGGAACGAGAGTTTCCATCAGGTATCGTCTTGTCGAGTCGCAGAGCTTCAAAATTCTTGTTAACGTTTCCCAATATTTGTTTTCGAGCTGTTGCGCATTTTTATGCATTAGCGTGGCCGCTATGTTTGCTGTCACGAGAACGTTATTTATTTTATTCGTCTACCGTTTCATTGGTTTTCATATTTCAAATATATTTCAGGGCAACAATTTTATCTACGTTACCTTCGACGATAGTGATAGAAAAGGTGGCATCGGCGTTCATTTGGTCTGGTCTCTCATGAATATAATCAACCACTTTAGTCAGCGCTGTCAGCTTGTCCTCTACGAAGCACACCAGTATGTATATGTACAACAAATTATGAAACAAATCATGTTGGACACAAAAGAAGCAATGCAGCAAGTTTCTCCACTGTCAGATGTTCAAAAATTATTTTTTCATGTGCTCAGAGGCCAATCGATGTGAGAATTTTCTCATTCTCAAATCAATTTACTCGAACCATATCTAATTTTATTTTTCTTAACACAAAACGTACCACTTTCTATTCCACAATTATTGAAATTATGATATAAAGATGCTTTATAATTTTTATAAGGCACCATGTATCTCAGCTACTTTTAGAGCTCGGTAGGTTCAGTGTTAAGGGGGTAGACTCATGACCAGAATTGCAAGGGTGCGGGATGCGACTTCTCATTTCTCGATGATGCAAAAACATTGGAGTTTTTCAAAAAATTTTATCACGTTGCGTAGCAAACCAATTGTTCCAACTTCTCCAACAATTTCAAGTCGGATATTCCAATATTAAAAAAGTTATGGTGTTTTCAAGAGCGTCCGAATATTAGCGGGAGCCACTGTAATTATTTCCAAAGCTGCGACGTAAACGTAAAAATAGGACTTTCGAGGACGACTGCGGCCCAGATTGACCTTTCATTTACCCCTTTTTACTACTGACAAAACCCCATCGTTATCGAGAAATGAGAAGGCGCGTGAGTCTACTCCCGTTAGATCGGGATTAGAGGAGCAACGACTCCACTTGACAATTGAACTGAAAATGTATCGATTGAAAATGTCCACGTCTCACCAAAATTGTCCGAGATCATTCTCCCACGAGCCCAAGGCGTGAATCCGCAGAGGAGCAAGATCGCCCAAGTGCCAGTGAGCCCTCGAAGTCCCTTCATCCGGGTTGTCTGCGATCCTGAAGAGCATCCTCGTGTTCCCGGCGACTTTATAGCAGCAGCCCCACCGCATGTGCCACGACAACTTCACCAAATTGATAGGGAAAAGCGGTGTCTGTTCGTCACGCGCGCCGGAAGCACGACGCGACGCGACGGCCAGTTTTTCTTCATGATGCTCGACGTATCTAATCCTGGCTATCTGTCTCTCGAGGCTTGTGGGAGAGGTTCAGTTCCGAAGGGAAATAATCCTACCGTAGCTCTTCTACTTCGGCGTAAATACGGGAAGTTTGAGAAAAGAAAATGTGAAGAGACCAGGCACGTATTTCTTAAAGAAGTTTATTAAGGATCCCCGATTGACACCTGCCGGGATTTATAGTAATGTTCTTACATCGAATTACATGAATTCTTTCAGTGAAATTTTCGTTGAAAAATGCGACGATCACCCCTCTTGATGCTTCTTACAACTAATCTTACGATATCAAAATGACGGTAGACGAATTTAGAAGCAATCCTGATGGAAAGGGTTCACATACTTCTCCGAAACGCAGCCGGTTAATCCGCGGCCTAATTTCACGCACTTCCCTATGGTCTTTCTGGTCTGAAAGAGGAATTCTCATTAAGAAAATATTTATTTTTGTTCCGTTGAAGTTATTAAAAATTAAGGAATGAATGCCCATGAATTTTTATATAATAGTATAGTCATTACGATAATGTTCGAATTGAAAGTTCTGTTGACTGAAGCTCACTAGCTTCAATCCACTGATTGAATCACACACAAGCAACAATTCCTCTTTTCAGATTTATGTCATTCTAACATAGTTGACGGTTGATATCAATCTGTTGGATATTTTTCAATTATTATGGCTTGATGCAGAACAAAATACTTACGACTTGATATTCTATCTCGCACAATCGTGCTCCACTGTCCAAATCCAAATTCTCCTGCATCGAATCAATCTAATTGTAAAATACAAAAACCGGAAGGGTTGTGAAAATTCGCAGAAACGTCTTTTATAATTTAGTGAATAGATTGAACGTTTACCATATTGGGGAGATTGTGCGCTATGATTACAGGAGTTTGTACGTTGTTCGTCATCTCGTTCGACGCCATCGTTCTCGCCGCGAGGATCATTTTGTATTCCCAGAGAGTGATTAAAACGACGAAGTAGAGGAGGTTCGATGTCCTGGAATGAAAGTTTGATGAAAAGTCGGAACAGAGAACAGCGTTACATCAACTGAAATAGCAAAGTTTGGAAATTGATAGAACGTAACAACTGACATGTTTCTGTTTAATATGAATTTGCCGTCTGTAAAACGGACGATAGGAATCTTTGAGAAACGGTATCGTACTGTTAGTGGTCCAAGTAGAGATGTCTTTTATATTGGTAGAGAAGCCAACCAATTACTCATCAATTAAACAAGGGTTTCGTCCCTCTAGATGGGGACATCTAGATGGGGAATCATATCAATTGGGACACGTTGTAATTAGGTCGAACTTGCGGTGATACCGAAGTCCGATGGCCCGCAGATCGTTCTTACTTAATAGCAGTAGTATGTTTGTTATAATTTACAATTCTGTCGTGCATATACATATTATCAGTGTACAGTAAAGTGGCGTTTACTGTCCAACAGCCTGTGTTCTGCACTGATTGCATTGGGCAGTGATCGCATACCGACATTATCTTTTTATGACTGCGTCTACAGCGCCGAAAGTTCAAAAGAAAGCCGAACGTAGAGAAGGACAGCATTACAGTGGAGTGGGTAGGCATTGGACAGTGATCGTGTACCCGATCGCGGACAGTGTTCCGTTCTGAAACCCTCTGCGAAGGGACAAGCGCACGATCCTGAAAAAGGTTAACCTACCTCTACTAGCGACATAACGACCGGGACCGTCATAAAGGACGAATAGCGCACCCAAAAAATAACCGTAATTTAAAATATTCGACAAACCATGAGAACACGCAGCTGGCGAGCACATGCGGAACCGTTTTTAGCATTAGCCTACCGAGGTCATAGTTTTATAACCGTAGCCGTCAGTATCAGTAACCGAAAGTACCTCTACTCTCTCCTACTCTTCCTAATTACGCTGCTTCCACCACCGTCAAAAATACACCCTCCTCCAGCCAATCATATCGAACTTCCCAAGGCCACCCCTACCTTCGAGCTTTTCCTAATTTTCTACGCGATCACAACAAGACAGAACTGTTTCGACTACCGATCCATCGACAACCCCAAGTACAGCCGAGTCTGTAGACTGTGTCTTGGAGACAGCAAACCAAGTCTTGCAAAATAGTTAATAAAGAAACTTCTTCTCCGCAGTTTGACTCTACAATCATTCGCCGTCAACCCAGCCGTGATACGACCTCCAATTCCGGGATCGGCACGACACCACAGACAGTATAGCAGTATAGCAGTGGATGATCATCTAATTCTAATTGTATAAGTATGTACCAGTATTGCAGTAGAACATTCCGGTTACAAATGTTTAGAATATATACATATAAGTTATGTACACGTACAATACAAACATTCTATGTATGAATCTACAACAAACAAATAAACACAATGTAATAAAAAGTATATATCTGCGTTTATGTTTATCGAACCACCAATTTTCCCGCACCTCCGACTTGTGTCCCAGAGTTACACTACTGATTTCCGAAAAAATTTAGGCCCGTCTATCTTGTCATTGAGATGCACTACTGATTTGAAATTGCAAACGTAGCGACGTTGTCGTAGATTTGCACTACTGAATTTTCGTGCCACCTTCTTCGCTAAAATATTCTCCTAATATAAAACCCCATTTTCGAGGTTTCCGAAAACTTTCGGTCGTCTGGCTTGTTGCAGAATTGCGTCACTTAATTTTCGAAATTTTCCAAGCGTCTGGCATTTGTCTGTCGTTGAGTTGTACTACCGAAAATTCCGGATACCTCTTTCGCTATCATGTTCTCCTAATACTTTCTCAGTTTTCGGGGTTTTCGAACGTCTGACTTGTCGTTGACTTGTACTACTGAATTTCGAATACCTCCTTCGACAACAGCAAATAATTCGTGCCGCTTTCCCCATAAGACGCAATGCAAATTCCGGCACGGGTCCGCGACGATAAAAAGGTTGGGGAGCACTGGGGAGCACTGCCGGCACTGCCCCACACTGCCCTATGTGATTGCGAGCAATTGCGAGTGATCCCGAGCTGTCCCGAGCAATCCCGAGCTTGAGCCGCATTGATGAGCACTCCATCTCTGGCACTCTCTTATTGTCTGTGGTCGTAATTACAAATTGTTTTGTAAATATTAAATAAGTACTTACATCATTCGATGCACACAACGAACAACAGATAACGCAATGGATATTTTAACAGTTCTACCGTTACTTTTATTTACTTTAATGGCAAGTACAGAAGCTACTACCTAACCTCTTATTTTTCACTATGTACATATTTAAATGTTATTGAAGTTATCGATCGTAATAATGTTTAAAAACAGACAAGAATTATAATCTCGGCGCAACGGTTCGATCAATTAAACAACTAAAGCAATTTTACAAATTAATTTTACACTTTCTACGTTTCGATCCTAATTTGGATCATCCTCAAGAATACATATCAAGAGTACATATTTACTTATAAACATGTATACGTGTTAAGATATTGCGTGGATAAAGCAGTATAATGACAGAATGAAATCTTTGTACTGTTTATTATATAGCATTACTTATGATTTTTATTAATACATACTGATAAAACATTTTCAGATGAATAGTGTAAGTAGCGAATTTTCAGCAGATGATTGTAAAAGCTTGGGCTTTAATAAAGCCAATTTACTTTGTTCTACGTGCGAAGAATTTAATAAACGTGGCTTATCAGAGATATGGTAAGTATTTAGAACGTAGATTATGATTGGAGAATTTTGGTTTGGTTTGGTTTGAATTTTCCACTGTATAATATAACACATATTATTCCACTGTTCAGGGATAAATGCAAAGAATGTTGTCTAAAAGATGATGATTACGATGCATCTGGATCAAAACGTTATCCACGTGCTATTCTTGAAGTATGCACATGTAAATTTGGTGCATATCCACAAATTCAAGGTAAAAGAGAGAATCACATTTACATATAAATTATGTATATTGTCTTCGTTGTATTATATCGTATGATACATAATTTTTTATTTTTGTTTTTTCAGCTTTTATAAAAAGCGATAGACCTAGCAAATATAAGAACTTGCAAATAAAATACATCCGAGGCTTAGATCCAATTATTAAATTATTGGATGCTGACAACAAAGTTGAAGATATTTTAGACATTCACAAGTGGGATACAGATTCTGTGGACGAGTTCCTGGCTACCCATTTGTCTACGGATTAATATTGTTTATAACAACTGGTGCACTTGTATTCGATTAAATCACTGTATTTTAATTGTAAATAATAATTTTTCTACCTGATTTATATCTGTATTTTGGTGACTTTGGTTATCAAATATTTTATGGGGAAGGTACAAAGTCCGATCCATTTTGAATATCATTTATTTTTATACTTTCTACAATACTGATGTAGAAGAATTGAATATTGGAATGAAAAGACTTTTAGATGATTTTTTAAAAATACGATGTCAATTTTTTATTATTCGATTGTTCTTGTAAACAATCATTGATCTATATGTTATACTTCAGTGAAGTGAAGTGAATAGCTTAGTTAATTAATACAAAAAAGTAATGATTGAGATACATAGGTAGGTGATCATAATCGTTTTATAATTTGATTTTCTGTAAATTAAGATATTATATAAAGGTAATAACATTAGGTATAAAGGTGAAGTGAAAATTATTATATATGAAAGTAAATGTTTCGACATTTTTATAAGGCAATCGACGAACTATTTGCATTTTCCATATATCAGTATTCTTTACAATACATCTTTGATCACATAAAACATACAGTCCTATAGTAAAATCCTATCGCGTTATCATAAGAACAATAAAATCATTATGATGTACTGTATATAGACTTTGATTATACGTATTTTATTACACCAGACATAAACTGAATAAAATAATATTAATATCTTAATTTTATTGCAAGATACTTCGCGTATATTTCATTAACACATGCCTAATAGGAATGAATCTTATTTATAAATTTCATATAGTATGGTTATTATTTAAAAAAACCATTGACATATTTCAAGTACTCGAATATTAACCGTATCTTCTGGTATGGAATAGTTACAAGATACACGAGAGTATAGCGTTTTCGTTTAATCTTCTCTGTGTTTCGAATCTACCCACAGTCTATTTCAGACTCTATGTACTGTGTACTACATACCATTTGGAAGTGGTACATAATTAAAATCTTGTTTATCAAGTAAGCTTGGATAAATAATTGCCTCCTGCATATTTCCCATCGTACAGAAATACATGTATACCATGTATGATTCGTAATGATGTTATTTGAATATATATCGATGACTGGAAAATAGACGAAATGGTGAAATCTAAAAACGGACTCTAAATAGTGTAATAACTCTACTTAATATATATATATATCCAAGCTTACTTTACTCTTAGGGGATAGGTACTCTATCACCTATTTTATCGTCGACCCCTTCGTGATCGCGGACTACCACGACCACGTGCGAAACCACCTCGTCCACGAGTTGGTTTCACTTGAGGACTCTGTTCTCTCTCTACTACTTTCGGAGGAGTTTTTTCTGGTTCGGCTGGCGGTTCCTTCTCATCACCGTCATCAATTAAGTTTCCTATTTCTGCGTCATTGTCGTTGTCGATATCAGCCCACGCTTTGTCGGCCGGTGTCGTCTTTTTCTCTTGAGCGTTAGAGTCATTTTGAGTAGCTGGTTGGCTGTTGCTCTCGCCTTCGCGATGCTCTTCTTCCTCGGATTCAGCATCTGCCTCGAGAGGATCGTACTTTTCGTCCCCGTCTGCCTTCTTCTGTGCGTTCGCGTTCTCAGCGTCATTTTCTTGCGATTCCTGCTCTTCTCCGTTGTCTTTCTCCTCGGAATGAGCAATCTTACGACGCTTCCAACCTCCCTCGTACTCTGTACTATTATCTGCAGCGTCCTCGTTAGACTGTAAAAAATAAAACGATCTCGTTTTCAGTTATACACCTATTTTTTATTATGCTCCAATTATATAATATCGTCATTGTGGAATTTGTCTCGATGAATATCATACCTCTTCTTTCTCTGTTGTTTTTTGTTCAGCACTCTCATTAGTAGACGTCAAAGATTTTACTTCTTGCACAAAATTTCGGTAATGAGTGATGCTGCGCAAATGAGCATTCATATCTTCTTCTAACATCATGAATCTTCGACATTTCTCACAGTAAAATCCTTGGACGTCTTTCACCATGGACTTTCCTATAATAATATACATAGTAAATAATACTGTGTTATTATTAGAAGAAATTAGAGGTGTGCGAGAACGGGAATACCGCGAGAATTTAATTCGCGGATGAGGACGGGTTCTCGAAAATTTTCAGCAAAGCAGCCCGAGCATATTAGCCCGTTCTCGAAGATATTCGAGAATTCGGAAATTTTCGCACACTCCTGGAAGATACTTTGAAGCTGAATACAATAAACGTCCTCGGTGAAATTTACCGATGGAAATTTGGTTTTGACGGCAGTATTTGTAGGATGGTATTTTGAACTTCTTCTCAGCCAGATTCTCGGTGATGTCTGTTATATATTCTTGTTCTCCAACGGGCTCTTCTTCCTTTTCAGTTTTAATCTCAGTGCCGACGTCCTTCTCTTCATCTTCGGCAGTGCGTACTTCAGCTTCTCCTTTAGCCAGTTTGTCTGCAATGAAAAAGAAAGAGAATGTGCATTTAAACAGTGCGTTATATTATATATATATATATATACATATATATATATATATATATATATATATATATATATATATTGTTTATACGCTCGTATAATTTTCTGTGTATGTGTGTGTTTCGCGTACCTTTTTTCTTATTTTTTCGCTGTTCTTCACATTGCACAGCATTCTTCATATGCGCGGGTGTTAAGCAATGTTCGTCGTACTCGATGCGCGACGGGAACTCTTTCAGGCAGGGGAAGCATCTTGGGTGCAAGAATGTCTTCAACTGTTGATGCTTGTCGCTCTTCCGATGCGTTGATAAAGTACCGTAAAAATTCAAGTCGCACATTGTACAGTACTCTCTAACGTTAAGGTCCACGGAAACCTAATAATAGCGATCGTAATTAGAATACATTCAACGAAATAGCAGAACATTTCAGTATTTTTATACACACTTTCTTTCCACGACGTTTCGAGTTAGTCAAGCTAAATTCACGCTGTTCTTCTGCTATTCTCAGCTCATGCCTCATCAAGTCAACTTTCAGTTTGTACATTTCGTCTAACTTCTCCATCATCAATTGATGTGCACGGCCTCTTAAATGATTTTCGAAGGACTAAAAGAAGGATTGATTCATGAAACACCGATGGGGAACGGGAAACCTTTACATATCCATGTTTCTCTGATTTTAATGAAACTTACATATCCATCCCACATGTGCTTATTACAAATGTGGCAGAACATATGGCTCATTGGAACCTCCGCGTAACGACTCTCAGCATGTCTAGCTTCGGATTTTTTGCCAGTCATCTTTGCGTCTTTCTCAGATGTAGACGCGTTCGGATCTTTTTCCACTTCCTCGGTAGACGTTTTATCTGTTTTCTGTTCAGCATCGTCTTGAGACTTTTCATCATCGTTGGACTTGGTAGCTTGCGCGCTCTCCAACTCTTTCTTCTCGTCCTTCCAATCGCGTTTCTTGTCTTCAGACTCTTCGATGACTTCGCTAATATAGAAACAAATACACAATTTCTTTTGTAACTAGGAGAAAATTGCGACCAGCCTTGTTGTAGTTTCTTTCTCTCTTTAAAGATGATTTAAATATAATTAATATCTCTTCCATTTGTTTTAGTCATAGCACAGGTAAATAAAATTTGTAACATGGAAAAACTAGAAAGAAAACTGGGCATGATATATTCATGTCTAGTGAAGATATCTGATTTGCCTGTTATCATGTACAATCTATACAATATATTGAATAATGTGTATAGTAAGAAGAATACATATCGGGATATATTCTTTATGTAATTATAGAATATTACGTGTATTACGAAATTGTAGAAATTCTAACTAAAATTTGTAATGTGAGTCGAGTTTCATCAACAATGGGGGAGGGAGAGAGAATATATAAGATACTCTAAATGGATACACGTGTATATACATAAATCTGTATGTATTCTTTTAAAAAGTCAGTTTAGAAAAGGGGGGCGCAATGTTGATATTTATAGAATAATATACCGTATGCACGTAAGAAGCACCGTGCATACAAAGACAGGTGATAGAATGAGAACTTACTGAAGTTTGAAGAAACTATTCACAATCACCAGGAGCTTACCTTTTCACAACAGGTGCTTCTGCTTTTTCATTATCAGAGGTCTTAACGTCCTGCTGTTCCTTTTTGGCAGTCTGATTTTGTTTAGAGGCAGGAATTGGTTTAGAAGATTTATCGTTGCGATGCTGAGTTTGGTTTCCGTTCATACGCTGACTGCCAGACTGGGGTGCACGAGATTGTTGTGCAGATGGACCACGTCGCCCAGCAGGGCCATCACGGGCGCGATTGCCCATCTAGTCATGTAGGTCAAATGACCAAACCGTCATGAGAAGTATCTGATGTAATTGCGATTCTTTCACGAATCGAATTCCGGTCTTTACAACCTCTAGGATTGTTGATGGGAGAAAAATATTCTACACGATTTGGAAGCAGGACGTATATATCGGTGTTTCAATGAACACCAAAAGGTCAGTATTTTCTTCCACGCTTTCGTGGAGGGGGAAAAAAGGAAAATAGTAAGTAGATAATTGAAGATGCTCACAATCATGGGCATCGTCTAACTTTGCACAGGCAATGATCGTACAGATCATAAGATATGATATTTATAAAACGCATATACATCATTTCCTTTGAACATAGTTCGATAAAGCTGAATGAAAAATAATCAACAAGAAGAAGACATTAAAACGGTCAAAAATGCAGCTTGCAATCAATATTTTTGAGTAAACAATTTCCATCAGTCTCAACTGTAATGATGAATAGAAGACTTGGATGGAATATCTAAATGAACCAAGTCAGAGGGAAACCGTATCTGCTTGTCATCGTTGAAATTTTACTGCACAAAACCACACACACACAGTTAACATCCACTACTAAAAATCAGAAACTGTATTCCGAAATCAATACACGTCTCGTTACCGTGTTCTATAATGAAATAACATTGCGCGATGGCAATTAAATACTCCTACAGAAATCATATATGGCAAAACTGTATATATACATATATATCTGATTATACTTCACAGGGTAGCCATGTAGTAACAGTTATCCACTGACTGAAAGCCTCATTAATGAATCGATCAATGAACATAAACAAGGAGAATTAATATATTTTCTTCTTAAGAATTGGTGTTGTTGATGTAAAAACAAGAGTGTAGACTGAGAATTGGCCTTTTGCAATTTCTATTACAAATGATGTTTATACAATAGAATGATAACTCTTGTATAATCATACCTTGTTATATGGTTGGGGCCGTTGATTCTTCATCGGGTGTCTTATAGGCCGATCATTGAACCGTCCAGATTGAAAGTTTTGCTGATTTGGGAAATTTGGCCCTGGTCCAGAAAAATTATTACCCAGACTAAGGAGCGATGGTACCTGCTGTAGAGACGTACAGTTATATATATATATATATATATATACACACACACATATATATATATGTAATTTTTCATATTTACTAATAATTAGACTGCAGATCTTTATGTGTTTATGGCATACAACAATTTTTTTTAAATATTAGAATACAAAACTCAATCGAATTTGGTACGATAGTTTCATTGACAATAACATTCTATTTGATTCCACTTTCTTAAAGATTCAATCATAAAAATTAACATCCGCAGTCTACTAATAATTATAAAGAAATCAACTGTTTTAGTGCTATGTAGTGCGAAAATGGTACAGAGAACAGCACAATCTCAATACTTGGCATTTATCGATATGCTTTTTGAAAGAACCCCTGGCACTAGAACAGTTAATATATTATCTAAATAATGAAGAGAGAGAGAGAGAGAGAGAGAGAGAGAGAGAAAGGTTTTACCTGTTGCTGAACATCTTGTTGGTTGCGAAGTAAATTTGTGAGGAGATTACTGGCTATTGCTAACTGTGCTTGGGGCGATGCTAAAGACAGATTATTGTTTGGAGTCGGTAAGATTCCTCTGCCAGGCATCATTCCTCCTTCCCATGGATTCATTCCTCCGCTTCCACCTCCTCCACCTCCTCCTCCCATTCCACCACCCATATTGCCACCCATGCCTCCTCCGCCGCCCATGTTTCCAACTCTTCCACCACCACCGCCGCCGCCACCACCTGTACCACCTCCTCCTCGGTTATTGAAGCTTCGATTCCCGAAGGAATCGCGTTTTATTCCTCGATTAAATGACATACCTGAAAGAATTTATTCAAAGTTAATACTTTCAAAGTGAATGTAATTGCACCCGTGTATTGTATTGATTACATTTGGGATAACTTAAATATATCATATTTTTTGTATCCTATATAATTCTCACTTTTAAAAATATTCTGAAATAAGCGGCTTTGATTAAAAACGTGTTATCCCCTCATCGTTCTCGATCTCACAAGACTTTAACAAAAAATTTTCATTTATAAATGGAGTACGAATGGGCGTCTATTTCCGATACGAGAATTCAGCTAAATCTCGGCTATTATACCGGCCAAATTCTACTTATATAACAAAGAAATACATATCAATACGTAGTGCATTTAATAGAGATAGAAAGGAGGACCTGATACACAACAGAAAGGAAACAAATAATTTTGACTTTGTCGCTTGGTAATTTTTCAGAGCAAATGACGCTGTACAATGTGACTAACTGTTCAATTTCCGCGGAGCTCAGTACCGAGGAATTTTTCTTTTACACTCTCACAAAACTGTTAAACAACGTTTCGCAATAGCTGTTCTAACAAATCTTATCACTGAAAATCAATTATAAATGTCTACTTACTGAAGAAATAGCGAACTTGAGCTCGGCACAAGAAAATGAGGCAACACGGGAACGCTCAAGGAAATGGAGTCACTAAGTAATGTAAGCGTCTATCGTCTATCACGGACGAAGGCAGCATCCAAAATGGTCGACAATGGTCGACGACTCTGTCAAGGAGCTCTATTTCTGATTGGTCTAACGTATCAAGGAATTCTGTGTCGGATTGGCTTCTGATTGGCTGGTTCGCATTTTCATATTTATGTAAATATAAACAAAGTAAGTATTTATTCAAATTTTACTCGCTTTAAAAAAAAAATGTGATTAAAAATCGTATATAATATAGAACAAATAAATTACACATAAATGTTGAATTTTTTTCACGCAAGAAAACAATGTATCGAACATTATTCAAACTGATTCAAACTACTATGTTCATACAGAGCAATACAGAGGCTGTGGATGAACATAATAGAATTACACGTGCAAATCATAATCAGCGCCCAGGCATTTGCAATTTTACAGTAATTTTTAACAAGTACATACCGAAAGGGTTGAAACTTTCTTAACAATTCATTGAATAATGTTAATAAAGTATTTATACTAAAATTGAGGTATGTACAATTATTTACATATCATTTAATACGATCAAATTCGTTTTTGCTTGTGACCGTTTACCGGTAACCGTCGGTGTTGAAAAACATGATACCATTTATTTAACGGACAGTTTTATTTTTGAAATATTTTCAGGAAATAAGTATTCAATTTAATTATAATATATAATGTCAAATCAAAGATCAGTTTCCTGTGGTCTCGACTTTTGCGCTGTGCCAGACCTTAGTAGCTGTCTTATTACAGCAAACTCGTCCAAGTAAGTTAACGAAAACAGTATCTACATATAGTAAACGCGTAACAATTATATCGTTTTATTAATCGCTTGAAAATTTTACACGTGATTTGTTTACAGGTATGATTTCGTATTTGTTCCACTTATTCATCCTTTATACAAAAGGGAATTCATTTCTGGTGCTGCGAAAGACCGCGTCGGTCCCTTTACCAGACCAGACATAGTATTATGTAGCTCTGGTAAGCGAATGAAGGTGGTAGACTCGTTTCCAGGATTACAATGGTACGGGATACGCCTTCTCATTTCTTGATAATGCAAAAATCGGATTTTTAAGTAGCCAAAAGCGCTAGACAAAAGGTCAATCTAGGCTGTCCTATTTTGTATTTATATAAAAGTCCTATTTTTACATTTACGAGGCACACACAATTTGCATTATTCATAAAGTGAATTACAACAAACTGGAGCAAAATAGAAATTCATTTCCTTTCTTAATATGCCTAATAGGTTGAAAATAATATAACAGTATCTTTAAATTTTTCTAATGTTTTTACTGTTTTAAATTACACCCACTAGTTTCTGTCATAAATGCATAAAATCCGCTGTCCATTCAGAAAGTTGTCACAGCTACAATCTAGGAAATTTCTCTAGGAAAAATCCAATCTTTGCATTATCGAGAAATGAGAAGGCGCATCCCGGACCCTTGTAATCCTGGAAACGAGTCTACCTCTTTAATAAGTACGCTGCTCACCGTCGCAGGAAGTTAATTACGATTTAATTTGCAGATTGGAATCATTTAATCATCGGTAAGCTATCGCAATACATTAAAGTCGATTCGAAAAATCCTATTATAAAGAGGAACAGCGAAGAGACTTTAAATCAAGAAATAGCATTGGCAAGACACTTGGGGCTCGTAGGAATCACTTTTAGATTGATGGGTGGAATAGAACGTAATGCAAATCTGGCTAGAATTATCTGTGATAAAGTGTCAAGCGCGTGTACTTTGCAGGTACGTACATTGATTAGGTTTATAACTTATATGCTTTATAATATGTAGCATTTCTGAATTTCATTGTAGGTCTGGATACAAGTACCTATGGAAAATCCAATTAAAGAAGCTTATTCTTATAGAAACGAAGAGTGTTATTTGATAGAAAGCCCATGGGAATGGTGGAATGCCTTTAGAATAGTGTGCGATTACGACAGAAAGATAGGTGTTGCATTAATTGTAAGCCATGATCTTCCTGAACAAGAAGAGGTACATTATTATATTATTTCCTGTATACAGAGTGTTCTATTTAATTTAAGTATCTCGGCTTATTCGAGGTGCTGGAATTTTGTTATTTAAAGTTTAATTGGAGTTGACTTGTTTGCAAGATTGACAGGTGGCTAGGAGAACCAGTCAAATGTTTGATCGTACCTACTACATTATTTATGACAAACAAAAAAGGATATCCTGTTTTGAGCAAGGCCCATCAAACATTGATAAAGAAATTTTCAGTGTTGGAAGTACAGTTTGTACTGACGGGAGCGAATCGTCATCAAAATATTAGTTACTATCACAATTACTTGGAGTACTTATGGAAGGTAAACGATACGCGCGAGCAGTTTTTATTATTTCATTTTTTTATTTTAATTTGCCCACCTGAGCTGAAAAATTGTTTATAGAGTTGTCAAGTGAATGGTCCAGTAGAAAGATTTGCTCGTGGATACGAAGATTACTTACAATGTCCCCTGCAACCGCTAATGGATAATCTGGAATCTCAAACGTACGAAATATTTGAAAAAGATCCTGTTAAATATACGCAGTACCAAACAGCTATTCATCAAGCAATTCTTGGAATCGCGAGCAAAATGAATAATAAGGATGAGAAAATGTAATTATATATACAATATATATATATATATATATATATATATATATATATATATATATATATATATATATATGTATATATATATTTATTTATATCACGAGCACGTATAAACAATTGCGAGGATAAATACGAAAATATGTTTTTAATTGTAGAGTAATTATGGTGGTCGGTGCCGGGAGAGGACCACTTGTTTTTGCATCGCTAAATGCCGCGGAAATGGCAAAAAAGGAGATCAAAGTATACGCTGTAGAAAAGAATCCTAACGCAGTATTAACGTAAAACATTAATTGTTACAAATTATTCATTGTTAACGCAGCCGGAAGATATTTACGATTTCTTACGTATAGATTACAGGCACTTGAGAGAGATATGTGGGCAGACAAAGTGTCGGTAGTGTCGTGTGATATGAGAGAATGGGTCGCGCCAGAGAAAGCTGATATTCTAGTGTCTGAATTACTTGGTTCTTTTGGTGACAATGAACTATCACCGGAATGTTTGGATGGAGTTCAAAAATTCCTGAAAGGTATACCTTTTTTACTATACAATTACTGTATTTACTACATGTACTCTACTGTGCAAAAGAAAGAAGCACCCAGTGTATAATTATAAGATATAACGACGACAAACACACACAATATCTTTATGTAGAAATTGTATTGTACAATGATTGATTTATTGCATTTAAAGTATTAGATAATCCGCAATAACATATGTTAAATAATAACAGCGGAATCCTTTTTCAAAACTGTGTTCTTATTCGATTTTGTACGCTTCTCTATTAAATATGGCCGGGTGCTTCTTTCTTTTGCACAGCAGTGTGTATATTTGAATATCGTATAATTATGACAAACTATTCAACTATGTTAGACGATGGCATAAGCATACCATGCAAATATACATCTTACATCGCTCCTGTACAATCTTCAAAGCTGTATAACGAAGTAAGACATTGTAAAGACAAAGACAAACATCCATTGGCACATTTTGAAACATCATATGTAGTTCACCTGCAAAACAAGTATGACATTGCAATACCAAAACCATTGTTTACATTTAAACATCCAAACAAAGGTAGGCAACAGTTCTGCTCTGTTCGTTACGAACTTTCATTATTGGTATTATTGGTATTAACATTAATTTCAGAGACCACGATTGATAATACACGGTACGAGATGAAAACGTTCGACGTACAACAAAATTCGGTGCTACACGGCTTTTCTGGATATTTCGTTGCAGTTTTATACAAAGATATTACGCTGAGTATAGAACCGAGCACACGTAGTCCGAAAATGTTCAGTTGGTTCCCGATATTCTTCCCAATTAGGGTAATGAAAGAATTTTAAATACATGTAAAATAAATAATATGGTACAATTTAATTTGATTTTTTCTCACAGGAACCAGTGCAGGTGAAAGCAGGCGAGAAAATAACTGTTCACTTTTGGCGTCAGTGTAGCAGTAAAAATGTCTGGTACGAATGGTGCATCAGTAAGCCCATTTCAGGAGCTATCCATAATCCTGGAGGACGTTCTTATACTATAGGTTTATAATTTAGTATATTTATCATTATCTCGAAATTTCACTGAAACATCTTTGTAACGAATTTCTCCGAAGAATTCCGCGAATAAGTTCCTTACACGCGAAATGTAACTTTATTTGGACTTTTATAACTTTTTTTTTCACAATTTTAAATAAATAATATCTTTATAAAAGTTATACGGAACACATGTAGAAATATTAAAGTACCTTTTTATCAAAAAGAGTATATGTGTATATCACTTAACAAAATTTCGATATATTTATGAAAGCAGTGGTCTCAAATTCGTTGTCGCACGGATAAAAATAGAAATTTCGTCCAGAATATAATACATGGAGATAATTCAATAAATGGTGATCTTACAATTAGAATAGAGATTCACGGTTTTCCTCGTGAATTATTCACATTGAACCTGGAGGTCACCGATACTCTACAATCCTGATAACATAAATTACAAGTTATCTCGCAAGTGTGTTTCTACTGACCTTTTAACCTCACGTGATTTCAATAACATTAAATATTTTCTGAAGCTGTTGGAAACCTGACATCTGCTGCATTAAAAGTAAAACAACTACTTTTCTATTTAAATACATATATTAAATACATTAAATACGTTAAGTGAGCATTTTTCTAGATTTCTTAGGTTTCTTTGCTAGATTTTTATTTTCGAATAATGTTCATTCTCGTGTTCAGGATTTTCTATATTCATATCAATCAATTTTATCGACGAATTGCATATATCTCAATATGTACATCAAAGTTTTAATGATCATAAAAATTGGACAATGTTGATTATTTAAGGTTCTCGTTTGGGACGGCTATTTTATTGTTAAGTAATTACATAGGCGGTAGTATATTTGTTTCGCGTTAACGGAGGCTTTGGCGGTGATGAAATATGTCCTATGAGATAAAAAAGGTTGATAATTTAAGAAACACATGCTGAGTGTTTCATACGCATCATTCATTCGTATCGCGCCTTTCCGTTCGGTCCGTTACGGAAAAGTTAGGAACTCTGTCAAGGACAACACCACATTGCAGACGACACGATTGCAATAAGGTTAAGTTTTCGGAGCTGATCGGAATTTATACCTGATCAATTATAGAATAGAAATGGCAAAACTGGTCGCACAAATGGCTAAATGTACCGTGCAGACGTTTTCGTGTGCTTCGAAGACAAGTTTATTCACGCATCCTGTTTCAAGGGTATCCATGCAACTCTCACGTTCTATTGCTACTACTCGATGTTTAAACGCCGGTAAGTTTGAAAACAAATTTATGATAAAAAAACACTCACTGACAATAAGAAAATTTTAATAGCGAACGTAACCAGAGTTGGGGTTTATTTTGTTAAAATGTTTTATTTAATCGCTTGATCAACATTTCCAATAAAAAAATAATGAGTCTCTCTCTCGATTGATGATATTAATTGTTAACCATCAATAGTTGACTATTTAGTAGAATATTAATCGTTAATGGTACATATTTGAATATTGCCCAATTCTCTGCACAAAACATAAGAATAACTTGTACTTTTGTAAAATGATACTTCATTTATGTTATGTATATATCACACACACATAGATTTCATTTTTATTTAATTGATCTTAAATAGAAAACATTAAGTATAAATGTTATATAATATGAAATTTTCAATTTTTAGAAAGGCTATACGCGAAAACACACGAGTGGATCAGCATTGATGGTAAAATAGGAACAGTTGGAATATCCAGTCACGCGCAAGAATCATTGGGTGATATCGTGTACGCTCAGCTTCCAGATGTTGGATCTATAATAGAAAAAGATGGTCAGAACAATCATACATCATATGTATTTTTTTAAATGCGAGAGACACACCGTTCGTTATCTTGGTCCACCTATTTAACAAAATGAAATTCTTACAGCCGAATGTGGAGCATTAGAATCGGTGAAAGCTGCTTCTGAACTATTTAGTCTGGTCAGTGGAAAGATAATAGAAAAAAATGAAGCGGTTGAAAAAACACCTGGCTTAGTTAATTCATCGTGTTATGACAAAGGATGGCTGTTCAAAATAGAATTAACTAATCTAGATGAACTGAAAAGACTACTGAATGAAGAAGCTTATAAAGAATATCTAAAATCTGACGAGCATTAAGCATCTTTGGCTGTAAATCTATACAAAGTTATTATTTAGTAGTAGTTTAATTGTTTCTATTAGTAATACCTACTTTAATCTATTATGAATATGAAAAGAATTTTTATTTATTTTAAAACACACATGAAGTAACAAACACTTGTTTACACGTTGGTACAACGATGTTTCATCGTAGAAACATAAAACATTGAGAAATTTGAACGTTTTAATAATTAATCGTGTGATCGAATGAAAAAAGAAATAAAAAACATGATGACGTGGAATAAGATGGAATTTAAATAACGAAAGTATTTATAAAACAAACGTATCTCGTATACTTCGGTAGAAAACATATTATATTTGTGAGCCATGCAAAGGCAAAGGCATATAATTTTCTATGTAAGATTAGGCGAATGTGCTTAACGTGCGATGATACATGAGGTGTAACATATGAACATTATGAATTAAGAATATGAAGCTGAGAGTGCAGTAGTTAGTTGATGTCTTTATTAACCACTGTGCAGTTTTTTTCTTCTTGTTATCATATTTGTACAAAGCAAACAAATGTTTTAGTATACATGTTATTCGATATACGAATGACACCGTTGTTGTTACAAATTATAGTAAACTTTGTGTTGTACACAAACGCATTTAAATTATAATAACATGTGTATATAAAAAAAAGAACGATTGAATGTTTTCAAATACTATTTGTAAATTTGTGAAAATTGTCTGCTCATTAATAATTTACATATTAGTCATAGTACCATCCTTTACCCTCCTTTCGAAATCTATCGTTACGTCTCATGGATATTGTACATATTTTACAATAATACCAAAGACAAGGAGTGCAATAAGGGGAATATCATTGTTTAAAAGGAGTAGTTCAATCAGTATAATATATAAAAAATAGCACTGTTGAGATCCTAAAAAGGAACAGTTATTAGTTAATAATAAAGATATATTTACAATCAATTATTTTGTTTTTCTACATAATTTACAATTGCCAACTCCTAATGGCAGTGTTAACAACGCAGAATAGTTCATCGTTTAAATGTTAATTCCAATGATTTATTGGAGCAAAAAATCACATCGATATTAAATTAGATTATTTTGCCAATTATAATTAGTAACTGTACATATTTAACACAATGCTTATTACACCAGTATTATCGTACTTTCTAGTTACAATTATCAATAAACACGTTGTAACAGAATCGAGCGGACGATTAAATAGGATGGACACATACAAAGATCATTGATTTAGGGATATATTTAGAGACAATTTTCGCGCGTGGTGTTTTTTTTCTTCCTTTTTTCTTTCTCGAGATAATTATGTTTGCGATTTCCGTGAAGTTGTTCCAAAATTATCAGACCGACACGTTCTACAACAAGTTTCGAGGACAGATGAAATTATACAATAAATAAAGTGTGTTATTACGGTTTTCACTTGTGGTTTACCCAAACAGCAACATGGGATTTCAAGTTCTCTTTCAAAGTTTCGTTGGTAATCGTGAAATTTCGAGTCAAATATATTATTATACATTTCATGTACAAGTATAATCTAATTTGGAATAAACATAGTAGTAACCTAAGATAATAGCATGGAAATATATAACGGTCACAATACTTGAATGGAACTTTTACATTCTGTCGTTACGCATATTACAGACGCCGTAGACATATCAACGTCTACTACGTAAGGTAACACTCATACATTCCATTTAATTTGCTATCTGGGTGTCTATTCTGAGGTATGTGGTTCACTAAAAATGTAAAAATGTAAGACTTAATACAGTTACGAAGAGGTAGACATTCATATGCGAGTTAAATAAAACATTAACCGTTTTGAAAGTATTTTTCATGTTTCTTTCTTTCTATTTTTGTTGTTGCAAGGAATCGACAACCGATAATAATGCAAACATTCTTTCATTTCGATCGATTGATTTGAAAAGAACCAGGCGATTTGAAAATTTGGGAACACGTTGATTACATTTTGTTATCTATATCGAAGATTTCAAAAATTTTTTTTGACCGTGGACACAAATCTTTACTCACACGATAAGTACATGCATGTTTTCGAAAATATATACGTGTATATATATATATTCATTTATTTATTTATTTTATTTATTTATTTATATTTATATTTTTCCATGGTAGTAATACTCGCAGCTAACTCCTCCTGGTTTGATTCAACACTTGATTCTCTTAATCTAATGTGGCATCGAGTTTTTCATCCGTTATTTTATCTTTTGTTACATACATCAACAAATCATTTACATCTATATATTTAATATCTTATTACGAAGTCGGTGGAAAAGTGAAAGTAGTAAAATAGCATTTTTTCCAGGTACTTCTTTGATAGAGGATATATAAACAGTAGGAGTTGCAAAGGGTGGTACTACCAGCCTACCAGTACGAGCAAAGATTTCTGTTCTTGTTGCCACACTTGAGCCTCGAATCTAGCACGTGTAATTACCGATGGCTTAGATACCACAGGCGTCGAAAAGACAACCTTCACAGCACTGAAAAGTTTCTGACTATTGACTAAACAATAATAATTAATAATCTATTAGTGAAAAATTACTACGGTTCGATCGCTATCTTAACATTCAGTAAATATTTATCTATTTAACAATTGCGATAAGACAATATTGATCTTATATATATATATATATACTTAGTTAATAATCGCTAGATAATGTAGGACCACATAAACCTTGCTCCAATGATTCTTTCATTTCTTTAAACAGAATCTTTATTATGATACAATATACAATAATAAAATATCGCATTTTTTCGTGGTTATTTCTTTTTCCGCCACCTATTTGAAAAAAAATAATAAAAGAGAGAAAATACATGAATAAAGTTCTAAAATTATAGTGAAGACATTAAGTAGCTAATGATTTTTTTCTCAGTAAGCAACAGAAATATATTTATTTCATTAAACTATACACAAAATATTATAATTACATATTTAACATGATTTATACTTTACAACATAATTGGAATGTGTTAACTAGTATTTACAATATATAATAGCCCTGCTGTGTGCAAGTGTGACAAAATGCAGATTTTCTTTTAATTAGGAAGTTCTAAGGATGCCCAGGTGGCCGTGCGACATATATGTATATATGTATGTATATATAAGTATATCACATGAAATTTTACTGTCGTTCAAGTATGCCCCCATTGAATCCCTTGCAAGGAGAGCACGATTTTATCGGTGTTCGTCGAACATTCTTTGTGTTGTCGTTCATCTTTTTTTTTACCTTCTTCGTTCGTGTTACTATTTAGGATATCGCTTCTTTCGTTCTTTCTTTCTTATTTTGTTCTTTTTGTTCAAAATGAGAGCAAGGCTTCAGTGGTATGCTTAAAAATAATCGCTTCTAGTATTAGAAAAATAGCTTTGCTTATTTAGACAAAAGTTGCCTGCCCTTTGACCAATATTTTGTTAACCACCCTTTGTACTGTTTTCAAGGCATCTTGCTTACTGTTTCCCTGCGCTTGTACCCACCAACAGGGGTAGTAATTCTCCATGGATACATCTCTAAAACTTCAACATCAAATATAGAAAATATATGTCATTATGTTTATATATTTAGATACAGTTTATAATACATATATATTATGTATATATGTAAAGTATGTACGTCTATACTTGATTTGTTTTTGCATAGGTATTTTATGAACCAGGGCCCCTTAACTTGGTCCAATACCTAAGCAGCGTTAGCTCTTAACACTAGGTTTACGGGACCCGTCATTTTGACGGATTTCGGACTTGATCAGCGAAATTACAAAAACCAATAACTATTCATTCTTTTTTTCCAATTTATGCTGACAATCATTGGTGTAACGAGACACGAATGTACACCCAAATTTAATTCTGTACGAGATGTATACCTATCCCTACAGATACCCGTCAAAATGACGGGTCATAGTTTTTTTCGTGACAAATGTAAAAGTAGTTAGAACGTAGATACTTCAACGGAGATATATCTTTCTATGGCTTCGAACTCAATACGGTATACCAAATATGACATAATTCCAATTGTGTTTACTTGTACAATAACGAATGATGAAAGTTTTCGTCGCAAAGAAGGACAGCGCATGGGAAAGAAAGAGACCCGGAGAGTTGCGGAAAATGTATCTGGATAACTGAATATGTCTGAAAAAAAATGCGCGGAATAAATGTATGAACAGTAAAAGTTTGTATAAGTTTGTGTTTATTTATGCAATCCTAACCTGATTTAATTAACTTATATTAAGTCTGTTAAGATATTGTAATTGTTTTCTAAAGTAAACTAATCGTTTGTATTTAAGAAAATAACTAGACCCCAGGCGATTTGAAAATTTCGGAACACGTTGATTACATTTTGTTATCTATATCGCGCGAAGAAGATTTCAAAAATTTGTTCGACCGTGGACACAAATCTTTAGACACACACACACACACGACAAGTACATACGATACAATGCATGTTTTTAATTTTATTTAATTTTATTCAACTTGATTGTTTTTAAAGTAAATGAGAATCGCGTTTGTATTTAAGAAAATATATCGTCCCTTTTACTCGTCAATTTGACGGGCGTCCGTAAAGATAGGCATACAAAAATGTCCGTAAATCTAGTGTTAATAGGTACTCGAGGTCCACTTTGACAGTAAGGAGCTCTACCGTGATTTTTGAGATATAGCAATAGACTAATTCTTGGCAACACTGCCAAACAAATCTATCGTTTCATTTTCTTTTAGCATGAAGCATCTCCATGAGAAGAGTTTGAGTTGGTGCTCCACCACTACAATGCTTCTGGTAAAGATGATCTTCTCCCCTGCTTGCTACCACATGAATTTCGGGTAATACTGCTAGCAGCTTGTTAAATTTATCCTGTACACAAACATTGTCGTTGATTTATACCAATTCAATAATCAATCAAGATACATACCAAGAAAAACCAACGTACCGTTACAGATGGATAACATGTTAATGTGTAATCCAAAAGAGCTTGTAAAACTTGTTCGTGACCTTCTTGTACATGTTTCTTGTTCACTAGTCCACGAACTTCTGCAATCAATCAAATGGGAATTTGTTCGTTAATTAATTATGTACTGTGTATACACAGTGTTCTCTTATAATTTGAATTTCTTTTTCTTTGATCGACTTACCATGATTGAGCAGCATCAGGAATTTCATGCATATATAGTCCGAAAGATCGAATTTGAGTTCCTGAAGTTTCGACGACAACTCGTTGAAAAGATCTGCCAGGGAAGGAACTCCAAGTAGGCCGAGACAAAGGAGATCAAACTTTTGGCCATTATGAAGTGTAGTCTCGTCAGGTAGACTATTATGTAACCTTTGATGAAGGTGGTCGAGCACCAACATATCCGACCAGGAGTGTTGCAGCAGCTTCATTTGGTCATCAACCTGTCAAACAATTTAATAAATTGTTAGATACGTCTCTGCAACGTGTGTTATGTCACCTTGCAAAACTTTCGTACTCGCAGCATGTAATTCAATCGAACAAGTTTCCATAAATAATAAATACCATAAATAAATACAGAATTCGAATTTTTCAACATCGCAAACTTTCTCGCGACAACGGCACGCAAGTTACAAAGTAAATATTTTATCTCGTCAAAAAATGGTACTAATTCTTTTCGAAAATCTTCCGCGCACTGCGTTCTATAGCAAGCGATTTATAAAATTGCGAAAACATTGTCATTTACGTTCCATATTGTCTAGAGAATATTAAAAGTAGGACTCGAAACCGTGACAGATATTTTTACACCTTTGTTTATATATAGATATATGGATATATGGATATACAGACATATTGCGAGCGTGTATGTGTGTGTGTGTGTATAAAAAAATCAAAAACTATAGAAACTGTCAAGTAGACAGTTTATAATTAACATGGGCCTGCTTTAGGGCAACCGCCATAACCCAGAAACGTATCTTGTTATGACCTAGATATGAGGCGATGCTTGAAATCATTCAGTGATTGTGCAATGCTGTTGGTTACCTCACATCCCCGCCGCTCATACCACCAACAGGCCAGCGACGAGTTATTTATCGGTAAGAACTAACTTCTCTTGAAAAGATTCTCAACAACGGTTAAAAATCGTTAAATTTTTATCGTTATACTACCATTATACTACCACTCTATTTATAGCTACCAGTCGTCAAACTGTACACAAAGAAATCGTTGCATGTATAGAGCATTACGAGGACTGCTACAGCACACGAGCAAAGAAAAAGAAAAAATCGTCGAACGATGGATCTACTAAAACGGTAACATCTCCACTGCCACTGCCAACTGCCACTGCCACTGCCTACACCGATATGACATCTGCCACGAAGAGATTCATATACAGCATAATGTTCAACTATGTTTCTTGACCATCAAATGATCAGGTGGAGTCTCGAAGAAACCAATACTACTTGATCGAACGTTTTTATGGTTTTTACATACCACAATCTCTGAATTTTTGAAAACTCTGAATTTTGAAGAAAATACAATGTTTCAGATGAAGTTTCAGCTAGACGCCATCTTGTGTGATTTGTGAAATGAAGAATTTCTCAATGAAAACGACAATTTATAATTGAAGTATCAGCAAATCCGTTTGATGTTGATAATCAAATCTGTTTCAATATACATATGTATTACGTTGGTGATAGTTTGATGTTCTGAATGATACAAATCTTCTGCTACTTTATAACCTCGTGTAATTGAGAATTATAAATGACATTGGATGTAAATGTGCCAAGGGCCAGATCAACTCGACTGCTCGAAAGGTGTTGTTTGTCTCACAAAATGGCGGAAAATTGAATGCAATTGAAATATGAACATTTTGACAACTATATTTGATCAACCATCCCAAATGTATTTGTGAAAGTGGTTCTAGAGATATTGGTGTCTTTCTATTGGTCCCAATGAAGAAGTCAATAATTCAAATAAAAGTAGAAACCGAGTAGTTAAATGATAATGTTTACATCCTGGGTCACCACAGACCCAGAGACCGCCAGAATATACCGTATATATTATATATATATGTATGTATATATGTAGATTGAGCTGACCTACATTTTTTGTAGAACAAAATTTGCTCGAAATTTGTAAAAAAGTGGGTATCGATCAACTTTTATTGGAAACGTTTTCTTTTGTCAGATAAAAATTTTGCCACACACACGCACACAAATGCCATCAATGTAACCACGATAAATAAAATAAAAAATATAAGAATATTTTATCCCTAACACCTATTCTTATTTTTTAATTATGGAAATTACAAAGATGCTTCGTATTATTATAAAAAGCATGTACTATTGTAAAAATTGTGAACAATCTAAATAAATTCAGTCTTGTAATTTTTACAAAACAATATATTAGGTTATCCCAATAGTTTCTTTCGGAATGCGTTCCTTTAATGTTGCTAAGTAAATACAAACAATGCGATAATCTTTATGTTAATGTTTTGGTACTTTCTAACATGAATTTGCATTATGTGCATGAATCGAGGTCCTACATGAATTCTACATGAATCGAAAACCAACTTTTGGGACAACCTAATATTTATTTAACAATATTAACCCTTTACACTTCGTTGTCGTCGATAATGCGACATTTTAAATATGAACTTTAAATGATTACAAAACGTAAAATTTTCATTTTGTTGAAGATTTATAAAGTTGAACTTGTTTTATGTATAATGTATGATAGCTAATTTTGTTTTATTGCAGCAACCGTATTTTTTAAATTATATACACTTGTGTACATAACTAGTATAGTGCTGGAGTTGTTGGTGTACTTATACGAGTCACTAGGTTGGAGTGCAAAGAGTTAAAAATTCTGAAAGAAACTTTTGGGATAACCTAATATTATATATCCGATACATTTTGTACCCGGTACGGTTAGTGTGAACGCTAAACCTACCACGAGGGGTCAAATGACCCCTTTTAGATTTTTTATTTGACAATTATCGAGATTGTAAAGCTGTTTTCATGGGAATTTATTGAATATATTTTTTGACTCCAGTATATATTATAGTAAAAATCTACACAAAATATAAGTTAACTTAATCTTGTTATTTTTATATGTAATACTATGCAATATCAGTGACTTTTGATGGTCGGTAGGTTTAGCGTTAATGCCGAAATATTAGGTCGGAAAGAAAGTTCCAAAGGTCCAAGCTAATATATCGCACTATGCGACAAGGGGTTGTCTCGGGGTGACTTACCTTGAGATCTTTGAAGAACACCGAATTCCTAGCCCAGTCCACCTGCGAGAACAGATTCTGATCGAGCACTTTGCACATTAATTCGAACAAGTCCACTTCACACTGATTGTACGTTTGGTTTTGCAACAGTCCAAAAAGGGACGCCTGCCACTCGCGATCGTCGACCGTTTGCACGAAGTCTCTTATCATCGGACTAGTTTTCAAGGCGGCGGTCGAGGGTGCGGATCCGGCGGCTCCGTGAGGTTGCGTGGACTGTTCGCCGAAGTTGAAGGGCTTGGGACTTGGGGTGGTAGAGTTGGCAGCCCACAGCTTGCTATCCAGGCCAGGGTTGAGGTTGTGCAGGTGATTACCGGCAGAAATGTTTGGCTGGGAGGACGGTGCGATCAGTTGGTGCTGACCAGCTCCGCTGCCAGCCTGTGTCGTGACCAGACCAGCGGCCACGGCTGCGGGGGATGGACTCGAATCTGGAGAAGACGTTAGACTCGAGACCTGAGGTATTTGGATCTCCTGTTTAATATGCAGGAAAGGCGTTACGGCGGAGGGATAGTTCGATGGATCACCGAGGCTGCCGCGTATCGTTTGCAGTGCCAGCTGCCGTTGCCTCATCATTTGGAGCTTTCGCGCTCGGTCCCTTTTGTACATGGGTCCGAATTTGTTCCTACCGCCTCGCATTCGGTCCGCTCGCACGGCTGTAACAAAAATCATTCCATTAACCTCTTGTAATCTAACATTCAGTTACTTCGAACAGAATTTCAGATACATCTGTGTGTACTGGCGATTATTTCGTAACTGTCTCAAAGTCTCGTAGCTCCAACAGGAACGACAATTTCAATCGCGAACAAACTACAGTAAAAAAAAAACCGCTCAAGTCAAATAGTGCCTGAACGTCGCCGCTAAAACTTTATTAATACGATCTGCTTTGTACATGGATGGACAAAGCTGCTCCCGTTCTGGCAATCGAAAAAAACAAATTTCACAGTTCGGAATTGGTTTTCTGATTCGCTTCTAAGAATCCGCTGTACTAATAATAAAAACAGAATCTTCCTTTTCTGATCTTCCCTTTAGCACAGCAGAATTTAGAATTAAAAATTCTACAATAGTCTTTCGGTAGATAAATTCCCTTTAAATTCAAACGAAATTCTATTTTATTGTAGTCAATATTTATCCATTGGAGAACGCGCGAATATACAGTAAATGTGAATTTTCTTTTATTATTTTGGGAAATGATTGCAATTATCGTAATCGTACGATCAATCGTAGTGCAAAGGGTGAGAGCAGAGAACACAACACTATCTCGCGGCTCGATACCGCGCGCCGCGCGCAATAAAAACAAAATCCTCCCTTCCCACTCTCCGCGCACACGAGTTAACGGACCTATTACGTTTTACAATCGGAGCCTACATTTTACCGCGAACATCAATTTTCAGCTGGAAACCAGAAGACACGATTCGCATGCGGGTGATACGCCGAACTGTTAAATCGCTTTTATCTGACAATGAGACTCGTGTATAGTGTATACCGTGTATACCCACGGTTACTATGTTCGCTGTGAAATCTTTATTATCTTTGAAATGTTCCCTGTTTCGAAATTGATTATTAACCCTGAGCTGCTGTGAACCCAGAAAAATTTCTGCACACTAACTTTCGCTACTGTGTTGCGCGATAATCGCAAATATCAAGTTGCAATGCAAATTCAATTGTTTGCTACCACCATCACTCGTGTGCTACACATTCGTGTTAATAAAGATATCCGAGAAAATTTATACAAACTTTCCGGATAAGAGTCACTTAATTAGGGGTTAGGACACAGTAATATTTTGAGAAAGTCGCAAATTTTTGTGATAGAAAAATTACATTCGTAAACTTCATTTTCCCATTATTTTGTTAAACATGAATAAAAAATTGACAAATTTTCTACCAAAATTCAGTCATTAAATTTAAAATATCTACTATTTTGTGTTAATTTTTTTATGACATTTTTGGTTTAAACATGTTTAAACAATCATAATGTATTAATATTGGATATCACTGTATTCGGGAAAGTCTACAGAATCTTTTGCTGTAAATAACAATTCAATATCTTTTATAATAACATCGCAATATTTGTTTAAAGTTGAAAAATATGTCTTTTTTTTAAACTCCATTTTCTCAAAAACTGGACGTATAGGAAAAAATTTAAAACCAGATTCGGAATCAGCGCGGAAAACTCTATAAGAATCGCATAGTGGGAATCGAAATACTTTTAAAAAGTTAAAATTTGTTGGACAGTGTAATCGATCATCCACTTTTTTCTGTGCTGTTGTTTAAAAATCTTATATTCTCTCCACTTGTTACTGTGTCCTAACCCCTCAAGTGTTGTTTTTGTGAAAGCGTGAGTTCGTGAAAATTTCTGCAAGTTCATTTTAACCGAAGGCAATTAGTGTGGCTCGATATTATTTTTCGGAGATCACGAAAATACGTATTTGCGAGTGAGAGACGAGAGAGAGAGACGAGAGAGAGAGAGAGAGAGAGAGAGAGAGAGATCATCAGGGCAATTTCGCGACCACACGCCGACAGCCGAGCGGCCTTGAGTATTCAAAGTTCGCCATCAACGAAGGCGGAAGTCGAGGCTAATTGCCACCGGCGCGGCGCGGCGATAGGACAAAAAGCTCGACAGCTTAGCTCCTGGTTGTTCCTGTTCATCAACGTTTCTCGATCGAACCCAGTCCCATGCGAACCGTCGACCGCGTACACAACACGGATCTCCACCTACGAAAGCTGCAGGTGTTATTTGGCACGTTGAACGCGTTGCTATTGAAAGCGAAACGCCGCGACTGCCAACGCCGATTATTTATTGCTCGCGATTAACTGCTGGGAACAACCTGTTAACATACTCCGCATACCCGACGCTTTACTAATATGTGTATATTAATTTGAACCCGAGCGGCTTTCGGCGCGAACCAATTCAACCGTATGTACTTGTTGCTTGCGTAGTTGTTCCTTCGATTGCGGGACTGGAGGCGAGCATTTTCCTTCAATCTGCTGCCAAATGGTAAATCCTTTCCTCCGTTTCGTGTATTTGCAGATTTATTACTTGACGATTATTAAAATTCTGCAGATACTTTCAGCGGAAATAGTTGAACGAATTAATTTGTTCAAGTACCTGTCGCTCTTGGCAGAAAGTATTTGATCAAGATTGTTGAAGGAATTAGAGGAAAGTAGTGCAATGTTGTTTCATAGAAGTATTAATGAAATTGTACAATGTTCCGGCATTTTTACTAGGTATTAGAGGTGTGCGAGAACCCGAAAATGTCGAGACGAGTTCTCGAAAATTTTGAAATTCTCCAAAGTATCGGTATTCTCGAGAATTTCACGGTTTTCAGAACTCGATAAAGAGTCTCTTTAAAACCAATCGTGGTGGTATGAGATTTCCGATATTTGAGGCGTTTCCGAAAACCACATTATAAAATTTATTCGTTGAAACGTCTTTTTCTATACCATATACTATACTTTACTATACTATACTTTATCCCGTTAATTTCGAGAATCCCGAACATTTTCGGGTTCTCGCACACCCCAATAGTAAACGTAAAGTATAATGGAAATTGTATAAAAATTTAAACAGCAGGATAATTCTTGTTACTTTTATGACAGACAGCAGTCACGCTAAAAGTTTGATCTTGTTTGCGTTGCAAACATCCGACACCGCAAATAGAACTCTGTTGATTGAAAATACGAACCAGAAATAGTTGAAATGTTCTAGAATATTTAATGCGTCTATTCTGCTGCATCGTGCGAGATTAACAAGCGTAATATTCTTATGTGTAGTTTATTGTTCGAGTCAAAGTCCAATACTAGTTTTGAAGCTGTCTGACAGCAGTGGAGCATGATTTGCATCGATTGAAACGGTTCCAACTGTGCGTGCGAGTGAATGACGTTCTAGAGACGTTCGTTCCCGAATCCAAGTACTGCATTACTGCATCTCCGAGTTAAGGTTCGCATTGTAAACAAGGGATCCCCAGATGTGTGGTCTGGGGGCCGGAAGTGGCCTAGCGGAGGAACTCGATATGGATCCCCCTCGTATGCGAGGGATTCAAATCTGTGGCAGTCGCGTACATTAAGACTCCGGTCCCACGACCAGAGAAAAATTTACGAATCCGCGAGAAAAGTCGCGAAGCTCTACGAAAATGTAGACAGAAGTTGCTACCGGAGACCTGCAACTATCAGTCGAGTTAGAGTTCATTGACCCCTCATCTGTAAATTACCCCTTCGAGAAAGATCGATTAAAATTCAGTAGCAGATAAGATAGTTTATGTCGTAACAAGCCTTCTTTTGCTTCTACTGTCAAAAAGCCTACATTTCGCAAGTAGAATGAGATAGTAGTTAAATGCGTCGATTAGCTAAGTTCACCGAGTGCAGTAATGATAAAACCTAGAAGTGGCACGAAAACTTTCTTGGTTACCTGATGTTACAGACTATAGACGAAAGACAGCGCTGGAAGAGTTGACGATGAGCAAAATTAACGAATACTCTTTTCCTCCTGCCAAATATAGAATCGTGTTTTGTCCATCGGTAACGTGAAGATCGTACAAAATTATTGAGCACGGAGGAAGAAGACACCGGGGGGACGGAAAATTTCCTCGATACCAGAACATGATCGAACGCTTCTGCGAATCGGTTCCCAACTTCCTTATTCGAAACTTTGCAAGGGAAACATGTGGTTTCAACCATTTTTAATAATCTGTAATATGTAGTAGAACTACGTCCTGTGTGATTTACAGCATGCTCAGTCGACTGACCTAGTTTGAAATTTTTAACGTGTTAAGGGTGTAGGTAAACCCCACACCTCGGATAAAATAAAATACTGCGAATCGAAGCGAATGTATCACATTTCCAAATACTTGTGAAAAAAAATATGAAGTAGCGTGTAGTGGGCAAAAATTGGTAAATTCTAATGTTGCATGAATATTCGCAGTCCAGCGACAATCCAAGGGAATAACGGTCTGCTTTTCGAAAGAATTGGAGTCCGTAATAGCTGTTCACTTCCATGTTTTTGAGGTGGACAACTGACTCCAGCCATCTTCTCCCAAAAACCAGACAACACCCGACTGACCTCATTATTCAGCGTCTCAGAATTTCATGAGCTCCTACTAGATACCGCAACGATAACGAAAACGGATCCAGGAGGATTGGCGACCGAAAAGCCAGCACCCCGATCCATCGATCTCGCGCCGAGGATCCCCAGCGCTTCCTCTCTAAGCATCCTCGCCGGGAGCAGCAACGGGGGGAGGGAAAAAAAACGGTAGAAATAGAAACAGAAAGAGAACGTCGAAACCGTGCTGCCATAAAAGGTACTCGGCCAATCGGCGGTTCACGGAGTCCTCGATGTGGCAAGATTTCCGAGGAGGAGGTGTCCGGGGCGACGACGACGGTCGATCCTCAGGGTCACGGTGCGATCGAGGGAGGATTTCGAGCGGTTTACAATTTATAGGGCGGCCGCGGCGGCTAAAATGGCGGCGTTGCCTATTTTCGTACGAAGTGTTTGCTATCCGTCGTCGCATGAAACACACCGGGCGAACGTGCGAGCGAGCGAGCAAGCAAGCAAGCGCGGTGCCGCGGAGCTCGTTGAAAGTGAAAGGAGGTTGAATCGCTTGCCTGTCCACTTCTGCCTGCGCCGCCCCGCCGAGGGAGGAGGGCCACCCCTCCGGCCCCTCCGACACCGCAACTATACCGCCGACCTCCCCTCTTCTCTCCCCCCTCCCCTTTCGAAACCCTACTTATTCCCTTCCCTCGACCCTACTCCCCCGAACACCTCTCGCCCCGCCGATCCACATTGCCGCCTCCGCCTGTTTCCTCTGCCGCCACCTTTCTCCTCTCCTCTCCTCTCCTCTCCTCTCCTCTCCTCTCCTCTCCTTTCCTCCCATTCGCTCGGTCTTTCGCGCGCCTTTTCTCACCCCCGCAACAGCCCAACTTTGACACCCTTTCTCGTCCCCCTCGTAGCCCTTTTCGACGTCGCGCGTCGTCGCGGGCCAAGAAACTCGGCCGACCAGGCCCGAGAGCCTCGTTGCCTCTCTCATGCTCCCTGGCCACCGATGGACAAGTGGATTTTTCGTTGTAGACAGAAATGCAGACGGCCGTGTTTGTATAGCTCTGGGTTTCATTGATTCCGGCGAAACCGGGTCGCGTAATCGGGGTTCACTGATTTTCTTATTGCTCGTTAGTTGCGCCTTGGATACAAGCCGCGCGCGGTTTTTAGCCGAGTTGGTGCGGTGGGTGATCTAATTTATTCTGGACACTCCGAAATACGGTTGCGAATCACACAGTAAAACGCGACAGTTTCGCATCGCTTTCTAATTTGTGTCTGTCCAATGTTTGTAAATTGAAAAATTTAAAGAATTAAAAATATTAGAACGCGTCCCTCTTTCGTCCAATTTTCCCATTTGTTAATTTGATTGCGCTGTGAAGCATTTTGCAAGGGTTGTTAGTAATTAACTGGGAATTGTTGTTGTGCGAAAATTTATGTGGATTAGGTAGATATTGATCTTTGGGTATTGTAGAGTGTATTTTATACCGATCGATTTAATGCAGAATTCGTAGAATTTATGGTAGTTTAACTTTCTGATAGGATATTGTCTAAACAATTGCAATTTAATCCAAGTTTCGCGTATGCAATTAATTTAAATTGTGTAGGAGCAACAAGGAACATCAAACTTGGGAGCATATAGTCACTTAAATAAAGACGCTGATTGTGAAACGTAACTATTATAATTTGTGATTCCGGTTTGGTGTACAGTACTAAATCAACAGCTACGTTCGCTACCGACGCGATGCTTATCTACAGAAACAAAGTGTTCGAAACAATGAATTGGCAACGATGAGTTTGTAAATGTTTCTCTCACGTACACCATACAATTAGGTAATTTCGGAATTAATTTGTAATCAACCAAGTTATCCTATTAGTTACTGTAAGCTATTACATCGTTAACAGAGTTTATTCAAACTTCGCAACATTAAACTGGAATTCCAGTGGCCAGTTCCTAGAAGACATTATATTGATCAGGATTATAATTTAAGGAGGATCGGCACATATTTCACTGATGGATTTAGTAACTCTAATTTTTTACCGCAATGCTCAACACGTTAACATAATGAATTGTTTTCGTATAGAATGAACGCAAGTCTGATAATATGTAATCAAGTAATTCTACGCGATGATCAGCGAGTTCTACTATCAAGAGCTGCCCTCAATACTATCAATCACGTGGGCATGCAGCATAAAAGAAGCAACAGAAATAACGTAGATCATTTATTGAACCCTTCGTGTCCTCGATTACCTATCATTTTCACTTTCTGTTTCACTATCTCTATTCGACATACTGTAAGATTATTCAACACGTTGTCTGTCATGTCATACTTGGATGATAAAATTATTTTTCCATACTTAGAAATCCAGTTCTACGACCACAGACGGAGTGTGCTAAATTTTCTTATGAGTCATAGAACATTTCTAAGAGTCACTGGCACCATAAATCTGAACTTCTCAATTTTTTGGTTTTTTTGGCTCAAATGGTAACATGTACTTGAATAAAGAAGTATACTAAAAATTTTTCTATAACTTGACGAATTGTAAAAGAAGAAATCTGAAATCCGTCACATTTTGATTTCATTCACGGCCGAGAATTTCTTCGTCATGAACGAAACTGTTGTAAACAATCTACATTTGGTAGACGAGGCTTCCTGAAGGGGATTTGATAGAGCTAGTCTAGTTTTAGGGCTGTTACTTTCCTTCAGCCCTAGTCTAGTTAGCTCCTGTGCTATTCAGTTTGTAGGTGCTCGACAACATAACGATGACTGTACACTGTACACTGTACACTGTACACTGTACACTGTACACTGTACACTGTACACTGTACACTGTACACTGTACACTGTACAGTAGCAAGGCTCGCTGCAGCGTACGTAAACTTGACACTCGTTACCGCGTATACGTATTCCCGGACTCCATTACTCTGTCGGGGGTCCCGGTCGTCGGCTCTGACGGACATTATGCGAGGGGAGCGTCGTCATACATCATCCAAGGATTAAGCGGAGCACGTCTCTCGACGCGACAGTCTCCTGCGTTTCTTTCATCGGGGTACGTCGACCGACTCGCCGGGAATTCAGACAATAGCCAAGCCCCGAGCCAACAACGAAAGTTGCTAAACTTGACTTTCAGGTTGTCGGTTTCGGCCACTTGTTCCCGATCGGTTAATGCCACGCAACCAGGCCCGTAGGTGAGGTCCCGGCTTATCGGGACACGTGCAACACCGATTTTTAATCGTTCGCTTTCCCCATCGTATTTCTCATTTAGATCACGGTGGTGTCGTGTGTTGGTCATGAAGTACGGGATCACGACAGGATTTACAAAGAACGGGTGTGAAGTCAGACTCCGGAGAACGAGTTTCGTTTATTGGCAAGTGCAAGCCGAGACTTGCATCCCCAAGACAGACTCGTACTTCAGGATATCGGTAAAGTCGGTGGTCACGTGTGGTACCCGCCATTATACAGAGCCGAACGGGTGATACCACCGGGCAAAGGGGATGATTTATACGTGTAAAAATCAGTCGAAAAAAGGAATAACATTTTCTTGTTTGACGCCTCGCGTTTTCGAGAAGATCACTTTGCACTCGGAGCTATTTTAACTGAAAAACTTAACATTTCTTCAGATCTAGAATATTTCCATTCCCTACCATTTCTGAAATTTTATGGATATGAAATAGGTATAATGCCTCATACAATACCTAAATATTTAGTATCATAATTGATTAGATACCGATAAAATTTAATAATGCAGACAACATTTCGAATAATGGTATGTACAGCAATTTTTAGTGGTGCCTCACAAGGGAAGGTGCCCAAGTGTCCGACTTCGATTTTGATAATCAAAGGGTTAAAGATCCGTCGAGTTCGCGTGCTTCAGTATACGCAGGAAGGTCATGATCGGTTGGTCATGATCAGACATTTGCTGCATTTTCAAAATCGATTTTCTCGAAAACAAGGTGGTAAACGATAAAATGTTATTCCTTCTTTCCGACTTATGTTTACATGTAGAATCGTCCCCTGCCTGGTTGTACAACCCGTCCGGCCACACCCTGTATAACATAGATATACACTGCTGTGCAAAAGAAAGAAGGCACCCGGCCATATATAATAACTGAATAGAAAAACATAAAAAATCAAATAAGAACACAGTAAGTTTTGAAAAAGGATTCCGCTGTTTAATCGAATAGTTCTGAGAATATGTGTTATTGCGGATTAATCGAGCGTTGCACAATACAACTTGTACATAAAGATATTGTGTTTGTCTCATTATAAATATCTTATAATTATACTGGGTGCTTTAGTGGGGGACGTTGGAGTGTGCTCATGGTGCTGGAATGGGATAGCGGAAGGGGAAAAGGAGGAGAGGGGAAAAACCGACCGGTTTCGGTTGTTTCTGGCGACACTGCTTTCGAGGTACTTTTTGCGCGTGCTGCAGATTTAAGTTAAATTTAACCGTGCACTGTGAAACCATCGGCGATGTAGGTACATATATCGTTGCTCTTTCTCTGTGCTCGTTTCTCCTGGTTTTTACGTCTGCGTCCTCTTTCACCCCGGGTCTCGCGCGGTGGCGCATAACCGAGGGAGACCAAAGACCCGGCCACGAGCAAAGCAACGGCGCGGCGTGGATCACGGCTAAACTTAAGTCTCGGCCAGCCAGCTACAAGGATTTCTTTTTTGAACCGACTTATTGCCGTCCTACGACCAAACCAGAGACGTCTTTTCCCGCGGTCCCGGCCTCGTAGGTGTTCCCCGCAAGCATCTTTCCGCCTTCGATTCGACGCCAGGTGCAACGAGGACTGCGGAATCGCGAGTGCGTGCACACTGCACACGTGAGCACCGCGCGCCGCGCGCCGCGCGCCGCGAGATAGAGAACCCACGCTTTCGCAAACGATGACTATTGTTTGGACAGATTTACTTTCGATCGGACGTAAATACACGGCATACCCCGTGTGTCGACCGGACACCGTGCGGAATTAGTAATCGACCGCGGCCAAGTTTTATCCGGCCGTACTTTTCGGCCGACGAATATTTGCCGATTATAATGCGATTATTCCTGCGTTGACTCAAACTACTTTCACTTACACCCACGACCTCTTTTCCTGTATTGTTGTCCGTAAATGTTACTCCCGGTAACGCTAAACGGCGCTAGTTTGTTTCGTAAATTGTCGGTCGTGGGAATTAATTTGGTAACTTTTTTTCATATCGATTTAACAACACTAAAGCTACCATTTCAGATTTTTTATTTGACAATCATTGAGATTGAAAGGTGTTTTCATGGGAATTAATTGAATACATTTTTTCACTCCATTATACATATATTATAGTGAAAACCGCACAAAATATGAATAAGTTTAATCTTGTTATTTTTATAATATCTTACAAATTAGTCACTTTTGATGGTCGGTTTAGTGTTAATGTTTGCAGAAAAATTTGACATTCTCCAACCCTAATATGTATATTCGTTGTAATTATCAGACTGCGGATCTTCATGCAAGATAAAAATTCTCTGTGTTCATTATTAGAATGAAATGAAAATTTCTTTCTACTTTTAATTATAGTTTAAGTTTAATTGTATCCAGCGTGTTCGTAAAAAGTATTGGTCAAACACTTCCTCTTCCTCTACGCTAATTGTGCACAGTTTCGACTCGCTGACAGCATTATCCATTCCAATTTATGTCATCGTAAATGCAACATTGGAGACCAGTGAAGCAATACTGGATTCTCATGATCGTAGCTCCAGCTAATGATGATAAACCGCATTCAGTGGTCACTCGAAACTACGAGTGGTTAATAACCCAAGCTGTAAAAGCGGATTTTTACTTTCTGACCGTTTCCAGTTTATAACGTTCCCGAATTAGTCATCCCGATCATAAAAGCCGCCTTACGACTGCGTACAATTTTCAGAGCAACCTACTTTTACGCGATACGTGTAGCTTAACAATATATTTTGGAATATGAACACACTCTAAAATAAATGCTTATACGAGGCGCCTCATCACTCGACTGCGGATTTTATGCATTTATGACAAAAATAGGTACGTACAGTTTAAAACAGTGCAGGTATTAGAAAGATTTAAGGGGCCACCAATGTATTAGTTTCACCTTAACAAGATCATCAAAAGAAGAATGAAATTTTTATTTGGCTTCTGTGTCTTGCAATCAATGCAAATGCATTGTTTATTTTGCTTAATATAAGCGTGGTTTTTTAAAAGTTTTTTCTTTGTTTCACGCATGCCCACGTGAATCGCGCGCGATTCACAGCACAAAAACTTGAAACTAGGTCTGTAATGTTTCTAATTGAAATGCGAAATGTGGCCTTAGGTTGGCCTGTGGTACCAACCGCGTATAAATCGAAGAATGGAGTCAAACGACGGGAAGCGTTACAATTAAAAGCGGTTTCGTAATAGGTTCGGCGAGGAGACGCTGAAACAATTTCTGCGGTTGATGAATAATAGATTATTTGGAAAAATGTGTCTTCGACGTCATACGATTCAAGGCACTTTTCGCTTTTTCGCTTTTTCGCTTTCTCGCGTTTTCGCGTTTTCGTCGGACAGCTGAACCGTGAACGCGCGCGGCGCGCGGCTCGCGATCAGAAAATCGAGCTTAGGCTAGATGTGGGTGGCAGAGAGCGTGGGCAGGTCGCATTAGCGTATCGGCACACGGCTCGATTTGATCGGCCGATCGTCAAATATACATGCCAAACCGCGACGCTGATGGTATTTACGAGTCGAATACCGGGGCACCCAGTCGGTCGGAACCTCGAGGGAACATTGTTCCTATATCTCCGCGGAGTAACAACCGGAAGTTTTCACGGGGACGCGAGCGGAATTGCAGCGCAATTCCCCCGCTCCGGTTTCAAGCAACTCCCGATTCCGTTATTACGTCGCCCGGAATTATCGATAAATTTCACCGACCGGCACAATGCCAGCCTTTGTGATGGGAAACGACAATGCGTGGCTCGCATTGTCCCATCACGCTCCCCTTATGCCGGGTCATCCCGCGAGTTATATCCTTTTCTACTTAATTCGGAATATGTGAGGTAACAACCGAGTCTTTCGAGGGGGTATTCGGGCTTCCGGAATTTTTTACGGGAGAACCATCGAACCCTTTGCATTAGGATTTTGCACGCACATTTATGAACGTTCCAAGTACACACGTTATTTTTTTTAAGTGAAAAGTATCAAAATTGCTCGAGTTACGTATTCTTTTCTTGGAAAGATTTGAGACTGCGCGTTTTCATCGAAAACAAACAAATTCGAGTGGAGTATGAATGTGGCCACGGTCTAAATCAAAATAAATCGAAAACTTTGAAATCGAATGATCGATTCTTAACAATATTGGTTCGTGCTGAAGATGCTCGAAAAATTTCAAGTCAATTGGCCAACCAGAACTTTCGAAAATAAAAAGTCAGAATCGATCCAAGTTTCCGCAAATTATCCGGGGTTGATAAATCCTCTCACTCGCAGCAAAGGAGTTGAAATGATCGAAAACAGGAAAAGTTTCGAGGAAATCCGGAGACAAAAGTCGCGGCGCGGCGGCGAGGTCTGCGAACCTCGGTTGTCTGCGAATATCGCCGATGAAAATACAGTCGGGCTCTATTGTTAGCCGTCGAACAAGTGTCCCCGGAGGAAAATGACGATGGCAACACGGTTAATAGTATTCCTCGATTTATGAGGATTTCTGAGTTCTCCTCCGGTTGCGCAGGGATTTGGCAAGCGGAGAGTCGGCGTTACCAAAGCCGCATATAAATGCGTTAAATACATCGCGGGACGGTTTTGCATCGATCGCCGCGCGCCGCGCAGAGCCGATGCGATGGTTAGAGAAACCGTGCACACTCGTGTGCGGCTCTCGTGGCTTCGCCGATTATGCAATCGCGAAGCGCACACGCCTACCGGAAAAGTTTCATTTTTCTCCTTTTTGTTGTTGTTGTTGTTGTGTCTCCACCGCACCATCCCCGGTTTGCGGAATTGATGGCCGACCGGGGCAAACGCGGCTCGTTTCGGGGAATCGGAACAGCCGAAGACAGGAAATGTTTAACCGGGCAAACATTGCGACACGCTTTCGTGGAACCTTTAACTCCTCCGAGCGCGCTAAATAGTATGGCGGCTCTGTTTGGGGAGAGTTCAACTGCCGGCCTCCGAAAACTGTGGTATGCGACTCACAGTGGGCCGGAATCGCAAAAACCTGAGCAAAACTGCAGCTCCATTAAATACAATCAATTGCAAACGGTTTTAGGAATTTTTTGGGGTTGCAGAATCTAATTCTGATATTACTGGTTTACTGGAGAATGAGAAATATTCATAAAACTACCCTTACAGGGGGTGCTTCGATCTGAGAAATTGAAAGTTTGCCGGTTGATTTCGAATGTGATTTTTCAATTACAGAAGAAACAGAGTTTGTCATAATTTTTGTTGTTCTACTCTTGTCAATAAAATTTGATCTACTAGATAGACTGTAACAAAATATGAATTTCAAGTTTGATATACAGTCTTCTTCATTCTAAATATTCTTCACTGGTCTAAAAAATGTAACTAGTTTCTTGATGAATAGCCAATCTCATAAAAAATTCTGTATGACGAGCTTCCGTTCGAACCGTGACATTGTAATGTCTCGTCGATTCCATACGCAAATTCCTATGTCTATAATTCTATAACAATTGAAATACGGAAGCAATTTCTTAAAGATTCTGTATCTGATAAAAATAGAGTCGGCGCGTTATTAACTGTTGTTAACGTGCACGTTTCTCTCGTATTAAAAAATGCCTGTCATAATTGTATAAAGATCCGCCGCTTACTCATTAAAATGAAAATTGATACTTCCATATTTATAATTCATTTTTTACGGATCGAATATTTGCATACAAATGTGCCGTCCACGTTGAATAAAAGAGAACGCAATCCGTAATCTTGATCTACCCAGTGAACTATAACTGTGATTAACAAACTAGCAATGTCACAGCGGTGCTTATTAAAAGTGACTAATGCTGCGTGCACACGTGATCGAAATCAGTACTTCCATTAGTAGATCAACACTTTTTTTCTAATTACTATTTATTTATGTATCGTGTATACTATCCTTTCCTTTAGACTCTCACTCTCTATGTTGTGGACGTTCACGTGACTTTACTTATTCTTTTCACTATGAGAAAATAATACAAATCTAACAATAAGACTGGTACGATTTGGTACTTTTCGTTAACACTTTTCTCTTGCTTTTACTTGTTAAAGCAGTCCACTGTTCACGATTGCGTGATCGAAGAGATGATCAAAGTATGCTTGTAATGAAGATACAATGTACATTGAAATAAACATACTTTTCACTGGTACTCAACAAGCGGTTGTTAGATATGTATGTCCATCTCTAGTCATGCATTTGGACTTTCTGTATTAGTGGAATCGTTTCGTTCAGATAACGATCTTCGCGATCTTTAAGTGGTCGATGCGCGCGCATGCGAAATAGATCCACGTGTACGTTGGTGAGAGAGATCCAATTTTTCTAAAGATCCCTATCGGCCATGTGCTTTTACAGTTGTACAATTACAGTATCAATGATTTGCTCTTTCCCTGTTTAAGTATCCGACTATGTACAACGACACTGGAATTTCAAATTTTATTTCTTTTTGGCGAGCTCTTTTTTTCTACAATCTGACAATGATCTTGTTCTCTTATCTCTTCTTCACAAACGCATAAACAGTGGCTGATTAAATTACTTGAGCCACTTGCATGAATTTAACTACGCTTGAATTCTTGTTGTCTGCGGCACAACAGTATAATGTACTCTTCTGGATTGCGAATAAATTTTTGGTAACACTGTAAGCATCATTGTTTGTTATATTTCTCACAGTGTGACTTTTTGATCATCCATTATACATGTTAGAAATGTGATTACAACAGTGCCCAAAATAAAGGAATACCATAAGTAGACTGCGGATCTTTATGCAAAATAAAAATGTTTTTCATTGATTGTGAGAAGCAGGAAAAGCAAAAATATTGATTTCATCCATTAACGACTTTGTTACATTACAAAATTCTTGAATTTTTCCAATCTTTTACCGTTTTATATTTCGCCCAACTAATTTTTCTTCGTAAATGCATAAAGATCCGCAGTCTAACCATAAGTGAAATTCTTTTTTCTTTTCTCCTACTGCAATTCAACGAGCAACCGCTAAAGTCTAAATTGATTTCGATTCGGTGTTGGCATCGTTCGATCCGGACAACTATTTTCACGATCTAGGAATGATCGACAGCGGCGCGCACAGGATAGATCCACGTGCAGGCCGCTGAAAGAATGGAGCCCACGTCCGGCTCGCAAGGTCCGCGTGCGGCGACGATAAATACGCAAGAGCGCCGAACCCGAGAGCGCGTGCGTCGCAAAGAAAGGGAAATCCACTTGGCAAATCTGGTCCACGGGTCCAGTGACGTCAGGCCCTCCCCATAGAAATTAATGTGCGACCACGTGACCACCGTCGCCCACGACTGGACCAATCACAGCGAGAGAAGTTCCCCCCACCCCCACCTCCCGTGAGACGACGCGCCGCTCGACGCGTCGCGCCTTGGCCGTTAGTGAAGTCATCCGCGCATTGCGAAACAACAAGAGGAAAAAAAAGGACAAAATCGTCGGCCAGAAAACCCCCGCCGAATTTCTAGTCGAACAAAGAACATGATCTCTTCTCGGCTGGTCATGAGAAACTACGTGCACAGAATCAGCAATATCCCGCCGCTCGATACCGCGACTTGTCGACTTACGATTAAATGTTTCGCACGAAGATTATGCAAATATAGATTTTTACGGATTCGTTGCGAAAAAATTGGCATAGTAATTGTTTGGATTAATTGCATGATGTAGGAGTCCTATTCTTTTTTAATAGTTTTAAGCAGTTGAAATTCTTTAAATGCTTTTACTATCATATTTTGTCATAAATCTTTAAAATTCCTAGTCTAGTAATTATTCTAGCAAATATAAGATTTTGTACACACTTACGACAAATACTAAACTTATCTCATCAAAATTATTCGAAGAAGAAATAAAGATTTACGTAGCTCCAGTCTAGTTCTATGATGCTTGCCACGATATGTTCAGAGAATATTAATTTTTCTGTGACTATTTCTCTCTTTTTTAAATTTTATTATAAAACATGTTATACTCGGACTGTGGATTCTTATGCAAAATAATAATTGCTTGCAACAATTGCAAGGCATTGATCATTTCAACGAGTTAAAAGTAACGCGAAAGACTTTTCCGATTCTGTAGATATGTATTTTTGCATTCTTAAGTTTTAGTCGTAAATGGACAGCATATCTAGTTGAAACGGTTGTTGCTGAAACAATCGCGTTATGCATCGTATGATATCGAATCTGTAGGTTACTCAAATCCGATTGTAAAGCAGTGGATCAGAATATTTAATATTGTACGGACTGGATGCTAGTTAATAAGGACTTCCCCAGTCGAACAAGCGTGGGTGGCCACTTCCACAGAACCGCAATCCCGCTACCATCGGGATTGGACTTGAAAAGTATCTCTTCTGTGGCAGAAGTTACATCAATACCCCCGCTAATTTCCCCGAAGCTTGACAATGCATGATAACAGAATGACGAGGATACGTGCACATTATCTTTTACTCCTGTTAATTAAATAAACTCATCGGTCGAATGCAATTACTAGTGGAAAAGTTAAAACCTTTACTAATTAGGTCGGCTGTAATGCGACCGTTGACGCTCATTCGGGAACACGTAAAAGAAAGAATATCGGGAAACGTTTCAAACAATATCATCCATTGAAAAATTGCATGCGATATATAAACTGCGGTAATAATAACCACAAAAGTCACACAAAATCAGGACAATTGATTTAATGAATTTTGCAAAATTCTAACAAAAGTCTAACAAAATTCTCTCACTTAACAGGCTAGTAAAAACTTATTTTCAAGTTTGTTAAAAATTGTTTAATCAGATTTGATCAGATTGATGTACAGTAGGACCTGGATAACAGAGGATTCCGATTATAAACAAATATTATTTTGGAATATAATGTATGATACATTTTAATTATTTCTCTCGGGTCTCGATTATCCGTCACAGGCCTTAATTGATCAGGGCTGTTTGTCTCCCCCGATCAAGCCGGTTAATCCAAGTCCTACTGTATTGACCATTTTTTATGGCACTGTTAAAAATGTGTACGACGTGAGTAACGGACGTAATGTAGTCTGTAAATAGTCCGTGGTTTTTGCCTGGGAAGCATGAGACTATCCAACCTACTGGATTGACCTGAATATACGTATACATACCACAAAACTATACATATACCGCGATTACCGCTAGGGGTTCTCAACGGTTGTAATTTATTTCTGATTTACGATTATATCGAAATTGTAAAGATTTACGATGAATTGTACAAGTTCTTTTGGGTACACATTCTTGCTATTTTTAGAAAGCTGCTTCTAGCACTACGTAAACCTAGTGTTGATTGCGTTAAATGGGGGTTTACAGTAAAAGCATGTTACTTATATATGTATAGACCCGAAATTATTCAACACAGTCAACCCGTATAAAGTACAGAGATGTCCGAATTGATGGCCACCGGTTGGAGTTGGAACCTGCGTTGGCCACGTATCTAGGAGATGAATTCCCAGGAATTTCTCGAGCGAACACTCTCGACAATTGGTGGGGATAACAAGAGGGTCATATATCCAAAAATGGTCGACCAAATGCAGCCTATCTGTAGCCTAAGCGGCAAGAGTTGGACCGCGAAGGGTTAAAGTTTGCATTGAATTTTCAGTGTTGAAGAGGCGGTCGTGCGAATTCGAGCGCCATAAAGATGTAGACCGGAGATCGAGACCGGGAAAGAAATCAAAGCTTCGGCGAAAAGAAGACGGTGAGGTTCCACTCAACGAGGGATTACACAATCTCCGCCTCAACCTAACCTTTCGTCCCCACCATCGTCGGTCGCGCGCGAACAACGCAGGTAGGAGTCGAGCAGGCAGGCAAGGCAGGCAAGGCAGAGGTAAGGCAGGTAAGCAAACGGGCAGACAGGCAGGCAGGCAGCCAGGCAGCCAGCCGGCCGGCCAGGTATACCAGCATCTTGCAACATAATATAATAATTATGAAGTTCGCAAGTTTCTAAACAGAGGCGCCGCTTGCCACGATTTCCGTTTTCCCGCCTTTCCACCCTTTTCCTGATCACACCAGCGCTACTGGGAACATCGGGGTCGATGATTCCGAATCCTGTTTTCGATAACAATGCCCCACCGAGCATATGGAACGGCGAATATTTCGGACGATGATTCCGAATCCTGTTTTTGGTAACAATGCTCCACCGAGCATATGGAACGGTGAATGATCTAGAAACAGTTTGGCAGACGATGGATTTGGCCCCGATCTTCTAGCTAAAAGCCACTAAGTTCTGCGGTTGACAGAGGAACTGAAATTGGAGACTCGGTACCGTTCGGGACACTCGCGGTGTTCGGAATTAGGCTAATGTTGTAGTTGCTTCGAATTAGACGCTTCTGTACAGGAGACAGGGGAATGTTGCATAATGGATTGCGGATCTTCATAATAAAAATTGTCCGTCTCGATTGCAAAAGACCTAACCCAACCACCGTTCTTTCTTCAATTATTCGAGTGAGCTGAAGATATTTCGGTATTCGTGAATTGCGTTAATCTTCTTACTCGTCGTTGGGCCGTTCGATGTCATTCTTGTTCCCAATTGTATGCCCGAAGGATATTTATGTATACGATTTATTGTACGCGTTATTGTGTTCTTCGGTAATGCCAGAAACACGAATGTGACAGCTTCACGAGCTGGCACGAACGAATATCGCTTAGCGAATGTGAATATCCGCCAATATTTAAAAACGTGAGTTCAAATTTATCGAAGATCGAGTGACATCACTCCTGCTTTCACGGGAAATCATCTCATAATATTCAATTAGGTTCACTGCAGCTTTTTATATCTAATTACGTTATTGTTATCACTAGGTAAACAATCTTTTTTGCCGTGATTTCGCGACTTTAATATAATTCTCGCACAGTACAGTGTAACAGAAGAATAAACTTGTTATGCAAATGCCGACTGCTAAGACTGCTAGAATAAAGTGTGAGCAATAATATTATAGGTAAAAGTGTGTCGAACCAAATAATCAGATCTCGCGAGATACATTTTAAAACTGTAGAGTCTGTACAATATGTGGACATAGTCCCTGAAAGTTGAACAATCGTTACAAGCAAAAAACCGCGAATTAAACACGATGTGGAAAACAGGTACGGGTTAGGAAAATTCGCAAAAATCTCAATCGCTGGAATTATCTTATTAAACTCTCCATTCAACCGCGAATTCGTTTTGGCCGAATAACGCAGGGGCTAACCGGAAGCGATATTTGAATAATTATTTCTAAAATCATTTCTTGATCGCGCAAGCGTGTCTCTCGCGCACACAGTGTTCGGTGTTTCTCTGCTGGGAGAACACTCTGCACGACCGACCGAGAGGACATGACCGATTTCGAGTGGCCCGCAGACCCAATGACCGCTCTCTCTCTCTCTCTCGCTCTCACTTTTACAACAGGAACCGCGTGCCCGAGAATCGACGGGGCTAATCGAACGTTCAATATTTCCCAGCCAGGAACCGTTTGTCGACAACGTGTACGAACGTCCATGTGGGTGCCAGATGCTGAAGCTGTGTTCCGGTATTTTTCGCAGTCGTAAACGACGTATTTCTCCTTGTTACCTTTAATGGCCCGTCTTCTTCGACTTATATTGGATCTCTACTGACCATTTCTCCTCTTCGACGGAAAAACATCGTCGACCCTGACCCGGTCGGTCCTCTTTTACATCCCACCAATTACGTTCTAGACCTAGGGTCCCTCGATCTACCATAGCTCGCACTACCGTTTCACGCTTGCAAAATTGCATTGGCGTCCCTTCGACAAACACGGCTCTCATTGTATTAGCGCGTATCAGGTATAAAAGAAGAATATGTATAATAAAATAAAAGGTTCCAGCATATATACTTGTAATATCCATTGTTTTTCTTTTTTAATTGCTCTAAGTCGCGCATCAATTGCTAGGATTATAGCGACAATACCTACAGTTTATTATGGCGAGTTCCGAACCACCTTTGGCATCATCCCGTAACTGGTTCATAACAGTAAAAGTGAAAGTTGGGGACAACTATTGTGTCCGTAAACAATATGATTTATTATTTTATGGTATGATCGTTAAAGAGGATACCATTATTGTCGGGGACAACTTGAGCTCCGATTATGCATAGTGGTACAACCGGCAAGGGATGATTCCCTCTCATAAAATCTAGTCGAAAATAAGGAATAAGCTTTTTCGTACGGGGATTCATTTTCGAGAAAATCGAGTTTGCAAATTCGTTGCAAATTACGCGTGTATTTACTTGGACAGAGTCTGCTTCGTTCGCTCGGTCTAGCCCGCTATTTCCATTGTCGCTTGTGTGTATAAACAATGCAGAGACTCCTTGACCTGTAATATCGTTCAGGCATTCGAAGAAGTTAAAAGATCGAACACATTAGTTTCGGTTCACGCTTCATTAATCCGTCGAGCAAGAATTTGCCTACAACAGCAAGGAAGACATTCTCGCAACATTTGCAAATTACTAGAATAAATACTTAACCCCTTGCCGTATTTTCACGAGCCAGACTCGTGATGAAGATTTTAAACAAAGTCTAGCAAATATGAATGTTACGCGTTTCTTCTTAAATGAAAGAAAATTGCCATTTTCGGGGACATCTTGTGCAACGATTATGTGTAATGAAACCCACCGACCATTCTACATACGAGAAATTAAATATTTAAAATTCCTTACGTCGGCGATCGGGCGGGAAATTCGAACAGATGTATTCATTCCGATTACCAGGAGAAATGCCGAATCAGCGGCTTTCGTTAAGTAACACCGTTAAGTAATGCTTAAGAAACGCGCGGCGAATCTTTTCTCGCGTGTCATAACGAGCCGAGACTTTCGGCGTCGAAAGTGGTAGGGATCTCTTTCGGGTATAATTTCACCGTGCCCGGTGTCGCCGGCGCCGGGTGAAAACACAATTTCGGTGGTCGTCTAATAGAAATTGCCGAGCCGAAAGGCTTTCACCGACCGATGTGTTATGCGAACGAGCCCGCCAGCGCGTCCTATCTCAAATTTCTAGATTCCACTTGCGCAATTTCTACCGGTTTGCCGTGCCCGGAGACGCGAGCACTCTGCCGTTGCCTACACAGAAAATCCGCTAAAAGGATCGGCTGAAAATGTATTTTTCAGGGACACCTGGACATCAAAAGTGGACTGCGGTTTTGTAGGTCTAAGCGCGGTTTAACGTCTTAATAAAATATTAGATGATTGCGTAAGTTCGTGCCCGATCCGAAAATAAAATTCAATGGTTAAATTCTAAAGAATACCACTTTATTAATCAATTATACATATATGTAGTCACCATTCTTTTCTAATCGTAGACAATTTAACCATTCTTTAGTTTCAATTTAACCAATCTTTAAAATTTAAACATTGAATTTTATTTTCAAATCGGACACGAACTTACGCAATCATCTGATATACGTATTAGGACCTCTCTTAAATGCTGTATAAAATTTCTCCTTCGAGGATACAATTTGAGTTCATTTATTTCCTTTTCTAGCGGAAGGTAGTATGTAGTCGATAACTTTATGGGACCAATAATTCTCGGGCCACTCGAGGACAAATGCAAGTAGCTACTTTCTCGAAACAAAACTATGTTTGTGAACTAATTAAAGGTTAAGTAAAATGTTCTAGCTGTTCTGATTAATTTAGTACGTTGATAATGCTATGGATAACAGTACGGCGCTGTCTTATGGAAATGGAAATTATATATGTAGAATAATAAGTTCATAATGCCACGAATAACAACGGTGTTTTTCACGTTCGCCATAAAATCTGCATAAAATCTAACCATAAGGGACTTGGCGCGCGGGGAGCGCTATTAATTATTAACGAGGAGGATAAATATATTCAGATAGAAATATGTTAAATATATACAGTAGTTCTCGGAGCAATCAAGTACTGGATTCCTTTAATTATACATAATGATGAATCTTGTATCTGATTTTCGTAAGGCCGTATCCGCGGAAGTATGACTTTCACATTTTCGTATCATTAAAGTATGCATGAAGTCGAAGTGAAATGATAATGCTCCGGTTTCATTACGCTTTACGCATCTGTACACTCCCGTGAATGGATAAAAATCTGCAGTCGAACCTCCAGTCGCCTTTAATCTCCTTAGATCAGCGATAATTGGATTATATCTAGTACAAATAAAGTGTTGGCGAAGCTGGTTACTTAAATACATTAATGGGAGAGTTTATCGGAGTATTGTGTTGGAAAAAATACCTCGGTAGCCACTCAGAAAGTTGCGATAATGATCGGGAGGAGCCCTCGCTTTAAATCATAATAAACCTATTAGTGAAATGTATACGAGGGTTAATAAACGCGTTCAGTTTTACTTTAAAACCGCAGTCGATACAGGAATACCTCTTCAGACGTTGCAAAAAACGCTACAAAGACATCTTTTGTGTGTGTTTCAAATCGCCGCGCCGCGCCGAAAGTAATAAAAATATTTTCGCGTGAAACGAGTCGCGCGAACATCAATGAGTGAAAGAACGTCGTTGTCCCGTTTGAAGAACGAAACAAGAACGCGGTTCATTAGAAAATTAAGGCCCGGCCCCATTATCGTTGCATTAGATATCCCAAGTTTTTCGCGCGATAATTATGCCCGGGACGATATCGGTCGCTCGGCCGATTATCTCGTTACATAATTTTACGAGCGTATTTCGGGAAGTAACGCTGTGTCAACGTTCAACGGCAAGCCTGTTATGTTAAAACTGCAAAATACAAACACCTCGCGCGGCTCACCGTCGCACTCGTTACTCTCCCTTTCCCGGTTGCTGTTATTGCACGACACGTTTTCGCGGTTCCGACCATTACACGGCGCAAACATTACAGAATCGTCGATCCCTCGCGAATGTTTGATCTTCGTGTTTGCCTTCGTGTACACGTCGCCGCGATCATTCTCGCGTAATGCCCGGTGAAACAACTTTTCGACTTTGCGAATCTGGTGCCGCGACGTTACCGGATAGTCGCCAGTGGAACGTTGCTTGGACCGATCTCGTTTCGAACCGGGAGAACATTTTTCATCGATCCCGAACGAAAGTGCGATGGTTCGCTGGCCAGGCGAGAAATAGATTAAGAAAAAAAAAAACGTGGACCGACTGGCACATTATTCGCAGCTGCGAAACCGAAGCGTCAATATTTGATCGCGATCGCATATGGCGCCCGCTCCAAAATGGAATTGAAAATTCGATCGAAGTTGTACCGTCGTCGACGCCTGGTTTCTATCAAGTGCCTCCAACTTGGCTAATTTTCAGACCACCAGAAGCTTCCGCTCTGATCCACAGAATTACGTGTTCTCGATCGATGAAATTCACGACTTCAGTTACTCAATTAGAGCTGATTTCTCGAGTAGTGAAAATGGTAAAATGGTACTTGTGTGCCACAATTTCGAGAACACAATTCCAGTTTCTAGAGTGTCTACAATCTCTCGTATAAGTGTCGATATCGAGCTCACAGTTTCCATGTTTTCAATCGACACTAAAGCAGATCCGAGGTAACGTTCATTATGCTGAATGAGCCTTGCTCCCGTATTCATGGGCCAGTGCAAGCAGCCAGGCCTGTTGCAGAACCGTGACAGGTGTCGTCGCACGATTACAAGTGTATTTAACTGTTGTTTCAACTTCGATTTCTACTCGTCTTTAAACATCGTTCGCAAAGCCATAAACTGCACCGTACCGCGCTGGCACGTTTCGCGAAACACACAAAGGTGTGTAACCATTACCATATGCTTCAATTTGCGTAATTTCGATTTTACGCTGGAGCCGACTGCGCAAGAAAAACGCCAACAAAATTCGAACGAAATTTCTTGTAGGTAATAGCTACAACAGACGTGCTGTTTCCAAAAAAAAAATGTGCATCGTTGAATAGACGCCCTAGCAGCAGAAAAAGTGTTTGAGCAGCTTCGGTATGTCGCGAACTTGGATTATTCAGCAAAAAGAAATTAGCCGAGTGATCTTTCTTTTAAAACTCGGAAGTGGGTGACTCTATTTTTCACTTTATTTCCATTTATGCATTTAAGGAACCCCGGTAAGATATTAAATTCGAATAAATTAAAATTAGGTAACTGTTATTCAAGATTTTTTTCGGAGAATCAAGAAAGAGAAAGTATGAAATTGATTTATCAAAAGAGAGAGAGAGAGAGAGAGAGAGAGAGAGAGAGAGAGAGAGATATCTGAATTGTTAGTGCTCGTTAATTATTTATAAATACGTGGACGAGTCAAAGAGGAGTCCAATGTAAAAAGAATAATTTGTGAATTTTGGTTGGAGAACGAGCGAGAAGGTCCTTAAAAGACCCGTTCTAGTTAAACGATCGAACTTTTCCACGCCGACGAGCGTTTTTACATTTCTGAATAGCGTGCAAGTAAGAAACTGTTTCCTTTCGTAAACACTCGCAAGCACTCTGGAAACTTTCCGCGTTAAGCAATCCCCGCGCCGGTGTAGGAACGCCGTGGAAAATGGCGTGCAAAGGCGGCAATTGCGACAGAGCCTGTTTCGAGATTCGCTTAATCGCCGGGCCTTGAGGGCCTAGACCCAGTTACTCGAATTGCAATAGACGCTTCTCGTCCCCCTAGCAATGAGGCCCCTCTCTCGCGACACTACATTTTCGGCGACGCTCTCGGCGATCGCATTTCATTAACTTTTGTTCGCGACTTTCCCGTAAAATCGAACCGTTTCAAAGCGAATAAGAATCCGTGTAAAAACGACCACGTTCCCGAGTGAAACTTAGCCAATGAATCCGTCGAGACAAAATCTATTAATGTCAACCACTAATTACGGGAGAATTAATTCCCTGATATAAGAAATTACTCCCACAAAAATATTTGATAAATATTCGCGACGAGAGCATATTTTAATGATTGTGTCAAAGAAATTAAGCTGTGCTACGTTGTCATTATTTGAACAAATGTAATGTTTCGAGGGCTGCTTGCACAGCTGCACTCTTCATTTAAAAACCATTCCAGCGGTTTCCAAAATGTTCAACCAATGGTGTCGTCTCCCGTCCGCAACTTGGAGCGCTGCTTTCATGCTTTCAACATAAAACGTTTCTCAACGTGAACCGAGCACACAAAAAAAAGGAATAAATAATTTATAGTATCCGAAGGAAAATGTGTACGTCGAAATTAGTTCAGGTATTGCGAAAAGAGATGATTTTTCCTGAAATATGTTAACGCAAGACGTAAATGAACCACTTTCTACGAACGTGTTGCACGAAAAATAAAATTGCTCCCTTGTATGGTACTTGGTCGAAAGGAACAAAGTTGCCATCGCGGCGCGCGTTTTCTCCTTATTAATATATTTATGATGGTAATCTCGATGTGCCAATACTTTCGTCCAGCGCCGCGTATCGCGAATTCCTTTATTGCGTATGTAAGAACGGTTTGCTTAATCGGTTTCGTGTTCGAATGTGTCCGCGAACCACGCGGCTTGGTCGTAACGATATTAAAATTGACAATGGAACGCGTGCGGCCGCGTGTTCGATCGACGTTGAAGAACAGAGAGAGAGAGAGAGAGAGAGAGAGAGAGAGAGAGAGAGAGAGAGAGAGAGAGAGAGAGAGAGAGGAAAGCATGCTCGTTGAGTCGCGTCAAAAAGCGTTAGAACGTCGAAAGAATTCGCGAAGGAAGACAGTATCGGTTGATCGCTTCACGGCGTGTAATAAGGTTAAGTTCGTAGGAGCGTGGTGCGAGAACGGTCGAGCGGAGACGGGATTGGCCGAGGTTTGCCGAGGTGGGCCGAACAGTGCCGAACCCATGCGGACGGGATTGGCCGAGGTTCGCCGAGGGCGGCCGAATCCTGCCGAACCCGCGCGAACCGACGTGCACGCGTTCGCGCGTAAACGACTTTTGACGTATCGGCCGGGTACGTGTACGCATAAAGATATTGAATAAGAGATAGCGAAAAGGTTGATAATAATGTGGTAACACTAAACGCACGGCCCGATATCGTGAGAGCTATTCCGGTCGCTCGTTAACACGCGGTGAAAGTCAATAATAATTCTGGCACAATAGACTTTCAGACCAACAAAACCTTTCCGATACATTTCGGTGCTCAGTAATCGATGATATTTTCTTATTCGAAACTCTTTTCCATCACGTTTTAGGGAATTCAATGTGCCCGAATTCTTCGAATACCTTTCCAGGTTCAGCATTCGAATTCATAGCGAGTGCAATAGAGTAAAACGGTTTTATCGCCCACTGAATATGTTGAAACCCGTAAAAAAAGTTAAAATTTGTTACCCCGTATAATCTATGGTCACAGTGGAGGCCATTTGCATACCGGCGATATTTCGTCAGCGTGTACCCATTATGAACCTGTTGCCGGTGATAAAGTAGCAAAAGTATACACGGTTAGACCGTGTTACGCCAAAATTTTTCACGTTCCCCGTTCGACGGGTCGCGGATGCTTCCGACACACACGTTACATGTGCACGCGTGCAGAGAAACGCGCGCGACGCACGATTATGTTGCATAATTCGATATCGAAGTCTACACGAGCGCGTACGCGTGCGCTTTCGTTCTTTCACCTTCTGCATAAAAAATCGCGACGAACGCGACGAACGCGACGAACGCGACACCCGCATGCATCGCTTTCACATCCAAAAAAAAAAAAAAAATAGGCGCCCATATCGTCGACCGAATAAAATCGGCTTGCGAAATGTCACGAAATTCGTCCCGTCGCTATTTACCATTCGTATCGTTCCGGACCGTCTCTGTCTCGGAAATCTCTCGCGATGCTTTCGGAATAAACGCGCGCGCATGCGTCATTACAGCGAAGCGTGTATTTACCGGTAACACATGGTATGTACGACTAACCTCTGAGAATGATCGACCAAGTAATAATATTCGGGGTGATTACGTACACAGAAGTAAGATGAAAATCATGAATGACGACACTGCTGTAGTAGCTTGGTTTTTTCAAGCTATTTACGATTCGAAGTTTACGCGATTGTCTTCGCGTTGGACCAGCCTTTCATCGAGAAAGGAATCGACAGAAACAGACACCTGTCAGACGCACGCGTCTTTAACGCTAGCTTTACGGGGCGTTAGAAATTGTTATTCTACGTTATTTCGTAAAAGTAGCGAGAATATATCTATGTATTCGGATTTTAAAAAATTTAGCATCCGTCAAAATATATTCGGGTTTCGTAAAAATCTAGTGTTCACCGTTAAAATTTCAGTTTTAAGAAATTGAGAGTTAGCACCCGGCGATTTTGGCGTAAGGATTAACCTCTCGAGGACCGGGGTTTAAATCGGGAGAATGCTGGTTCAAAGTTTGCCAAAGTTGCTTCAGATTTCATCGATACATCATCTCATAGTTCCTGTCACGGTTGCTGTGATGGTACGCGCGGATGTACGGGGGCGTGTTTTTCGCATATACGTGTACTATACATATACGCAATGGATTCATTTTTTCATGCGTCTATACAGAGTTTCCGGTTCTCAAAAGGTTAAATCGGTGGTGTCGAAGTGTTGCTTGAACGGTTGTTCGTTGACACTTTGAAAACAAAGCAGTACAAATTTTCTCGTTACTTCTGCACGGCCAGACTGATTCCCCGAATATTTACTACATATATGCGAAAAGGTGAAGCGCGCCGAGGGGTGTTAGGTAAGAAAGATGAAAACTCACCCTCAAGCTTCATGCCGACTTCGAGGCACTTCTGAAAACGGCAGTAGGGACACCGTTTCCGTTGCGTCTTGTCGATGTGGCAGGACCTCTCGGCGACGCACGTGTAGACCTTCTTGTTCTGGACGGTGCGTTTGAAGAAACCCTTGCAGGATTCGCAGGTGAGTAGCCCGTAGTGGTAACCGGAGACCTTGTCGCCGCATACAGGACACAGCTCCTCGATCACGATGTCCTTGGTGTCGGGGAAGTCGGACGGACACGGTATCGAGCCGGTCACGACGCCAACCCCGACCTGGCCCAATCCAGGATGACAGAGGGTACCAGTTGGTAAAGAGTAGGTGGTAGTTGGAATGGCGACATTGCCGCTTACCGTAGCGGATCCGCCGCCGCCACCGCCGCCGCCTCCTGTGCCTCCACCGGTACCACCGCCGCCAGCAGCGGGGTTTCCAGCGGTGGGCCCACTGCCGCCAGCGGTACCCGTACCACCGCTGCCCGCTCCACCACTCGCGGGTCCTCCGTTATAACCGCTTCCGGCATTCTCGAGGGCAGTCGACGTTCCGCAGCCGCCCCCTGCGCCGTTAGCCGCGCCGTTGTTGCCGCCATTACCTCCGGCCCCGCTTCCGGCCCCTGTTGGCGAGAATAGACACGTGTACACCTTCTTGTTGCCGCAAGATCCGATCTCGAGTGCCGAAGATGCGGCGCAGCCACCGGTCCCGCCGTTGTTACCGTTTCCACCGCCTCCGCCACCTCCTCCTCCTCCGCCACCGCCGCCGCCGCCACCTCCTCCTCCTCCTCCTCCTCCTCCACCTCCTCCCCCGCCGCCCGTCGGTGAGAACAAGCACGTGTACACTTTCTTGCTGCTGCACGGCGAGCTGTTGCGTTTGAAGAAACCCTTGCAAGACTCGCACGTGAGCAGACCGTATTGATACCCAGACATTTTGTCGCCGCACATGGGGCACCGTTCCTCCAGAGCGGTCGAGTCGAAGAACGCCGCGTCAAAACTCGAGATACCGGTCGTCTGCGAGTGGGCCTGATTGTGCACCGACAACTGTTGCTGTTGTTGTTGCTGCTGTTGGGATTGAGCTTGGTGACACATGGTGGCGGGCGGACTCTGAGCGCAATTGCCATATGGCGAGGAACCGTAATGCGACTGTTGTTGTTGCTGTTGCTGCTGTTGGGACTGTTGTTGACCGGCACCGGCCGCACCTTGGGGACTACCCTGCGGGCTTAGATGGAACGGCGACATATTCAGGGATATCAGGCCCGAATGCTGCTCCATCTCCAATAACATATCACCCTTGCGCAACCACTGCACGGAGAAACGTGCTCGTAGCGTATCGGTTCATATATGTGGCTGTAGGGTACTCTCGAGGTATAGTTGACTCGGCCACAGTCGGGAACGGTGTTGTTTTACTTTTTTTTTCTTTTTCGTTTGTTTGTTTTTGCAAATGCCGTATCGTGTGTATGGGCGCGCGCGCGCGTGTGTGTGTCTGTGTGTGTGTGTGTGTGTGTGTGTGGGCGTATGTGCAATAGCAGCGACGGTTATAGATTCACTTTAGTTTTCAAGCGTGAACGGTGCGCACGAGAACTCGTGCAAGGTTTGCGGTACCCTCGATGCTAGAGTACCACCGGTAACTTATGACAATATAATGACGATGACGACGACGTTGACGACGACGACGACGACGACGACGACGACGACGATGACAACATGCACGAAGGCGAGCGCATAAACACACTTGGTCCTCCCTTGGCACGTATAATATCGATCACCAGTCACGCTTTTCCGTGGCACACGTCAAAGAACGAGAACCCATCGCGCACCACTCGCTTCATCGTAACCCATGCGACTACGTCCGAATCATCGTAGAACGTGATCGTCGTGTTCCCATTAAAAATATGAAAAACGAAAAGATGGCTGTCACTGTCGCATACCCGGAGGACGCGTCTCCGTATGTTTACGGAACAACGAACCACCACGTCGTCGTCCCTCGTTCCTATCTCGTCGCGGAGACACTGATAATCCAGCGTTAGATCGTGACACGGAACCAACGATCGGCACAAACACGAGAGACCGAGAACCGAAACCGGCTGTCCACGCCACCGGGGACCGCCTCGAGTGGTTCACCGTACAGAAAAAACAATCGGCCCGGTCGTTTCCTCGAACACGCGAACCGGTGGTCGCGTTACGGTGCGATCGCGCATGCGCGCACGCGAAAACAAAGTTTAATCCACGACGTTCGTCACACAACTAGTAACACCGCAGAGACCCGCGAGGTAAATAGGGCGGCGAGTCGAGGTAGCGCGCACACACACTGCAATAATCCAACAGTATAACACTCCGTTGAGAAAGAGGGTGCGTAACAGAGTCCGCTTGGTGTAACCGAGAGTAATCGGGTAACACGAATGTACCGATAGACACAGGCAAGAAGAGGCGGCGAAAAGTGAATGAGTGAGAGATATATATATATATATATATATAGAGAGAGAGAGAGAGGGAGAGAGAGGGAGAGAGAGAGAGAGAGAGCGAGGAAAAAAGGATCCTCCAGTTCCCCGGACGCACGACTTGACAGCTCGGCTATCTGCGTACGACTAGTTGTCTTCTCGTCTCGTTGCTTTCCCGAAGGGCCCGTCCCCTCCCCGCAACCGCCCTATCGACACATGGAGGTAGTAGGTAGAGTCGGGAGACCGTCTCGTGAGACACACGTCACGTATATCACAGCCAGCTAGCCAGCAGCAACGGGGCGACGATCACGATGAAGAGCGTGTAACACCGAAGAACGAAGACGACGACGACGACGATCCACCACGGGGTCCTGCCTCGGTTGTCGTTATTATGTACTCCGTCTCGTTGAATCGGTTGCCCCGCGGTAGAAAAATACACGTCACCGTCGAAGAGAGAGCGAGAGAGGAAGAAAGAAGACTGCGAGATAGCGTGCGAGAGAGAGATAACACACCGCGCACGTACACGAAAGACGAAACATCAGGCTCCTCCGCAGCATGCGGTCTCGTATATACGGAACACGCTCGGTTTCGGGCCGGCACAAGGAGAGACGGATACGCGCTTCAACCGTGACACCGTCGGGAGTAAAATAAAATTGGCAGAACCGGGAGAACGGCGAGAGGCGCGCACCGTTCGGCTCCCTTCGCGTTTCGGTGGATATAGAGGAGAGGAGAGAACGAGCGCGCGCGTGTCCCTTTACCGACGGGCACAGGTCGAGTGCGAGACCGCGGGAGCGAGAGAGATAAGCACGGCGGTATAACCAACACAGCGCACAGCATAAGTGAAAGTGATTCAGCAGCGCATGCCACCGCGCGCGGCCAGGTGCCCGACGGAGTAGTGGAGGTGCCTTCGGAGGGCCCTGTCTGGTGGGGGGGCGACACGCGGTTCGGGAGGAGAGGGACACTAGAGCTAGGAGGAGTGGCGGGAGGGCGGGAGGTATTGCCGCGGTCGAAGGGATTCAGGGAGGAGGGGCGAAGGAGGTTGCACGCCGGATGGAGGGGATGGCCTACTTACGGAACCAGGTCTATGTCGGCCGGAGAAGTATTGTCCACGTACGCTCCCGCGCCGCGCCGCGCCGGTCTGCCGCCGTTATCGCCGCCGTTTTGTCGACCGTATTTGTCGTCGGTGCTGCCGGCGAATACTCGGACGCACGTGTGCACAGAGAGCCCGCACGGGATCCGATCCGATCCGATCCGATCCGATCCGATCCGATCCGATTCGAATCGAATCGATACGAATCCCGCCGATCCGGTCGTACGATATTTTCCCCGAACACGTCTCGCCCGTGCGAAATTACCGATCAATTGAGAAAATTCGAGACTATATACCGCGGCTGTGTGACTGCATTCGTTCGATCAAGTCAGCCTTAATAACCGGAGGGAAACGCAATGAATTATTTTCCCGTTCCGAGACGCACCCAATGTAACGCGACGCGACGCGAAGCATTTACATTGCTCGTGCGTCTACGTACACACGGTCCATTTTTTCGCCTGCGAGGAGGATAACGCGAGAAAGATCGGATAGACTGTGTATAGAGTCCCACGAACAACTCTTGCTTTCAAAGAGCACAGGGGAGCCAAACAGAGAGTCGCGGTAAGCGGGCACAGGCCAGGCGCACAGGCCACATACAGGCCGTGGCTGGGTCAACAGTAACGCCGTTGGCACTCCCCGACAGTGCCAGTGCTTCTCTGTGTGTACGTCGCAGTAGATGTACGACGCGAGAAGGTGGGGAGACCCACTGACCCAGTTCGCTGAGAACATGACGCAGCCGCGACTCACTCCCTCTCATTATGTCTTTCTCACTCTCTCTCTCTCTCTCTTGCTCCGTCCCGCTCTTCCCCTTCGCCCTCAGTAACCCTCTAGTATCCAGCTCGCGCATCCCACCCTCCTATCTTGTCTTCCGTCTCTGTTTCGCGCGCGTCCAAGCCTCTCCTTACTTTTCTACATGCTTCGCCACCCTAAACTCGCGCGGCTATCTTTTTTTCTCTTTCTCCTCCTTTCATCTTCTGCTTGTTGTCCATCTCTTTTTCTTGTCTTACCCTTGCTCCCTCTTTTTCCGCCATGTCGTCTTTGCTCTCTCTCTCTCTCTCTCTCTCTCTCTCTCTCTCTCTCTCTCTCTCTCTCTCTCTCTCTCTCTCTCTCTCTCTCTCTCTCTCTCTCTCTCTCTCTCTATGTCTCTCGTTCTCTGTCACTCTCTATTCTGCCCTCTCTTTCTCCGTCGACGGAGCGTGGATATTTTCTTTCTCTGACACTACGTCTCTCGAACGCCCCCCTCGGCCCCCCTCTGCCCTGCATCCTAGGCCCCCTCATTCTGCCCCGCGCCTTGCTTATTCACTTCGAACGTAATTGTCGCGCTCTTTTCCGTCCAAGTAACCGTGCGCGCCTGCCGTAATAGCGTGTACACACGTTTACGTGCGGCGCGGCGCGGCCGCCGCCGTACCCCGTGTGTGTACACACATATATCGCGGGTGTGCGTGTATGCGACATCGCGCACACCGTGTCGTCGACGAATGCACGCGAGCAACTATTGCGAGCGTGTTGTCATCGTCATCGTCGTCGTTGTTTTGTGCCGTATCCAGTGCACCAGGTTTAGAGGTTAGGCGCACCGCGGATGAACCGATGATCCTCGAATTTTCTTTTTTATTTTTTGTTACCTGATCCAATCGGACAGGATTTCGTGCTCGAATCACCGTCGAAAAGGAAATCGACTCTTTTCTCTTGGTTTACTTTGAATCAACGGACAGAATCGAACACGCGCGGCGAGCTTCGATTCGAGCACGATACCGCTCGCTCCATAGACCTTACGTAACCACTTGAAAATATATTCGTACAGTTAATTACACGAGCATAAAAGCAGAGAGTATAAGCAGCGTGTCACAGCGAGCGAGAAAGTATTTGCGAAGAATTTGGAAGTAGAGTTGCATAGCTTGGGTGTCGATTGTACTCCGATATGCATACGCCTGTGCATCACGCGGCGGTACACATACAGGCTAGATAGTGAATTCTATGCGTCCATGTCGTATTTCATTATTTATAGCTGAAGAGAACAGTTTAGTTACTGTTTAGTCCGATGATAGATAACATCGTCGTTTAACAGGATAAACAAATTTCTGTAATCTACGTATTTGCATAGTATGTAATCCCCAGTCCAGGTATTACATAGTAGTAACTATGCACGAGATACGAATGCACCGACAGGCCTATCGATTTATATAAAAATCCACTGTTCATTTCGACAAACTGATAAACATGCAGGCGTGTCAAGTAGTATTGACCCTGCAATAGCATCCGGAATCTCAATACTAATTTGTGCTGCAGCATGGAATTCCCTTTTGTTGTCTGTATATAAAACTATCACGAATAAAGATAATTTAAAAAACAATGTTAAACTGGAGTGTTAACTATTTCTGAATATGTTGTAATCTTCTTATAAGGTTCTAGATAAAGGGGGTACCATTTTTTCACGTGAGGAAAATGCGTTACGCAAACCACGCCCCCCTGGAGAGGAAGCGAGGTTATGTGAAACTCTCCCCGGCTGGGCCCGAAGGGTGCGATGCGGCATAACCACTAACAACCCCACAACCATTCCTAAGCTAATAAGAGGGTATCCGGATCAAACGCAGATACAACGGGTCATAGATAGACGGTACCATAAATTTCAGTTTACTCTTGCGTAGCCAAAATTTTTCTGAATGTCTATTCTTTGCTCGCTAATATGTATATTAATTGATGATCTTAACAATTTACCTACCGGAAACCTATTAATAGGATTTTCAATAATTGTGCTGTACCAAAAGAAAGCACAGAAATTTTCTTTCAGATTGTAATCTTAAATGAAACTATTAGATGTCGTTATTGAGAGTGACTTGTTAGTTTACAATGATAATTGTTGTTGCTATTGAAGGTTTCATTAACACTAAACCTACACCGAGCCTTAACCCCTTGCCGTACCATTTTCTTTACAGTTACAGTGATTAAAACAACGTCCCCATGCACAAAAATGTCGTAGAAGGGAAAAGAAAATTTATATTTTTTGTATGGTGACATTTATTTTAATGCTTAAATATTGATTATCAGTTATTTCACATCACTAGACTGCGGATTTTATATATTTATGACAAAAATGGGTACATATAATTTAAAGCAATGGACATGTTAAAAAAATATTTAAGGACATCAATGTGTATCAGTTACAGCTGAATATGATAATTAAAAGAAGAATACAATTTTTATTTGGCTCCTCTGTCCTGCAATCAATGCAAATTTTAAACTGAATCAATTCAAAGTAATTTTTACGATATTGTCAAAAATGAAACCATTAGATGATATGTACTTGTTATTTCAACATTATATGGAATTCATTTACCGTTAACATCCTTTCCCACATCAAATATCTCGAAACAAGAAATACATGACTCGGACCACCTTCATAATTACAGGGGCACAAATACAAAAGGTTTTCAATAACCTATACAGCCGAAAAGAGAAACGAGAAGCGTTGCGATGGATTGTTAATTAAGACGCCGCGCCGCGCCGCGCCGCGCCGGGCAGGAGAGAAGAGGCCTGTCCGATCGATTAGCTGTAACCCGGGTGGAAAAGCAATAGGTCGGGTAAAATCGGAAGCAACGGCCGCTTTCCCTTTAAAGCCCCTTTCTACTTTCGGTTCCTCTGCCGTTTACGCAACAAGTGAGCCGAACCTATTTAACGATGACCCCTTAAACGCACGCCCGGCCACGTCACGAGTTATCGTGAAAAGAAGAACGCGGGTTGGATTGGATCGCAGCCGGGCTTCCGGTGTTCTCACCCATTGTACCCAGCCGATTCGTGCACACGCGGGTGTGCACCCGATCCACCCACGAGCGTGCGCGCGCGTCGAAACGCGGGTGCGCAACACACCGGTTTTTTGTCCCATCGGGAGCAAATCGGAAACGACGTGTACCTGCTGGTCGCCCGGTGGGCAGGACCATGCCAACACACATGCGATTCTATTTCCATCGGAGCATTGAGAAAGAATAAAGAGCCTCTGTGTGTTCCATTGCGTGCCCGGTTGAATCACGATCGCCGCGTCACGATGAAACGCCGACGCACGAAATCGCCTTTTCCAGAATTCACGAACAAATATAATTAAGCCGCACAGGTAACCTGCACCGAAACCCCCGTCCATTAACGAGGGAACGCTTCTTGTTGATTTAATCAATGAGGGCACGATTGTAGTCCCAAAAGTTCACACACAAATTCGAAGTGGTTATGCAGATACAGGTCATGGTAGCATAGCCTACGGGTAAAAGCTGTTCAACCGATTGAAATGTATCGATGCTAACAGCAGTTGACTGCCTTTAATGAATTTATACATTTACGAAAATGTCTTGCTAAAATCGAAATTCGCATTTGAAGATACTCTTTGCTCTTTCTAGCAAAAATTGGAGGATACGCCATAAATGCCTCTCGTTCATGATGACACATATTCCTTTAATATGAGACAAACTGTTCTAAAAGTTTCCTAAAAGAAGTTTTTAAAAATTTAGCTAAAAACGTGTACTTCGAGGGTGATCCAACTTCTGCTACACAAGAATACATATAACGATTGTTTTTTCGAGTTAATTATTCACTTTTAAATATCGGGGAACATTCCCAAAGTGTTCAGAAAATGAGTGATCGATAGACTGCGGATCTCTGTGCAAACTAAAAATTGTCCTAGTGCATTGCGTCGAATTAACTTCTTCTTCTCATAGAATCCGCAGTCCAGTGATCGATAACTGCGAGCAGCAGTGAATAAGTCAGCTTCCGGCCGGTTTTTATAAAATCATTTCGAACGGGAATTAGCATGGACATCTCCAGCGATCAGAAGAAACGGAACTACGCTCTGTTTTATAGGTCAGCGTGTTAAGGTCTGGGTCTCGACAGAAAAATGAAATTACCGAGCGAGTTTTTATTTCTTAGAAATTACGTCTTCGAAATTGAGTGGCCGCCCGCTCGGGACGGAAGAAATAGGTTACGATCGCAAGAACCGTGTGTGTCGGGCACGTTTTCGTGATTTTTCGTTCGTGCGCGACGCGACCACGAGAGACCCATAAAAGAGAGAGAGAGAGAGAGAGAGAGAGAGAGAGAGAGAGAGAGAGAGAGAGAGAGAGAGAGAGAGAGAGAGAGAGAGAGAGAGAGAGAGAGAGAGAGAGAGAGAGAGAGAGAGAGAGAGAGAGAGAGAGAGAGAGAGAGAGAGAGAGAGAGAGAGAGAGAGAGAGAGAGAGAGAGAGAGAGAGAGAGAGAGAGAAGCGGGAGAGTCTGACAATGAGAGTAGGAACGCGCGAAAGGGAAAAGGGCCGTGTGGCGCGGCTCTGCGGCCACGGAGCGGCCGAAAGGGCGGAAGAACCGACGAAAGAAAGTGAAAGCTGTGACCCAGAAACTCTGGAAATGTAAATGGCGCGCGCACCGACACGTTCGGGAATTATAAATCATTATACACCGAGAGTTCTACAGTTTCGACACCCGATAAAACCGACGATTTCGTTAGAACCGGAGTCGAGCGACTCGACGGCCACCTCGAAAGGGAAAAAATTACGACGAAATATACCCACGCGTTCTCAAGAGTCTCGATGGAAGCGTCGATCACCGGACGTAGCCCGCACGTATACATATATCGGATGACCTGCATTACATTTTATATATCTTTACTCGCTCGTCGATAGACCGTTTCGGTTTCTTGTTCGAAAGTGTTTTTCGACGAACACAACCGCGAGAGTACCCGACGAGTCCTGGACGGAATTGCGCGACCATTATCGGCATTACGCTATTTCTGGGTCAATTAGCATCGCACTGATCCTTTAAACGCTCGTAGGCGAGCAGCCAGTGTCGCGGACACACGCGGAATTGCGGCTATCGGAAGTAATTTACCTCTTGATAGAGACCGGGCCTCGCGAGGAGCTCTGTTTACAAGCGTTTCCGTCTTTCCGTGTCGTCGAGACGCGGAAATGACGGTGATTAGGCTTGTACATCGTACACAGTATCGCCGATTTCCATCGTGCCTTCATTTTATTTATGTAACTTTCCTGAACTTCAGTGCGCGACTTCAGTCTAACGGAATCGATGCAGTGTTGCTCGTCTCGCACTGGTGTAGCAAATAAAACAGTGTTATTTTAATACGTTATCTCCAGCCAATTGAAACAAAAGACATTTTTATTTGGCTCCTGTCTCTTGCGAGTGACGCAGAACATTTTTATCTTAATAGCATAAAGATCCACGGTTCAGTGACCAGGACTCTTTGTGTGCTAAGTAAAAATGATCTGCATTAATTGCAAGATACAGCAGCTACATAAAAATGTATTTATTTTTTAAGTGGCTTTAACGATGGATTATTGAGTTCGTAAAGAAATTGATGTCTTTATGTATTATATTATTTTTTTTACAAAATAATGTAAAACAGATACTGCAACGCAATAGTGTGTACATACGGTAACGCAATATTGTTTTTAAATTCTTCAAGTATTTTTCCTGTTCGACCTATTTCTGTTAGAACACATAATTAAAGCTTCAGTCCAGTGATCAGCATAGAGACTTTGAATCGGAACAAACTAGATTTTTAATGACACAGTTCTTATACTATACATATATACATATACAGTATAGGAAGCTATATCGGGATATATTTTTCGATAAGGTTTTATATGTATACTAAACAAGTTCAACAGTAAGAGTCCTCGTGAACAATGTGAAAAACGCGTCGGTCGTTCGACGGTTGTTTATCGCAGTGCGATAATGTACACGGCTAATACTATCGATGAAACAAACGAAGCGTCTAATCAATAAAGCGTGCGGTTAATTAGTCCGCTACTTCCCGTTCGCGGGACGATAAACGAGCACGCGACCAAAATCCTCTGCACCGCGGCATCCAATAATCTAATAACGCGGAATCCTCATAAACTGAGTCTTCGGATACGTTACGGGCTACGGTGGTAACATTTAAACTCTCTATACTTAGCATCGTGAGCGTGCGTGCGCGCGGGCGCAGATCAATTATGTCAGAGAGGCTCATAAATGTATTCAGGGTAGAAACGAAAGTAATCTTACTTTCATAGATCGAGGAGCATTGCGTTTGAAGATGGAATGTTAATATGTATATTAAGGTCGTTCTATCTCCCGTTAGAAAGAGAGAAGAAGAGAGGGAGAGAGTGTGGTAGAGAGAAAGAGGAGAGACAGAGAGATAGAGAGAGAGAGAGAGAGAGAGAGAGAGAGAGAGAGAGAGAGAGAGAGAGAGAGAGAGTTGTATGTATATCGACTTCTAGCGGCTGATTACTATCTCGGCATTAGCTATGCAGGTACGGTATCTATAACTCGTAATATTCGACGCAAAGAATATGAGCTTGTGGTGCGATCTCTCTCTCTCTCTCTCTCTCTCTCTCTCTTGCTCTCCCTCTCTGTCCCTCTTTTATTGCCGCGTGTCTCTCTTCCTCTCTTTTTCTTTTTGCTCTCTCCTACTCTGAACAACGTGTCTCGGTGTGTGAAGTGTGCCAAGGACCGCCCCACTCCGCAATCCCATTTTCGAAACTAAAAGTAAAATCTAACTCATTGTGCTGTTATACAGGGAGGCCCGTTACCGTAACACATATATTTTTGTCGTGCCGTCACCGAGGAACTGTCGAATTCATTTAGGGCGACGCGAACGGAATACGAAACAACGGCAGCGGCCCCGGTCCTCCGTCGAAAAGCTTCCGAGTCTAGCCTAGCTCACGCGCAGAGGATCGAGAAGAAGAAGAAGCGATGATCCATCGAGGGTGTCTCGTATCGATTTCACGCGGATCCCCGGACCATTTTTCCGGAGTCGCGTGAAACGTTAAACGGCCGGCCGGGCTGCACGTGGGCGTGTAATATATACTTTTTCCAGCGTCCTCCGGATCTCCTTTTTCTTTGCGAAACGATTCCCCGGGCCGTTTTCGCCCGGCGAGGATTGCGCAAATCGTCTTCTCTCTCCGCGCGCGCGGCCGTCTCCGCCGAGCCGGGTGAAAGAGAAAAATGAGAAATAGAAGAAACCGGGCGCGAAGAAGAAGAAGAAGAAGAATAAACGGAGGAGGAGGAGGAGGAGGAGCAAAAGAGAGACGGAGACTCCGAGAAAGAGAGAGGATTGTTTCATCCACGAAATGCGAACTGGCGTTTTGCAGGCCAGTTCGCACGTCCTTGACACACTTACCCACATGGGATATCGCGAGACCACGTGTAACTGTGTGCGCATTAACGTGCATGCGCGTGCACACACACATATGCACACGCTCGAGCCCTCCTCCCTCTGTATACGTGTAAATGCATGCCTCTCCCGTCTCCCACCCTTGCTCTCGGCCGCCGCTGTGTGCGTGTTACGTGTGTGGTGTACGTTACGTTACGACGCATAACACAAACGCACACAGACAGACAGGGAAACGGACGGACGGACGGACGGACGGCAGGCACACGGACGCAGGAAGATGCGAAGTCGCGCGTGCGCGCGTTTCAGCGTGCGGATCCGCCGTTCTATGGCAAAGGACGCGTAGACCAGTTCTCTGTGTAGAAGTGCAAGGATGTACCCCCTCGCGTGTGCGCATGCATTCACGTCTGTGCATGTGCATGTGCACGTGGCTGTGTGCGCGCAGCCGGCCATGTATACATACATACATATACCCCAGACGACCCTCTCGGTGCTCGTCGGCTCCCATTTTTATTACCTTGCAACTGGGACACACGATGGAATTTGAAATGGACCTTAAGCCGCGAACGCAACGCCGCGAAATCCGGACGCGAAACGCGGTGAGACCGTGTCCGCCCACTATCGGAAACTTATCTGTCCGAGATAAGAATTATTGTCGTAATAGATTCGCGCACCACTTCTCTGCCTCTCTGGCGGTTTCTCTTTTTTTTTTGCATCTGCTCGCTCTCCACCAACACCGCAACGTTTCCCGCCCTTGTGTTGGTTTTGGCCGCGATTCTTGGCGGTGCACGTTCTCGATAAGTTACTAGGAGCAGTAGGAACCGTGTTTAACCAGCTCCGAACGTAAACCTACGTCCACACTGAAGCTACTTTTTCTAGCACCTTGTTGCCTTCCTCTTTTTCCACCGAATAAAAATAGAGGTACGAGAGATGTCGCTCAGTGTGGACATTGCTGAAGGGTTTGGCTGGAGAATTAACTGGTTTGGAATAATTGAAGATCGTCGAAGACCTTCCTGTTGGTTTTGGCAACGCTTCCAAGCGAAGAAGTTACTAGGGGCAATTCTATCTACTTTTAATTGATTCGAACGCAAAGTTCCACCAGAAGTTTTTTCTGTTTATTCTTCTGTTTAAAGAACAAATTGGGTTCGGAGCGGTGGAGAGCATTTTCAAACCCTTCTGTTGGTTTCAACGAGGGAACGTCTCCAAGTTGTAAAGTAACTAGGAACAATGTCTACCCAGTTCAATGCGACTTAAGCATAAGAATGATGTCTAACTAGAATTTTTTCTTTTCTCTCGTTTTGTTTTTAACATTGAAATGCTTCTGAACAATCAAAGAGGATTTTTCGCCGGTCAATCGGTCTTCAAAAATATAACAAATATAAATGAAAGAAATTCTTTTTCTTTCTTTTTATTTAAAGAATATGAACTACTTCGAGAAGATCGGAGAACATTTTTCACGCCTCTGTTGATTTTGGCAACCATTCTCAGTTGTGAAAGAGCATGTCCCGCGCCCCTAAGAAGTTTCTGACAACACTGTTCGTCACCAGAATTATTTCTGAAGATGAACGGCTTCTGAAGAACGATTTCAATCTTTTCCACGCTCGTTTTGATTATGAACGACTGCAATCTTGACTTCCTCGTTTAACCCTCCGACAACGGACTATTTTTATAGCTATATGTATACAATTGGCAATGCTTAGGACCGTTCACAGCTCTAATTAATAATTTTTAAAAATTTACTTTTCATATCTAATATCTCGTGTGGACACATTAGTTTTTCCGATATCCTCGATGAAACAGCTATTCAGTTAGTTTAATTGCCACAAATTGAGTACTTAAATGACAATTTGGATGTTCCTGGTGAAAATAGACTCCAGCACAGCACTCGGAGGGTTAAATATAATTATTTTATATTCGTGGATTAGCCACAATAACTGGAATTAACTCGGAATCGAACATTATCCTTGTACCAGTTTCGCCAACGATTTTTTTCTGGAAATATTCTTAATTAGAACCGAGGATTCCACCGTCTGAATGCATCCGACGCCATAAATCAAATTTTACGGTATACGCGTCGGTAGTTGTTTTCTTTTCCTCGAAACGCTGCGAACAACGCAGCCGTATTCTTCAATCCAGTGACACAGTCATTACCTCACGGCAAAAAATAAACAACTACATACTTGTACACGTTATTGCCATAGAGGCGACAGATCTCCGTTGACCTAATGGCCGTATCATTGAACAAGACACACCATCGGTAACCCTAGTCGCTAATTACGAACAATATTACAATCCACCGTTCACTTCCTCGACTCGTCGGACATTTAACCCTTATGCAGTCAATATCATAGATTATTTAAAACCTTTCTGTGTTTAACATGTTTGCACACAAATTCTCATTACAATACTATAAATCAATATATGTATTAGCGAGTAAAGAATGGACATTCAGAGAAATTTTGTAATATTTTTTTAGAGGAAAAATAACAAATTGTTGAAAGAAATACAGTAAACGGGTACTCGGTTGACTACGCAACAAATAACGAAAAATTCTCTAGCACTTTTTGAAAAACCATTTTTACTACATATAAGAAATACGTGCTTTGCTAATTGATTCGAGCGTGATCAATTTTTTGTTACTCTTTGGAACAGCGCACAATTGATTAAACGGTGAATGTGTTAAGTTAAAGTCATCCGGCCAAGGAGCAATACTTAGCACGTTTTTCCGTCGCGTATGCTCCCCGAAACTTTTTACTCGGGTAATAAATCAGTCCCCTAGCGAGGGTTAGCCTAAATTATCCCTTCGAGAGAGAGCCAGCATCTGACGGAGGCTGTCTATAATTGTTCCTTCCTGTGATGATTATATTGGTGTCATCTAGAGTCGGACGAGAGCAAGAATCAGCATTGCGCCTTTTCGAGAAACTGCCGAGGACCGGCTCCGCGCTACCTGAGCTTCCTCCGGTGTATCTTTCCCTGCGTTAGGCGACAGTTTATGTGCTCTTTGAGGAGTTGTAGAGAGGCGACGCTTTCTCGGCAGGGTGCCGGACCATAAATTAAGGGAGGATGTAAATATTTGGCAATACTGTCCGGAATTATTGCGTGCCTTTCGCAACGGGAGTCCCCAGTGACCCAATGCCCCAATGACAGTCGGGGCCGCAAGGGATGTTGGCAATTTCTCTTTTACAGCAAATCGAGGCGAATGCCAGATAGAGAAGAAGCGAGAGAGACAGAGAAAGAGTCGAGGAACCTCGTCCTTTCGGCATTCGTAAAAGTTTCCCCGAACGTGACGACGGAGAAAGGTGGTGCGAACCGGTAGTAAAGCCGAGTTTTAGGACCCGTGATGCTTCACGCCCCCGAAAATCCGTCGCAGCTCATCCGTGAAGAACGACACCCGGAGAAAAACGCTCACTGTAGAAAAAGGCTTCCGGCGGTCGATACGCCGCGCCGCGGTCATTTATTTCGCCCCCGGTCTCCCATCGAAATCGAATCGCTCTGGAATTTCAAGGCTCCCAACAACGAGGGAAAAAAAGGATCGAGATGTTACTCTGTTGCGCTTGCCGTATACTATGTACCAGCTAATGGTTCACGCCGATCAGCTGGATCGCGTCACGGTTCCCATCGATCCTCTAACGAACCGGTTTCTACCTTTTCGCGAATACGCTGGAACCTCGCGGTTATCCGAATCACTGATCAAAGATCAAAGAGTAAGTAAATGTGAGGTACGTGTAATTTTGGGGGAAGTGAAATCTGAACCCTATGTACATATGTATACGAGTTTTTCGTTGAGATAAACGTTCCGAGCGCTCGAGCGCTTCTTCTTCGTCATGGTGTAAGGTTCTTTTTATCGAATCGTGCGCGATAAGTAAATATCATGCCGGTTGTTGCTTTTAAAACAGTCTCCAAGCTATCGCGAAAACAGTTTGCGGCTGACGGCAATAGATTAGGGTTATTATTACGTCTGGTAGTTTTGTTGATAGCTATTATTGATATTAGCACGGCGAATACCAAATATATGTAGCTAATTGCTCGACGAACGTCAACGAATTTTCGAATTCCATCGCGCTTGCTCACGAGGATGACGGCACATAATTACGTGTATTTTCAATTTCTTTTTTGAATGAATTATGAAATCGCACGGCGACGAGGCAATTCAGTGGAAAATGGTAATTCTCGGCTAGTCGATTGCCTTCAGATTTATCGGTCGGACATTTTATATTTTTCCTGGTTAAACCTTGCCTTTCTTCTATTTAATTACGCATTCAATAGTTAACCAGAAGAATATGAGTCTGGGGAACTTACGAAATTAGTCGATCGTTATGACAATGTTGAAATCATTTATGGAAACAGAAATACAATTTTTATCAGATGCTAATTTTACCAACAATATGCTTGTAGCTAGACCGTGCACTTTTATACAAATTAGGAATTGTCTGGATTGCCGATTATCAATTATTCAATTATTATTAATTTATTAATTATATTCCTTCATTAATAAGACTGGATTTATACGAATCACATACGTTTGAGCTTGACGCGGCGAACAGGTTATCAACAAGAATGGTCCTTGTAATTCAAAGAAGCGTCCAGGGCAGAGTTGGGCATTGATCAATTAAAATTTTAAACAAGATTGATCGATCAATGTGTACGATTAAAAGAGTCAATCATTGGGAAATGGACGATTGATTCAATCGATTGATGATGGTAACCGTGAATCGTTGAGTAAAAAAAGAAATCATTTTTTCCGATTTCGGAAAATCGGAGACTGATTTGATCAATTGTTGAAGTTAATCGCCACACGGTCTATCCATAGTACATTGTAATAAGGAGAGAGCGGAAAAACTCAGTTTACATTTCTTTCAGTATGCATAGTTTTGATTCCGTACTTCATTTCGAAATGTCAGCAGTTGATCGTTAATCAATTATCCGATTGACGATTACAATTGAGAAGAATGTAATCGTTAACCGCAATTAACAACTAAAGTGGGAGTTTAATTGTTAATTGCGACCAACGATTGAAGTAGAAATTTATTCGTCAATCGTTGATTAAATTTTTGTCCAACTCTGGTCCGGGGGACGTAGAACAAATGTTCTCCCGGGATTCCTCAGAAATGGTACGCTGCCGAAAAAGGGTCGAGAACGCACGATCGAAAGTCGAAACGGTTCCCGACGGGCAGGCATCGATAGATAGTGTGTCGTGGCATCTGGATGGTCGATCTCGGTCCCCGCGAAATGTGAAAGTTCGCGTTCGTGCGATAAAGGTATTCGTCGCCGTTTATTATGCTCGTGTAACAAGCGAATCATATTTATGTATTTAGTCCATGGAAGTTTGGTGTGTGTTATACCAGCACGCAATTTATGTATCTGTCCGCTGCATCGGGCATTGATTGTGCACCTTGAGGTGCAACCCGGCCGGTTCTTTTTTTATCAGCGATCGCGATTAAGAAAAGCCAAGGACAGCGCGCACGCGCGACCTTGACCGAAAAATCAGCCGCGGGTATGATTAAAAATTTGCGATCCGCGGCGGAACACGAGAGCGGGGCGGGAGGGAGGGAGCAACGAGATGGAGAGAGAGAGAGAGAGATATTTACCAAGGGATGGTGTTACCAGTGGAGGGGAGAGTAAGTCATCGTCGCGTCGTCTCTCTCAATGGGATCTGCTAACGACAAGATCGTGTTTTCAGTGACGGAGGAGCTGCGGCCTCCTGCAGGAGCAAGTTGCCTTCGCAGGAGAACAGCAACAGGATAACGCGAGCCAAGGTTGAACAGCGAATCGGGTACGAGAGAGAGAGAGAGAGAGAGAGAGAGAGAGAGAGAGGGGGGGGGTGTAAAGACCCGGTCTTCGAAAGGTAAGGCCAATAATAATGATCGCCGGCTCTAATGACCGGCAATTTCCCGGGCAGAAATAATTCTGTCCTAGCCAGACAAACACCAGGCGAGCGCGGCAAGACGCGACTCCACGCGTATTTCTGTCTGGAATTCCACGCGACCACTCGTTTTCACGTGTTCGCCACTCTTCTACAACCCTCTCTCTCCATTTTATTCGCCGTGTTCGACGCCGGAACTACCGAGCATTAACACTAAACCTACCGATCATCAAAAGTGATTGATGTGTATAGTTATTGGGTTGGCAAGAAAGTAATTTTGGTATTTGAAGGTGAAATAGATTGTTTTAATTGTTTTAATCAAGCAATAAACCGTAATGAATAAGATATTTTCCCTTCTGTTCGATGATCTTTTGAAAGGAAGAATAAATAAAAAAATATTTTATCGATTAAAGTCCACATCGTTTGAATAAAGAAATTCGGTTTTATTTCACTTTAAAATACCGAAATTACTTTCTTGCCAACCCAATGTATTATAAAAATAACAGGATTAAATTTATTTATATTTTGTGCGACTTTTATACTATAATATTTATATATATATATATATATATATATATATATATATATATATATATATATATACTTTACAATTTCAATGATTGTCTAGCGTTAACCGCGGATGATCTTATTTCGCGCAAAGCAAGAGGCCCATTGGCCCATTGTGTTTGATTGGGACAGATGTGCGGACAGCTTCATTTGTTTTTAATATATTTAGATAATTCTAGAAACTGTTCGACGTAAATTCAGATAACTCGTGGCAGGACTGAAAAATGTCGGATACAAAGAAATTACCATTTAGCCGTCGTACTTCTCGGACGTATTAACATATTTTGATAAAGAAAATGTACACAAGCTACGAATTCTTAGAATGGTCACAAATGTGTGTTTTGACAAACTAGGAAGTAGCCGTTATCTACAGTATTTGAATAAGTGCTTCATTTAAGAGTCGCTTCTAAAATGTTTTAACAATAAGTTTGACGCGCTATATACCTTGAATAACGTAGGTGTTCGAGAGTATGTGCGTGGTTCCATTTAAAAAAATCAAGTTGACCTTCAAAGGTTATATGTACACAGTGAACCACGAAAGTGTTCAAACGCACTTTAAAACAGTATAACTCTTCCATAATTGTACCAAACGACCCGATTCTTTGTAAGCAATTAGAAAAACATTGGTTTACTAAATGGTTTGCAAAAAAGATTTTCCGGTAACATACCGGTATTTTTCGGATATTTCTTCGTAATCGTTATAGAAACCGAAATATCGGAATCCGATATGACGTCTTACATTCATGTTACGGTAGATATGTCGTCGGTGGATAGTTTACCTGCATTCGGACTCGCGCTTGTCCTTCGCACGGAGGGTTTTACCGGTTTTACGACGGACCGTATTTACATTGTGTATATTTAACTAATTTAGATGGCTGTGCTTCTCGACGGTTCTGGGGTACGCGGTACATACATACGCAGTTTCTTTTTATTTGTGGCATTCTTTGCATTGGATAAACCGACAAACCAGGTAGTTATTTCGGGGTTTCGGTAGTATAACGGTTTCGGTAGAATATCGGTTATACCTAAACCGTTTAACGATTTCGGTTCCGGTACGGTCTCTCGGCACAATACCGGTATAAAAATTTCACCGGTACATATTAAGTCCCTGTTTTAAAGTGAAACAAAACCCAATTTTGTATTCCAGCAATAAACTTTTACCAATGATGATGACCTGAAACCGTCTTTGGCCGATAAAGACCAGAAATTCTACGAGGGCAGCATTGTGAAGCTACCAGAAAGAATTGGGTTTTATTGCACCTTAAAATACCGAAATTACTTTCTTGCCAACCCAATACATATATTATTTTATATTATGTCTCAGGACGGAAGTAGAGGAGAGAGCTGAAAAGAGCTAATGAGTACCCTTCGGACCTTTATATTTATATTTTTATTCATCTCTGGCAGCGGATTTTTTTATGCATTTATGACAAAAATCAATAAGTGTAATGTAAGACAGAGTAAAAGTATTAGAAGAATTTTAGAATGCTATCATACACTATATACGGTAGGAACTGGATTAACCGGATCCCGATTATAAACAAATATGCGTTTAAATATGATTATATTGTGAAGAGAATTATGTCCCTCGAGTCTCGAGTCTCGATTATCCATAGTAGATTTCACAGTAGATTTCACCTAAATACGAATTAGAATGGGTCCGTATCGGCCTGAAGTTAGCTAAACATAGAAACGGAACCACTAGTGATGTCGAGCGGAAAACAATAAGCCAATACTCCTGCTAAAATTTCACGGTGTTTCCTAGAATTCCGGCGCGTGAGCGTGGCTGGTGTCGTGATTGGTTCTCGTCGGTGGACGCACGCGTGCGCTTAGGATCGCGCGCGTAAACGCATCCGCACGTGCCAATTCCGTGGGCACCGGGCAGGCAGGCAGGCAGGCAGGCAGGCAGGCACGGCCAGATGCACCTCGCGTCTGCACCTAGCACGTATTTATATCGCGTGTGTAAGACGGTGCATTAAGCGCAATAGTAATCCCGAGGCGAGTCGGTTCAAGAGCCTGGCCAGCCAGAGAGCCAAGCAAGCCAGCCAGGCTAGCTAGCGAGCAGCCAGCAGCTATCCGGCTATGTAACTAGCTGGCTAGATAGAGCGGCGGGGCGATGAATGGGCGAAAGTTCTTTCCTCCTCTTCGGGTTCGGTCCGTAGCCGGTCTTTGTCCCTCCGTTAGCCAGCCGAGGCACGTCACGCGCGAAAAGTGGCTCATCCGCTTTTACTTTCCACGGCAGCTTTCGTTGGCAATGGTACTAGTTACGGCTGTTACGTTAAGCGGTTACGAGAGAGAGACATAAACGTTTCTCGCCGAGCCGCGCCGCGCCGGTTGGTTCGACTTGCCCGCGAGCGCGAAGTAAGCCAAACCGGCTCTCTCTTTCCCGTTACCGTGGATCCTCGTCCTCGTCGAGCGCGTCGAGCGCGTCGACGCGTTCCTACTTCTCTGTGATCCACCGAGATCTCCGCTCTCACTTTCGTTCGCGGTGCCTACGTAATGCCTCCGCTCCCGTTTTCTCTTTTTATTTAATCGAGCCGATACCTACTCCGCGTCTCCTGCTCTCCCTCTCGTTCTAACCCCGCTGTGTTTGTTTCTCTTTCCAACGTTCCCTCCTTACTCGCCACCTACGGAACCACTATGTATTTTATTTCGTCAAAGCCCGTGAATACATAGTTCTCTCGCCGCCTCTCTCGTTACGTAGTCGTGACGAACACCGGTCCCCGAGCTCACGTGAAACTCGAAACACCGGTGCGGCGCGTCACCGGTCGGAAATGACCGGCGCGGCGCGCGGCGTTCGCGTTTTCAGGCCACTTTTCGTACTCGTTACTGTACACTTCGCTTAACCCATTAAGCACCGAACTTTTGCTTTTTAGTTTCTGCTCTGAATTGTATTTATGTATATGTGTTTCTAAGGGCTTCTCGCGTAACCGGAGGGAAAGATTTTTTCAAGGAAGGATTAAGATTTTTTTTCGGAATATCTGTTGAGAGCAGTCTTCTTATTTAGTATAATAACTATGTTTCAAGTAAAAAAACATCGAAGAAATGTACTATTTGAAATTGCTTATGTTTTAAATGAACATTACTGCTAGACTGCGGACTTTTATGCAAAATTAGAATTGTTTAGATTTATTGCACGATCCTGAAGTCACGTGGATATTTAGTTCTTTCCGTAATCATTTTAAGTAGTTGAAAATAATGCAACCACACTTTGAAAACTGTAATTTTCATGTTTATTCAGTAAAATACCGTCGACTAGCTTCTTATCTACCAGTCGTCGTTTGGAACTCTTTATTCAAGCAACAATTTTTCCATGCGACGTCACCGTTCCGTATATTAATCCGTTTCGGACGGATTTTTCCGTATTCTGCGATTTGAATACTCTTTTAAAAATCTTCAAAAAATGATCAAATGAACCGTTGATTGCAGAGTTTATAGATTCGAGACAATGAATAGGTCAAACACAAAACTGTTTCACATTACGAGCTACAAGCGATTAAAATTGGTGAAAATCGTAGTTTTACACGACTTTTGATCAGTTTCTGCTTGAAATCCACAGAATCGTACATCTTTCGATGCCTGTCGTTTTTTCCTGCGTCAACCGATTTCCATGAAATTTTCAGCATGTGTAATGTGTATAGATCTACAAAACGTATATTTTAAATTTTCATTAAGGGTCCCCAAATAAAAATGTTTTCGAAAGTGCCTTTTTTATTTTTGCATGCAACCTTGTAAATTATAATTTTTAGAAAATGTTTTTTGCACATGATTCAGTAAACCAATGCTTCTAATTGCTCTCAAAACATCAGGTCATTTGGTAGAATTATTGTATAAAAAAGTTATTCTGTTTTCCATAAAAATCAATCGATTTAATTCCAGTTTCTGCCAGGTGTCAATGTAAATCTGCATAAAGTTCCACGATCCAGTGACCTTGTCGAGGTTAATGGCAGAGTTCGTAACTGTTGAATTTTCTGTGTCAAAAAATGCATATCATGCCTATCGAACAGGATTCGGTCTCGGCTCGATCTCGGACACGCGCGCGCGTGGTCTATAAATATTATAATTTATAAGCGTGATAAAGGGAAATTTATCCGTGACAGAAGTATGCGACGACAATGTTAATTATGGACGCGAACAGCTAAAAGGAAAAGCCACGGGTGTCGTGTGCCGACGAATACGTTCCGCGCTGATACAAATAAATACATCTGTTTACCGGGCCCCCGGTATCAGCCAGCGATATCAACGGAGATTACGGATCGATTAAAGCTGGCTAGATCCGAATAAAATCTCGCATTACGGGACCATTACGTCAAGTGATTTCTTACGCGCTGCGCTCCCCGCGTTTCCTTCGATGATTATGCATAAGTGCATTTCCATATTTCATTTCCGACGGGTTAAGAAAGCGCTGCATACAACCGCGGATCTTTTTAATACCGACACGTGAATCATCGTTATTTATATATTCATCGATTCCAGAAACGATACGCGCGATAAAAAGGAAACGAAAATTTCTGTGTCGTAGGTTAAGAATTGCAAAGGCGCCGCGACAGGGAACCCGTTGCTTGCGTCGATCCGCTTGATCGATGGAAAAGAAAGTATACGTCGCGATTTATGGAATATTGCAGGTATCAATTCTATGTATGTATAATGAATGTACGGAATGATATTATCTGTTACTTGTTACTAATCACGTTTGCAAATAGGCAACGTGACAGGTGGAATTAAATTTTATGCTCGCGCATCTGGATATGTATTCGTAAATCATAAAATCTATCAAAGGTAACTTAAAGATGCACGGCGTTGCACAAACGTCTTTACGCACTGTGTCCACATGATTTATGGCAAACGAACAAGATTGCGTAATACTAAAATTCTAGTTGCCAGACGAAAGCTAAATGTACGTTTTTTTATACATGATTTCAATCATAAACATTTTGTTTCTATTTCATTTTCTATCTATAGATATACAATTACGATATTATTGACATAATTATTTTCAACGCTCAAGGCGATCATTAAAGTGCAATGACATTTTCAGTCAGTTGCATCATTGAATAAATGAAGGGGTTGATGGATAAAGGTGCCAAGTTTGTTCTCTGTAAAAGAGGTTTTAACAAAATCTGTTGTCCTTTTTTGATGAATGAAGATGATTATTATCTTTTTGTTGTATTAGAGATTAACCATAACAGTATATATGTATATATCTTTTTTAATTGGATTTGTGTTATTATCTAGATTCATCAAAAAAGGACAACATACCTCGCTAAAAACTCTTTTACAGATAACAAACAATTTGTTACTTGACACCTTTATCCAGCCTTTATCCACTCCTTCAAATATTAATTGAAAGGTTGAATAAGTTGAATAAGTGTTAATTGACAGGGCTAAATTGAGTCATTAAAAAATTGATAAATAAGTGAACGGTCCTGAACATGTTTCGCTGTTTGGGGGTACATAGAAGGAAGATGCTCCGCAGAAGTAAGAATCAGAAGGATGGAAAAAGAAGTTTGGAGGATGAAAGCAGCGGGATGTTTAATCGCGACCTCTCGCGGTTCAAGTTTTCCGGGAGGATGGAAAGTCGCGGCGGAAAACAGGCTGACCACGAGGCGGCAGGAATAATTTTTCTATCGAGGTCAAGTTGAAGAGTTCGAGCAGAGTCGAGGAAGGACGGTGGCCAGTGGGAGGTCATCCGTGTCGTTGTTGTTCGTTATTTTTAGCATGTTGGGGCGACATTTTTACCCTGTCTTATTATTACCGGCGCAATGGTGTCGGACGAAGGATAGTAGCTCAATGAGTCACTAGGATGTACATATGTAGTCCCTGGAAGATACTGGTTTCTAGACCGATCTTCTGGAACCTCAAAACGTTTACCGGTCATCTACAGGGTGTGGCGGACGGGTGGTACGAACGGAGTCGGAAAAAAGGAATAACATTTGTTCGTTTTCCTCCTCGTTTTCGAGAAAATCGAGTCTGAAAGTGCAGCGAAAACATGTACGATTAGATAAGAATCGTCCGACGCGTCTCATCATGATCAACCAGTTCTACTTCCTGCAAGTTTTAACAAAATTCATCAAAATAAGCATAATTTTAATCAACATATTCTGTCACACAATGAATTGCAATTTTATATTATTTATTAACTATGAAGTGTTAACGAATCGATACATTTTGACCAAACATCGCAATGCTACCGTAAACATGTTATTTTTCCACTCGTATAAATAGAATACTGGATTTATCGAGAATCGTATTGATTGACACTGAAATAAACTTTATTTAAAAGTAAAAGTGGATATCTAAATAAAAACTGAAGGTAACACCTTAAAGATCAGTTTCGTCGTGCCTTGACGTGAACAAACCTGAAGATTTTATTGGTATTTCTTGATCGAAACGTTTCATAACATTTGCATTCTAAAATCATTCATATGCAACAGCCTAATTACACCCTGTTAACTCAGAAAAATATTAATATGCGAATTACATAAACATTCGAGAAGTCTGATAATTATTCTTTTAGTCTTTCTTTTAAAACATTTCGAATAGCCAACTGTCTTGTTACAATTTTTCAGTGAACTGTACGAAACTTTGAATTATTACGATATATTCTTTCAGTAAACCCTGCGGGGCGGACAGCTAACAAAAGCTGCTTAAGAAATACCTTACCCTACAGCGAAACTTAGTTTCCTTATTTCCTTGAGGAAAGTGTACCGAAAATCGGTGAGAGAGGAATATCTTTCTCCAGACGACGCGCGACGACGATTTGAAAAAGGCAACAGAAGGAGAATGTTGCTGGCCTCTGCGCCGCGCCGCGCCGCGCCGCGCCGCGCCATTCAAACGAGACAGTATTCTTTTGTTGAGGGGCGCGCGAGGTTCGGAGTAAACGCGGATTCATGTCCCGAGAAAGGCCATTTCCTGCGATAAATTATTACCGATGCAGCGGCTAAATCGGCGAACGAAATCTCCGGATTCCAAGGGGTTAAACCTCGTGCCGAGCATTGTCCGGTTGGATTGCCGCGAGGCATTGTGCGGTATTTCGGCGAATTCGCGTCCGTCCGAAAGAGAAGGTGTGTAGGCGTGGAGGGGGATCGATCAGGGGGGAGAGGCATGTGGGGAGTTGGAGGAAGAGCAACGACGCCTTGAATCTTTACCCGGCATAATTGTACGTTTAATAAGCGCTTTATCAAAGGCGATAATACGGGCGATAACGGTATGTAGGTCAGTTTGATACGAGTGACCTGATTCCTGGCTGGCAGCGCCGCGTTACCAACGCTCGTAGATCCGCATGCGTGCCACCGGCGTATACAGAATTTTCTATATGTGTACTCGGAGGCCGTAACTCTAAGCGCCTCCCGTACTCGTACCCACGTGCGCACCGCACCGCCACCCACACACGTGCGCAGCGCTGACAACATGCTCGCCTAATCCGACAAACGCGCGTTCACGCTCACGCGTGCCTTGCTTGCTTGCTTTTGCTCGTCGAGAGTGAAACCCGCGGACGAACAAGGTATGTATCCGCGGATTGCGTGTGAAAATGCACGCGAACGCGCGCCGGTAAGTACGTCAAGTGGACCCGACCGGCCGCGGCCGTTTTATTCCCGGCGAGCGATACTGGTTTACACTTCTTGGAAATCGCGATGATTATTCTCACGCCGCGCCGCCGCGCCGCTGGAATTCCAGTTTCTTTTCTTTTCTATCTCGGCACTCGCCCGATCGACTCGCGCGCGACCAAAACTCGTCAACTTCTTTCCTACGTTTCCCCGGTGAATCCGCAACCTTCCGGCTCTCAGGTTTTCAATCTCTTCTTTGGATTTTGATATACACTGCTTCAACCCATTGCCCGGAGATTCAGATGGAAACTCTTTCGCACAATTTGTACTTGGTTGGACGAAAGTTCGTTGCGTTTTCAAATGAACATTCAAACAGGAGATATTTATTCATAGGTGTATTCGATGACATGATAAGTTACCGCAGAAATGACAAAAAGTAGTAGAACACAATGGAATATTATGTTCTGGAATAAATCCATGAATAAACATTTCTATTTTATCGCGGAATTTCAATTTAAAAACGCAACGGGACATTCGTCTCGAACCCAATATTTATTGTATGTCCACGTTCATTTGAATACGTAAATGTTGGTTATCGATAGACGGATTTTATGCTTTCGTGACAATAATGGATAGGTCAGGTACAAAACTGTGCAGATATTGGAAGAATCGAGTGACGTTCCGACATTAGTTTCGATTAAAATATTTGGGATACTTAAAAGAGGAAATGCATCGCGACTGGAGAATTTTTATTCGAATATACAGGCTGTTCTCCACAAATGTTGCACGTCCGTGAAAGGAGTCGTTTCCGAAGTCATTCCAAGTAAGTTTTCCTTAGCGAAAATGTAGAATTGCCATTGGACGAGCCAGAACTCGTCCCCTGTAAGCGGCAGAGAACATTTTCGCAAAGGAAAAAGTTACTTCAAATGGCCTTGCGCATCCTTTCAAGGAAGTACAACACTTTTTAGACACCCTGTATATACATATATAGGTTTATATGAAAGAATAGAATTGGTTCGCACTTCTTGGAAATCTCTTGGTTCCAACTGTTCGAACCTTCTTTGGGTTACGCTCCATTTTTCAAGAATTTTATGCTTATGCGCTCCCGTCAGCTAAATTGTCTGCAAAGGGGAGTTCCCCTAACGCCGCGCCGGACGGCACCTAATACCGGACAGTAGCTGCAGTCGAATCAAAAAGTAGTTGAACACAAAATTTCCGACTCTCGAGAAATGATACGATAATAAATTTCGACTCATTTCGAAGCTCGAAGCTTCTGCTTTCCCATTCATTTTGTTCTAGGATATTTTTGAATGATGGAGGTGAATCATTGAGGACACGTCTGTGATCGAAAATACTACAAATTGATTCGTCGACGAACCCTTTTCACATTTTTACAATTGAGCTTCTTAAGACCATTCTCAGCTTCATTATCAATTTTTTTAAAACACATTTTTGTAAAGTACTTCTTGTAGACAGATTGGTGTCTTTCTATCGTTCCTAGTGTGTGAGCTTGTTCACTCGACTGAATCACCAGAAATTGACTAATTAAATTACGATTTTAATACTCTGGGTCAGAATAGACTCGGGCACCGTCGACGAAAGATTAATCGAAGAAATAAAATTGCCACCTGTTTTGCACCAGTGCTAGCAACGACAGTTAACACTAAACCTATCACTGTCAAATGACCGGTTTTACATATTTTCCAATAATCGCGAAATTATAAAAATCCATTTATGGGAAATAATGGAATAACTTTCCTTGTCCAAGCATCTATTACATCGCAAAATTACCGACGATCTCTATGAATTTAGCGTTGGCATTTTTATAAGGCAATAATCACCAGATACTTTTAATGCTTGGTAGGTTTAGTGTTAAACAAGTGGCACGCGTCGTTTTTTGATCAGACGCGTCTTTCATCCCCAAATTCAACAGCTACTTTCTTCTCTTTCAAATGGACGTAAAAAGATTACGACTCCGTAAAGAACCGGTCATCATTCCGTCAAAACAATTTCGTATTGCGTACCTTAAAAAGAGATAAACGTTTAAAATATATATTTTATTCATGCATGACGAACGTTATCATTAGTTTCTGGATCTTTATGTAAAACTTTGTCGGCCTAATTTATGCATATTGCAAACGAGTTACTTCCTATTATGCTACAAATAAGATAAAAACAGTCGTTTATCGTTGGTGAAACTATTTTCCGCGTAGAATCGACGAACAGTTGTGACAACAATTTGGTTTAACGGAATACTTTTAATCCATTGCCGTATTTCGACGAGTCAGACTCGTAATGATGATTCGAACAAAGTCTAACAAATATGAATGTTATGCCTTTCTTTAAAATAAACTTTGTTAAAGAATGTTATGGCTTTCTTTTTACATGAAATAAAATTTGTTTCGCTTGTAATCGATATTTAAGCGTACAGCTTAAATATTATATGATAGTATACATATGTATAGATGCAGCCATACAAAATGTAAACACAGACAATATAAATTTTCTCTTCTCTTCTACGATATTTTTCGGGATAAAGACGTGTTCTAATCACTGTAACTGTAAAAGAAATGGTACGGCAAGGGGTTAACCGGAGGTAGTAATTCTTCCGGGACAGCATCGCAGATTTAGAATTAATTATTGAAGATCGTCGAGACGTGTGCATAAAATAGAAAAGATGGTGAAATTGCCACCGTTAAAAGGCGGCGCGGCGTATCGAGTGAATAACTGTGAAAAATCGATAATTGTTATTCCACGTTAGATTGTCATTTTCGCGTGATGGCTCACTCGAGTCGCAGGCGGAAAATTCAGAGAACGGTCGTTTCGAGCAAGGTTTGTCACCATTTAAATATTATGTCACGTAACACACATATCGAATAACTCGTTAGAATACACGCCGATATACACAATTACGCAGATATTTCTCCGCGTTACTCTCATTTTGTATTCACGCGGCGCCCGTTAAGACGCTGTAAATTACCGTTGCAATTACCTGCACACCGCGCGTCACAAGCGCTCCAGTCATTATCCACGATGGTGCGATGATCAATCATTGCGAAAGCGGTTCGGAAATTTGCGTGTTTAGAAAAAGCTGCAGCCTGCTAGACGGTGACTGTGACGCCGCGCCGCGAGCGTTGTTGTTTCCCGGCGCTGATAACGGGCAGCAATCGTGAGCATGGATCGTCATTGTCGTCGCGTTTCCGGGAAGGAGTGCAAGAAATTCGAAAAATAAGCGAATGACGAACGGACGACATTGATCGCGAAAAATAAGGAAGTCGATTCACTCGATCGCGATCGGAAATTTCGAAAATATCATCATTTGTAATCACTGGACAGCGTTGCCCCGTAAATATCTATTACTACACGGGCCAAGTCCGTACTATCACGATGGGGTAAGTCCGTACTGTATGGATAACTATAAAACTAAACAATATATGATAATTTAATGCAATAAGAAGCATTTTATAGCAGGCTTGTTAATCATTCTTTTCTTGCCCCGCGTAGCGCTCGAAACAAGGTTCGAAAGCATTTTTAACTCTCATTGTCAGAGACGGGCTTGCCCCATTTTCGGGGCAAGAGCGTCCTAGTTGACACTTTGTACAATATCCTATCAAAATGATAATTTTCAAGCAAAATTAGAATCCTACATAATACTGATTCATCGGTAATAACCGTGGCAAGAGTTTGATACCAAGAACGTTAAGTTTTTACGCATCATCAGTTTAAAGCCCAACTTTGCAAAAACTAGAGCTCCACCTTATCCGATTGACGATTACAATTGAAAAGAATGTATTCGTTAACCGCAATCAACGACCAGAAGTAGGAGTTTAATTGTTAATTGCGATTAACGATTGAAGTACATAGACATTTATTCGTCGATCGTTGATTAAATTTTTGCCCAACTCTGGTTTTACACGTCTCACGATTCATGATTCAACAAGAGATTGAATTGGAGCAAATTTTAAAAGATTTTAAAATAATAATAAAACTGTGTCGGGAGACACAGTTCGAGCGTCGGTCTGCCAGTGATAATAACGCGTGCGTCGTGCATACTTTATGCGAATTAATAAACGACGCGATAAACGCTCGCGCGCCGGTGTTCGAAATCGAAATTCCGTGGGGAGCGGGGCGATCCATCTTACGAGTTTCTGAAACAGTTACGAGCAGCGGAAAATACCGCGATCCAAAATGAAATCCCCCGGACGCCGTGCCGCGCCGCGCCGCGCCGCGCCGGCAATGCAAGTTTCAAGGCGAACGGAAACAAGTTGCCGCGAGTTGTCCGCATTGTTTGGAATAAGAAACGAGACGCGTTACGACGAGGTAGCCAGTCGCGCACCCCTAACGTCGTTTCTTCGCCCAAGTTTTTCCCCGGCTCGACGGTGCACGCGTGCGACGACGCTTTCGTCATGCACCGAGACACAAAGTGCGGCTCGCCAACCAGAATTAATTCGCTTGACCCATTTACCCGATGCACTTGGACCACCTTGTACTACCGGTATCGATGTGTGTTAAAAGTGTGCGCCCACGAGCACAGCGACGCGTGCGCGCACATCCTCGCGCGTTACCTTTTCGCACGACAGTCGAATTAAAATCGACCGCCACCGAACACAACATTGATCAACACCGCCGCGCTGCGCACCACCGCCAGACAAACATTTCAGATCTCTCATTTTCTAATTAACGCTATTACAACGATACCTTCGTCGGCAATTCACTGAATAGTTTTATTCGACTGCGGTGACCAAATTATCAGAGCGACGCGACGCGACGCGTGCATGAGTTTTGCATCGAGTCAATTTTCAAATTGAAATTTTGCTGCACAGAATTATTACTTCCTGAAATGAAGAATTGCCGTTTTTGAAAATTGAACATGTACACTTACAAAATCTGTCTGCAAAATCTTAGGTGTAGTTACTCGGTAGTTTGAAAGATATAAACAATTAAGCTTTCATACCTTGTTGATGTACCATGATTTGCAGCTCAAGCTTTCGAAGTTCAATTGTTTACATCTTTAAAACTATTGAGTAACTACACCTAAGATTTTGCAGACATCATTAGGGATCTACGTATACATATGTAACATATACCATCGTCTCACAAAAGACTATCAAAATCGAGATCGGACACTTGGGGTCCTTCTCTTGTTAGCAACGAATACATTTTCCAGACTGCGCCTCTAATAATTTAGCGCATAATCTACATAAATTTTGCGAATCAATGAAAATACCGATAAAGTAAAAAAGAATTGTTTCCAAGGTCATTTTTTACTTTACTTTTTTAATGCTATCGCACATGTATATCCTTTTTGAAATTGTTACGAGGCATAAAAAGTGGAATTGAACGATCTTACAATTGGTGACTATAGTAGCATTCGGATCATTTATTCTCGTCGAAAGAGTACATGATACGTAAGTAGAAACGGTGGGTAATGGTCAGACAAGCTAGCCAAATCGAATTCAATGGCCGTCGTACTCGATCAATTTATTTTGACATTTGATTCGGATTGCACAAGCTCTTCTGTCTAGGGCACGTCTCACTCTGTTACTTCGATTACATCGCACACAGATGGATTTCGTGAAAATGTACTAACGTGACTGATCTGTATGTTTGAAAGACTATGATACTTTTTTTATTAACCCGTGTACGCTGCTCAAAGGTTGTTGACTGAAAGATCTACGAAGAAGACACACTCCCCTCCCTCTGGTCGGACAACAATTAAAACCACAGAAAGATGTGGACAACGTACACATTCTCGCACACCGCGTCCAACAATAAGAACGAGAAAGCCAACAGTGCCACGGCTTCATCGATTGTGTCACACACAGTATACAGTATACAGTATACAGTATACAGTATACAGTATACAGCCTAACCCCTTTTCGAAATCAATAGTTAGTGTTATCGACGTTCATTCATTTCCCCTGTCAACGGACATTTGTACCTTAAGACCCTCGTACCCCCATCAACTGGAAATCGCGAATTTTCGAACCGTGACCTGCGCAGGTTTATAAATCGAATTGCACTCTTCGCGTTTTTATGGACCGTCTAAGAGTGCAGTTTGATTTGTAACCTTGCACAGGTCTCGTTTTTATGGAACGTTTAAAACAAAGGTCGCAGTCTTCGCGACATTCTCGGGTGCTAGCTAGCTAGGAGATGAATAGGGTTGAAGTACTATCGAGTAATAAGTCCGTTCGTATTTCTTAACCGAGTTCACTGACGCATTGAATTTCCGAGATTCCGAATTTATAATTGCGGGATAGAAAATCTTCGGTGGGTGTGTCAGGTTCATTGTTAACCTTAACCGTACCACATTAAAATTACAAAAATACTTCTATCAGAAATGATTCAATAAATTTCGTTATTTAATCCAGTATTATTATAAAAATTGTAAAAATCTAAATAAGTTCAGCCTTGTATTGGGTTGGCAAATAAGATCGTTCGGTTTTTGTGATTTATTCCATTCTAAAAAATCGAACGAACTTATTTGTCAACCCAATACTTTTTATAAAACAATGTGTGTCCGACACATTTTGCAGCCGGGTACGGTTAGCGTTAACGAAGACGATTTTCATTTCGCACGAAGATCCGCAATCTACATGTTACTGAACCTTTCCATCAGTGGTCGTGGCCCGCCCTTTGATTGTGCCAGTTCCTCGCCCCGCGAGAATACTCCCGCGAGCGAAGAACAGTCGTCTGAGCGGCGTCTACGTCGGGGTTTGAAGAGAGAGAGAGAGAGAGAGAGAGAGAGAGAGAGAGAGAGAGAGAGAGAGAGAGAGAGAGAGAGCAGAGGTGTCCGAAGAGTAAGCTGACAACCGGTGCTCCTTAGCTCGCAACCCCAGGGTCGCGTTTAAGTGAATCAACAACGACGGAGTAATAGACGCTGCGGGGAATCGGCATAGAAATGCGTCGGCCGGATAGCGCGCACCGCATCGGCTAACGTAGAACAACGACGGGCAACGGCGAAGACAGATAGACCGAGGAACGAGGAGGGAACGAGATTAAGAGAGAGAGAGAGAGAGAGAGAGAGAGAGAGAGAGAGAGAGAGAGAGAGAGAGGGCTCTCGCGGTGGCGCGCTTGTGCTCCCGCAACAACGTCGGCTCTCTCAGTTCTCTCATTGACCTAGTTACCCAGTACACTTGACCGCACTCCGCGTCCCTCCCTCGCCCCCACACGCCACATCCCTTCTTCCACAACGCTGCTCCCTCCCCTACTCTCTTTCTCTCTCTTTTTGTTTCCCTCTCTCTCTCTACCCTTCCGAGTGGCGCGCCGTCTCTGCTCACGGAGAACCCACCGTGTCTCCCCTATCTCTCTTTCTTCCGCGCTCTCTCGCTCTCTCCTTCTAGTCTGTCTCTCTTCGGTCCTCTCCCAACACCCCAACCCGCCATCATCGTCAACGACGCCGTCACCATCGCCGTTGTCGTCGCTCACCCCTGCCCTCCACTCGAACTGCCATGCTGGCTCACTTCGCTGCTCGCTTGCGTTCTCTCCACGCGTACACATCCCTTCGGATTCCGTCGTCAACGTTTCTCTTTCCCTCTTTTTACCTCCGGACTTCCTACCTCCCCCCTCCCAACCCTCCGGCTGTACCGGCCTGCTCCGTTGCTATATTCAGCCCCCTCCCGACGGCGCGGCGTCGTCACGCATCGCGTCGCGACGCTCTGTTACCAGCGAGCTACGGATTCGATGTTCTGTCCATCCTCTCTCTCTCTCTCTGATAACCCTCGGACTTAACCCCTTGAGCCACGATTTATTTGATTAAAAAAAGCAAAATTTGTTTTTATCGTATAAGTTTTATACGGTGGTTGAATATTGACTTAAGTAGAATTCCATCTGAATTTATAGGGGGTGTTAACGTGCATATTCAGCAGATCCTGTTTTCGACACGATCCAGAATAGACTAGTGGAAACTAGCAACACGCTTGCACGTATGAAGTTGTGGGTAAATGGCGTGCGGTCTTGTTAACATGGTGCTTTTCTAAGATCTCCAGACATATTGTATATGTGTATCCCTATATAATTCAACACAGATGTCACTATATGTGTATCTATAGCATCATTTAGTACACGTGGCGCTTCAAATCGTCGCGAGGGACCGCGGTCACATTTGCGTGACTACTATAACGACGCAAATAGCCTAGAAAATCGAACATAATCTCCGTTCTTTAGTATTTAAAAGCAGTATGGATTTCACAATATTTATGCAGTTTTTAAAACTTTATTTATCACTTCGTCGGCATGCTTAATGCACGTTGAATCGGGTCATACACGATTAAACGTATCATACAAGCTGGTCGAACAGAAATGCAACAAACGGATCGAACAAGAATGGAGACTGCAAAGATGCACAAAGGCAAATTATTCGATAAATTTTAATCTGAATATCTATTGATGGTGAAAAGGAATACAAAATGGAGATAAGAAACTCGAATGATCAAAGAATTGAATTTTTCATACAGTCAAGAAACTTGATACAACGTATTGACTCACTTCGATCAATAAGTTAATTTAGAAAATATTAGGTGTGCAAACAAGTTCCTTCCCCTTTTTTTCTACGATCATAACTTCTGACTGAATTCGAATTACTTCCCGATTTTGGTGTCATTTGAAAGAGCGTTCTTTTAGTTTTAAGAAGAGTCGTGACGAGCGCTCTAAGACTTTCCAGTCCTATGCAACAATTTCAAGTAATATGTCGTGCGAGAAACATCATTCGCGTCACTGCTAACACTTCGCATTCCAGCGTACATAGGAGATCAGCTTATGTCAATAGTTAATGTCACTGTTGAAAGTCGGACATTTTACGTGAAACAACCTAATAATTCGACGGCGGATCTTTACGCAAAATAAAAATTGTTTGCACTGATTGCAATACACAGGAGTGAAATAAAAATTTCTTTCTTCTTTTAACGATCTGATTAAGCTGAAACCAATACGTTGATGTTCTTAAATATTTTTAATATGTTCACTGCTTTAAATTGTGCTTACTTATTTTTGTCATAAATGCATAAAATCCGCAATCTACTAATAATCTACAATCGTCGATTACAGGAGCAATAGAATCGTTGGTTCGTTTCTAAACAGATCGTGTTCCAAATATCCTCGTGAAGTGGCAGAGACACCGGCAAAGAATCACACAAGCCTGTTCTCAAACCGTCAGCATTCAGCACTCAAGTGCACTTCCGTTTGTCACCCCACAATCTTCTGTGTGTGTGTGCAGTCGTTCTATTTGTTCGAGCAAGTATACAGGCCGAGTGATTCTTGCCGTTGCGCGACGACCAGTGAACACAGCGAGCGGCAAGAATCACTTAAGCATTGTATACGCGATCACGCGGCTAATGTCGTTCCAAGTGCTCGAATAATTTGTTGCCGGTTGTGCCGTAAGCGCGGCCGGTTCCGAGCGGCACGAATCAATCCTCGGTACGCGTTCTGTCGTTCGACGCGCGTTCGAATCGGAACGGAATGATTAACGGCGTCGGCGCCGATTGCAGGTATTCCGAGAAAATTCGCCGGGATCGCTATAAATATCGTTCGCTACGGAATGAGTCGAACAGCCCGGGATGAACACCGAGGAGCCCCATGGATACACTGCGGATCTTTATTTCTGAGCCAATCGCAGATCACGGGAATTTTATAGACAACATTTCTCTCTCCTCTTAATATAATTGCATTAAATTATTAAGATATTAATAATATAATATAATATAATATGATAATAATATGATATAACAATTTCAATAAATTATTCAGATGCCATTGCGAATTTTTATGCAGGGTAAAAATTGTCCGCGTTAATTTCAAAATACACGAGCTCCACAGATTTTCTTAACAATTCTAGTGGGTTAAATATTTCTACCGTTTGCATATTTGCAAATTTTTGCAAAAAGTTGCAATATTTCTACTCATTTTTGTCACAGATGCATGAAATCGAAATTGAAATGAATTTCAAAGTGCAGGGGCTGCACAGATTTCCTTGACAATTCTAGTGGTTTGGAAATAATTAGACTGCGGATCTTTATGCAAAATAAAAAATATTTGCATCGATTGGAAGATACAGGAGCCAAATAAAAATATCACTTTTCTTTTAATTATCTTATTAAAGTGAAACTAATACACTGGTGACCTTAAATCTTTCTAATAGCTCCACTGTTTTAAATTGTACGTACCCAGAAATGCATAAAATGCATAAAATCCGCAGTCTAGAAGTAATACAACACTGTTCTCAAATTCTTGAAATATTTCTACTGTTTGTAACAAATGCATAAACTCTGCAGTCTCGTCATTAATGTTTAATCAAAAATCCGGAGTCCAGTCATGAGCACGACAGTCCCGATAGCGTGGGTCGTGCACGACCCACGCGGGTCGAACGGAAAGTGGTCGAAAATTGGTGTGGCAGGGAGCGCGTTGAAAAAACAAAATAAAAAATCGATTACTCGACCGATCTACATATGTATATTCATACTGTACCTACGGGAGTCCTATTAATAGAATTTTCAATAATTGTGCCGTATCAAAAGGAAGCTTTAAAAATCTTTTCAGAATTGAAATTGTTGTTGCTGAAGGATCCATTGAAAAATGATGAGATAGTCGCCGGTAGGTGACGTGGTAAAACCCTCCCTTCGAACGGGATCGGCCCTCGGACGCGGCCGGAACGGAAACGGAGGTAAGAGTGTTTCGAAAGAAAGAAAGAAAGCAAGCAAGCAAGCCGGGCAAGCAGACAATGCTCTCTCTCTCTCTCTCGCTCTCTCTCTGCCGACCGGTTTCTGTTCCTCGTCGAGGAGAGCCGATCGCGTATCACGAACGCTGGGAAACGTTTTAAAGCTCGAACCAGCAACTGTATGGTTACTAGACTGGAATTCCGCTCCGGTCCGCGAGCGGGAACGCGTTCGCTCGCGCGCTCGCGCGGGGAGAACGCGGCCGGTTCTTACCGGCCAATTAATGCACGTCGAATGGTAAGAAGTGCATTACGCACTTGCACTCCCATGTCGGCGAGCGCGTCCGCGCACAGAAATTATAATATCGCGTGCAGGGAACGGGGAGAGAGCGAGCCAGACGCTCGCTTTACGCTTTACACGCTCCGGCTTTTCGATCGAGTCGTCGTCGTGACGAAATCGTGGGCGGAGCAGAAGACAACGGTACAGTTAGCCTGGCTCGAGTGGCCTCTTGTCTCGCGACCGTGGCGGTCCCTCGATAGACGTCACTCGACGGACCCGAGTGGATACCACGGAGCGAGGTACAGTCATTTTTCTATCATTCGAACCGGTATTTTGCGAAGCCCCTCGTCCACCGACCAGCTAAGCTACTATTAAGGCGGTAGACTCGTTTCCAGGATTGCAAGAGTGCGGGATTCGCCTTCTCATTTCTCGATAATGCAAACACGGGCTTTTTCACTAGTCAAAAACGCTAGGTAAAAGATCGATCTAGGGCGCTATCGCCTCCAAAAATCCTATTTTTTTGTTTACGAGGCGTAATTCGCATTATTCGGCAGCATGTAGCTATGAAAATATAGGGAAAATAGGACTTTTCAGGGAGATAGCGCCAGCGTCTATTACCAAGAAATGAGAAGGCGAATCCCGCACCCTTGCAATCCTGGAAAAGGAGTCTGCCTCCTTAAGTTGTTGCATATGAGATATCCGAGTTTGCACAGTGACGTTAAACAACCGCAACTTTCTTTTAAATAACTTCACTAGCCGCTGACGGGAGCGTGTAGCCAACGTGTACTATCAATGAATTACAATTTTCTTGAGAATTGCATTTTTTGGTTATTCCCATGCTTCAATTACGACATTCATTTACGTTAATGAACGGTTAACCAATTTTGAGGTAGCGATTTCAACAGTCCAGTAATTCCAACCGCGAAAGAAACGACGTTTCCCAGGTAAATAGAACTGATTAATTGCAAGTCGCACGTTCTAGTGTTGGGTACTTACTAATCATCGACTCGCGGATAGCTCGAATCGATCAACGCTAAAACGCGAAATATTCGAGCAGGTTCGAAATTAAGCGATTACTCGAGACAACTACACTGACACCAATTCCAGGTAGAATTCTCACGATTATGCGATCCTTGCTCCAGCTGCATCGAGTATTGACTGAGATCCCAGGAAGTCATCATCGATGACTCATCTGTCCACGTCGGACGAATGGTGAATCGAAGATAATCGTCTGAACAATAGATCTGTTTGCCTGATATCGATTCGATAAGCGGTATCGTTGCATTGTTGTTACAATATTTTCATCGTGAACTGAGATTAATGTTCGGTCACGTGGCTTCCGAAGGGATTTGAGATTGTCAGGAGAGTGGCTGACGGGGGGATTGCTTTTCAAATGACGCTGATCGTTTGAAGGTGAAATAAAAATGTTTGGATGTTCTTAAAAATTGGACTGGGAACTGAAGAACATCAGAAAAGATTTCGTGTATGTATAGTAGCAGATATTCCAGATTAAATACCATCAACGAGTACCTACTAGGAAACATCATATTTCATTTCGAGCATCAGCATAAAATTGCTTTCCAGCATCATTGGTTTTGGAACCAAGTTTTACTGGAAGTGTGCAAAATCTTGTAACTCAACCTTAAAGGCAAAGTGTCATTCTGGAGATCGCTATGGAGGGAGATTCAGCAACGTCTATCATGGTGTACATCATAATTTGCATTTAATATCATTGTAGGAACAATGGTCACACAAATCGCTACTACCCTGTCGATCCATGATACTGAAAGCGAACCGAACGTCTTATCGAGTAGACCGTTGCATAAGAAGTCCTCTACCCGAGGAAGAGGAGCAAGGAAACGCGGAATTATCGGGAAACGGAAAACAGGACACGCAGGTTCGCGACTTCGAAGCAAGTTGATTCGAGAGTGGCCTGACAAAGAGAGGTATCCTTCCCGGCGGATACTCATCGTTCTACGTCAGCGCCTCTTTGCAGCAAGTTCTCGATCCCTATCAGATCCGATTGATCGATCACCGATCGGGAGAGCAGGTAGCAGCCCGCAAACCGGCAGTGAGCAGTAGGTAGTAACGCCGCGAGTAGTTAGCTGCTCGGCGTTGCACCGGTGCAGCCTTGAGCCTATTCCACGCACGAAAGCCCCCGCCGCACGCCTGGCTGCACGCTGCACTTCACGTTCAGAGTGTTCAGACCCCAGACTGACTAAGCTGACTCGAAAAAACCGCGTCTACCCGCGACAGTATTCGGCTGACGGTAAATTTAGTTTTCGCCAAGCCCGACCCGGCCCACCGATTTTCTCCCCGCTTTGGTAACCCGGATCTGCTAATAATCTGCTCGTGGCAGACACCTCGCTCTTGGCACCGCTGCGCTGTCTCTCGCCAAATTCTTCGAACTTGTCCCTCCCTACGGAACGGACAATCCTTTGCATCGACTCGCCGATCCGAGTATAAATTTCTTCTTAACAATCTACCGTGCAGAAGTCGTGGGTCTTAAGGCATCCATATTCGTTTTCAAAATTTCTTTAACCCTTGTGTAAGTCAACATGAACAATTTGTTAATGTTCTTCTAAAAAATGTTGCAAAATTTCCCTGAATTTATATAGTCTTGTAATAAGAATTTGTGCAAACATGTTAAATACAGAAAAAGGTTTTAAATAATTAACTGTTCTTGCCGATAAGTAGTACAATTTCTGTAGATGTGTACTTTCTTGGATAATCATTGGACCGAGTCAGGGGTCGAAGCTAACTAAAAATGTGTTGTTTCTTCTGATGAGCTGATGTTCAGGTGTTTTAGGGTGAAGACGTTGCAACGCGAAGGGGAAAAAAAGAAAGGACAAGTTCGAGTCCGCGAATGTTTTCGCGAATGCGCACCTGCAGAGCCGTGACACGCGACCGCCATAGCACACGGGCCGTTCCAAGGAAGTGGCGCAAGTATGTTGCACGCGAAGTGCATCTTTCATCTCGGTTTATCGAACCAGCCGCCGCCGCCGCCGCCCGACCGCCCGACCGCCCGCTGCGTCCGGAATCGGAACGCGATCGTTTTCGGGCGGAAAAGCAGTGTGTGGTGGAAACGGGCAGTAGTGGCGTGGTGTCGGGTAGGCATCATTATTGGTGGATGGTCGATAAAGTTAGAGAGCGAGAGATGGGCAGTGTAAACTTGCTCCCGATTTAGAGCCGAGCCCTTTTTACACGAAGCCAAGTAGGCCATGCGCGAAGGATGATGACGGCGCGCGGCGCGGCGTGGAAAAATATAACATTTTACGAACATGCAACTCGCCGCCGCCGCCGCGCCGCCGTTGGGTATCGCCTCGCATCAGGTTGCTGCTCTTGCGTACCAGCCGGCCGGCGCGGCGCGGCGAATCAATATTAGAAAATCGCAGTCTAGTTGCTAAAAGGAGAATCGCGATCGCGATCGCGCTTGCGGAGGTACTCGCCGCGCTCTCGCCCGAAATAACGACTAAGATTCCACCTTGGAGAATAATTTCGTCGTTCGATGCCGCCGCGTGCCAGCCTTTATCAAAACCGATTCGGCGATCGCCCAGGAAGCGCGAGGGGTTGATGAACCGAACGATAATATCTGCGGAGCGACCCCGATCGAAGTCCGCAACCGTACGGCTCTGTTCTCGCGATCATTCAACGATTTAGCGACCAATGTTTTTCGAGTGTGAATATCCATTACGGGTTCGTAGATTGGACCTTTACAACGACAGGTTTCACAATATTGTTCGCGTTATTAAAAATATTGATATCTAATCAATAGACTGCGGATCTTTATGCAATTATAGCATGATTGAGAAGATTTCGGGCAGGTTCCAAATAAATTTTGTTGGTGAAAACAAGTAACCAGAAAATTGAGAAGCGTAACTAACAATAAGAACTATATGTGAAACGAAACAGGCCAGAAAAGTTCAGTAGGTGGAGAACCGTTCGCGGTTTAACTTTGCATAGTTCAATATTCAAAAGGTGTGTCCGAAAATAGTATAGGAATTATTCGAGTACAAAGTTTATGCGGAAAATACGAAGAATAGTAACGGAAACAAGAATGAACTTATGTATGGAAGTAATTGCTATTTCTTACAGAATGATCTTTCACCTGTCGAGAACTATTCTTGACCTAAATGCAAGCGATTTTCGAATGATCGCATTATGGTCTGTTCCAATGCGACGCGACGCGACAACAACGTTGAGCACATTACAAACAAAATCTAAAATTATTGAAACTACAGTGTGGGAAATAATGAATGACAAGGTGACGGAAAGTGTTGAGAAAGTCAAACGCGTATGCATTTGTTGCATGCGAACAAAGCCTCCTGAATGCAAAGTATTTTCGAGTAATCACGTAGTGGAGCATAAACAATGACAAGGTGATAGAAATTGTTGCACGTCAATAGCGCGTGCATTGGAATAAAGTCTCCCGTAAACAATTCATGGAAGGTTTTCCCAGGAGTGTCTCCGAGATTTCTAAAACCTTGGCAATTCCGCGATAAACGAGTCCCCAGCGGCGCGATATGTTACGATTTCGCGAACCTGGGAACAAAAAGGCCGGTCGATCATAACGCGGGCGGTGTTATGATGATTCAGTGGTCATAACGCGAGCCATCGGAACTCGGTCAGGCACAGTGGAGCAACGGGCATGCATGAACGCTCGCGGAAAACACGGCCCCGCGCGAGGGCGCGCGACGATTTCGCAAAAATTAATCGCGCTCGTAAATTTATCGCGTTCCTATCGTGAGAATCTCGGTGCTCCTCGGGGCGCGTACCTGTGGCTTGCGATGTAAAAGCGGAATCTAGGCCGATATAAATAGGCTGACACACCACGGAATAACAGGTAGCCTTAAACGCCGCATTACCGCCGCGCCGCGCCGCGCCGCCGTGGATGTTTTCGAAAAGACCCGAACTTCACCCGCAGCCCCGCCTTTTCATCCGCTCGCTTTTCCGGGGTACATGATCATTGTTGTTTTACTTGCACGTGATCCATTGTTCGTCGGTTCACCACCAATTTAACGATCTAACCTGTTAAGGGTGTTTTCGCCTGCAGTCATTGTTTTAGCCTCTGCCATTTTTTTAAAAAGAAATCGGAACAACATTTTGCCTAGAACTTTTCCACACATATTTACTATAGTTTCGAGTATATGATATATTTTTCTCGAGCCGAAATAATTGAAATTTTGTCAACTGTACTTTCGTAAACAAACCCTGTTTAACAAGCACAGTACCTTACTGGCTGATTTGCAGCCATTTTTGGGAGTATTTTGAAAGAAATCTAAAGATCGTTTTGCACTGAATTTTTGCACACATATTTACTACTGTGTTGAGTATGCAATATATTTTTTTCAAGCCAAAATACTCAAAATTATGAGTTGCACTCCCTTGAGACAAGGTCCCTTTAAAAAGCACAGTCTCGACAGTCGAGTTTTCGGTACTAATAAGAACATTAGTCACGATACTGGAAATGTTACTGTGGATCCGCGGTAGAGTATAAAAAGCGAACTGCATATTTACGAGACAGCGACAGTTTATTACCCGGGAAGACCGCGCTAAATATTTTCGTGACAATCTTTACGGACCACTATTTTTATTTCATTTATATTTATAAACGCGAAGACGGGCAAAGGTTCCTCGAAACGTATTAAATCTTCTGGTACCAAAAAAAAGAGATACATGATGTAGAAAATTTTAATCATCTTCAAAGAGTTGCGTTGAAAAAACCAGTAACCTGCAAGAGCCACTTGGAAACACGAGAATCAAATAGAAATTTAGACCGTCCACTTTATATAATATTCACGAAAACGCGCGAAGTGTAAAGTAAACGGTTGCGTGTTCGGCGTGGTGGAGGAAGCCTCGCTCAAAGCCCACGCGAGAACGTGCGAAATTGAAACCGAAATTTTCTTGAAAAGAGGGAACTTGACACCTGACCCGGTTTTCCAGTTGCTCGCGAAAAACTATCCTTTTCAGAAAACTATTTTAACTGGAAAGCGTCCCGTCGACTCGGCCGGACCGTGCCGTAACGGGGACGAGTCCTCCGATTCGGGCTTAAAAAACGCAGGAGCTCGAGGTGCATACAAACTGCAGCTCCTTCTTCTTTTTTTCTCTCTCCCCCTTCCCTTCTCCTCTTCGTCTTCCTGTTCTGTGTGCAACGACCACACGTACCGAGAGAATTTGCCGGAGCAACACGTCTCGCTCCGTTGCACCTATCCACGATAGTGTACGCGTTGCAAGCAACAGAAGAAGAAGAAGAAGAAGAAGAAGAAGCAGAAGAAACAGAAGAAGAAGAAGAAGAGGGGACAGAGAGAAAAAAGAAGAACGCCTACCGGCATAAAATCCCCGCTAGTTATGGTCCGCGCTGTCCTAATTCCGACGCGACCAAAGAGCGTCCCTTTTCAGCCGGAATGAAAAGAAAGGAAGACGAAATTATGGTGCACTGAACGCTTCTCTATCCTTCCAGATAATTGATACAAATTAATGCGTACCGCAGCACCTTCTATCATACAAGAATACGAAGAACTGCGCGTCAAACCAGTAATTAGTTGCGGACCGCGGACTTTGGAGATGGTCCAACTGAAAAATGATTCTTCGAAGTTGCAACTCGGACGATTCTTCATTTGATAAATTAATTACTTTATTCAGTCCCGCGGCTATGAATCGTACTTGGTTATATTTAACGAATGCAATTAACACAGAAGCTATCGAGCAGTGAAAGTAGCTGGTCAGAATTAATTCAGAGTTTGCGTGATTTTAATTATAATATAAATAAAATATATAAAACCGTTAAAGGGGCTACTTTTGCAATGTATTCGCAAGAGGATGAAACTCTCGATGCTTCGGCCAGACCCTAACAGACGAGGTTGCAATAACTTGAGCCAGTTTCGCGACACGCGGACAGATAGAATAGAGGTTCGTGGCAAGTTCTACAGATTTATAGATTTTCCGAGAGACCTGGAGATGTCCGGGGAGTTCCCAAGGAGTCTAGAAGGAAGTCGGAGAGGAAACTGTCGCTTCTTCGGTCCCAAGGGCGAAACTCCGAAGAGCAAGTTTCCACTCCGTGGCGGTGACGATGTTTCGCGTGGTTTCGACGCACCACGGCGCGGCGCGGCGCGGCGCGGCACGGCGCCGCACACAACGCAGCCGAGACAACGCGTTTTGCTTCGGTGCACTTAGCTACCTTTGTGTCCGTTTTTCTCTTCCTCCGGCCTCCCCCGCACTTCCCGGGGAGGACAAAAAGTCGCGGCGGCGGCGGCGGCATAAAACCCCTAGACAGCGGCGTAGCCGCTGCTATCGCGTGTATATCAGCACCGTCCCAATTCCGGCGCGTATTGTGTCACTCGATTCTGCCCTGACGCACAATGCCCCGGAATCGAACGATTTGCCCGCCCATATTTTCGCAGATACTCTGCATCGAGATCGAATTGCTTTTGCTCCGAAAAATTGCACCGAGTATTTGCACCGGATTTTATGCATTTGGGAGTACAATTGGAAGATGAAATTTCAAACACTGAAAATGCTCATCGCAGGTAAAGACCGTCTGAATCTTGAGTATATTGTCGGTTCAAACTGTAAGCCAGGTAGTCGAGGTCATAAAAGTCGACCCCATCTGCCTTGCACGTTTTTTAAAATAACATCGAGCATAGTAGCAATCTCTCTGAAAAGCCGCTATATGTATATTACTCTTCTGATTTGAGTGTTTTACAGATCCTAGGTCCGCATCTGGCGGCCAAATTCGAGCTATCTTCAAGTTTTATTCTTCCATGCATTGTTCGAGTCAGGCACTTTTCCCTGCCAGTGAACATAGCGAGGGGCGGTCACTTGCCAATTAACCGAGATGACCGCTTCCCTCACCAATTTCGAAAAAATGCCAATCGACGAATCCGGATGGCTCACTTCTTAAAGTCACGCCCTTCCCGAAGCTAAATCTAGTCTTCGACAAGTATCATCGGCTTTTTCACAATCTTGTAAGTTCGTCAGTAGTCGAATAAATTCAGAGTTTATCTTGTCTAAATTGCAAATTTATTTAAATAACATCCTTTCCATCCAAATTTGAAGATTTACGACTTTGCGATTTAAAATTCAACGACAACATCGACAACTCGGCAAGCTAATACATATAAGCGTGGTAAAAAGAATTTTGCACGAAGATCCACACAATGTCCAGAATCGCAAAATGAGGGGCATGAATTGAAGGGAGAAAATTCCCCCCCCCCCCCTCCACCAGTACCGGCTCGGTCCCGTGACATTGTGACATTGGGAGTAGCGTCGTAGAGGTGGGAAAAAGGTAGCGTGGCGACACAAGTCTGAATCTGCCACAGTCTAGTAATTATGTAATGTAATATATTTATTTTTTCTCTGTAAATCTCGAAACCGAACTGCTGTATATGTGTAAAATGTTCAATATTGAAATTTATCTCATATGTCGCTGAATATTAATTTTTTTGCAAGTCGTAAATTGTAACATTTGTTGCACGATATTCCTTCTTGACACAGAAGGATGCTCTACATTTTGGAACAGGGAGCGAAAATATGTAATAGGGTCGCCGGGTTATCTCAAAGAAGAGAAGCAGCTTTTTCTCAAATAGAAGATCTTCGAACGTCTAATTTCAAACATTTAGTCCAATTACTGTTTTCATTGAATTCTGTTCATTTATCCGCAGTTCCAACTTTCTAGCAGCTATGACGAGGAAAGAAAAGTATGCTTCATTGATTTCGACAAGGAGAGTCACAAAATGGGTCAAGTCTCCATGTTTGCCACAGCGCGAAGCTCCATTTTATCCTGGAAACATTTTTGTAACATTTAAGGTACGCGGAAACATTTCGAAAAAAAGTCAGTGCACGTCGAGTTTTGTAAAATATTTGCAATTTGACTCTGAAAATGTGTTTTTCTCTTTTTACGTGGTGTGGCATGTTTTGCTACTGAAAAATCCATTTGTTGCCTCGGTTACGCTGGTATCTTCTACAACAAATTTCCTCTGCGGATATGAAAATTTCACATTTATGTGAAAACCGCTTTTTCGGGTTTCGCCGGATACGATAGAATCGCTGGAATGTTTTAATCTTCTCCGATCGATAGTTAGGGGATGTTTGACTGTGTGGGGTTGGTTCGAGACGAGCGGATCATGTTTGATGATAAAATTGGCCGATACAGTCGAATAGCGAAATAATTAAATATCTAGGAAAAAGAATGTTTGTATATTTCAATGGATCACACAAATGTAATGATTAATTGGGGTGCCTGCATTAGGACATTAAATAATAATCATTTGGACCAACACGTGTGACATAAATAGAATCGAATATTGCAGATTTGATATTTCAACGCCAATAGAATAATGCATATATGTATGTATAATTAGAAGGTTATGCGCAACTGATAGTCCACAGTTAAGGGAACTTGTAATTAATAAAGAGCGCAACCTATATCGGTTTTGTATTAGTTTATAACATTACCGTGGTAGAAAACCTTTCGATTATGGTATGCCCAAGTTATTATTAGACTTTGCGAAGTAAAAATAATAACATCGGCAATGTTTCAGAATAGATTTTGCTTGGCGCGGCCCATTTCGCTCGGGTGTTAGTTTTCGCCGGTAGTACACCCCTCGCAGAAATTATTCGATCAAAATTGTTGGATATAGTTGTTGATAGAATTATTCGAATTTACATGAAATATGAAAACTGATAGTACCTATATGTATATGTTAGACGCTTTTCACGTGAAAATTAGAAAGAATATATGTACAATTCATATTCCTTATACATACATCAGTGTCCAACTTGCCCATTCTGTACATCATAAAAAAATAGCAAACATTAATTTTTATATTAATATTCTCTTTGCGGCTGACTTGATCGTTAATGAAAATATTTTCCACATTGTAGACACGAGTATGTAAGTACATAATAATTACAGAGTGACAGGCACTCGAGTTATTTGACCGAATAATTTTTGCCGGGGGTGGTAGACGCGAAAAATTTCCAAAGTTCTCATTAACCCGCGCGTGACCCAACTTCTGAGCATTATCGTATGTGAAATAGAGCAAGAGGCGTGGGTGTGGGTGCTCAAAGCAACCACTAGCTTATCGATCGTCCGCTTTCCTCTGGATTGTCCTAAAAATTCGACGAGCTTTTTCAACTTAACCCCTTAATGCACAAGACCGGAAACTGAACCCAAGAACTATGATCGGAAACTCCCTGTAACTCAGCCGAGTGTACAATCGCTAGAGAAACAACCAATGAAACACAATAAATTAGAGATTGCGATATGAATTTTAACGAGTGAACTTGTTCAGGGAAGAAATCCAATTTCCTTTTATTTCTGTCTCGATGGGCACACGCAAAGATGTACATAAACGATCCGTTTCTATCTAGTCAGGAGATAAAGTAACAAGTTTCCCGTAAATAAAGCTAATTCCACTTCGAAGTTATCCAATTAATATCTGCTTGATACGTAGGTACTTTAATTGACCCATCAACGAGCGAATTCTTGTTGGACGATTTTCGAATGAAGCGATTGGTTGTGGGATCCTCAGTGTTTTACGGCAGAATCTGGGAAAAGGAACGAAAAGTGTTGCTTCGGAAGCAAGCTATTGTACATCTCTCTTCTTGATTTGTTGAAGCATTTAAATCTTTGCAAAATGCAGAATGACAGAAAGAAATAATACGAAACAAAGCCTTGTATAAAAATGAATTTTACGGAAAAATTTGGTACACATTTTTCTAAAAAAAATTGGGCAATAGAATTAAAAAAATAGTTCCGCCTCCGTTGGGGTTGCAATGGTAAGAGCCGTCAAGGGATTAATCGTGGCTCGTACGAAAAAACAATTCCCAATTGGGTTTTATATTTTTCGTAGTGTATCTCGGTAACGGTAATGTTTTGAACAACCATCTACCGTACATTTTCCTGCAACGAAAATCTAAATAATGAACTGATTCAAAATAACAAACGACTCTTTTGAACAAAAATCCAGCTTACATTTTTATTCGAAGAAGGCAGAAAATAATAGAAAGAGGCGGCATAATAAATATAAAGGGGTTGAAGTAGTCATTGAAGGGTGAATCATGAGGTGAACGAGAAAATCGATCCCCAGCAGGGTGGGTATATTCAACCACGTATCATAATAATGTCAAATAATTTTTTCAAAAAAATCTAGCTAGTATTTTTCGAAGAAGGGGGGTGCCAAAATAATTTAAAAACTTAGTTACTTCACAATGGTGTCGGGGTAACGTAAAAATGCAAACCAAAGCAAGAATCCTCGATTTTTCAAAAAGAGGCTGCAAAATAATTTCAAGGAAAAGCGATATCCTTATTGGGGCTGAAGCAGAAAGTCCGGTCAAGGGTTAAACCGTGTCCCCACCGACAAAAAAAAGAAAACGACTCCCGATCAGTGCGTGTATCTCGAGTCTCGAGTTTCTCGCGATCGTACGCGCGGGCGTAGATCGTTCCGTGTGTAAGCTCCATAAAGGCGTCACGCTCCGTAAGCAGAGCCCTCCTTGATCCAAATTCCAACCCGGGGTTGGAGGTTGAGCGATTCAATCTGACTTTAATGTTCACACTGGACAAAGCTGCTGCCGGTACGCGTTGAACTGTGAACCGCTTTCACCGTTTTATTTTTTTCCATTCCCGAACCGATTAACAAAGGAAATTTTTTCGCTAAGCCCGGCCGCGAGATGGAGAAAGAGGGGTCTCGGCAGAGGAGAGAGAGAGGAGGAGAGAGAGAGAGGGAGAGAGAGGAGGAGAGAGAGAGAGAGAGGGAGAGGAGGGAGATGAGAGGGAGAGAGAGAGAGGAAGACGAGAGAGAGAGAGGAGAGAGAGAAGAGAGAGAGAGAGAGAGAGAGGGGAGAGGAGAGAGAGAGAGAGAGAGAGAGAGAGGAGAGGAGAGATAGAGAGAGAGAGAGAGGAGAGAGAGAGAGAGAGAGAGAGAGAGAGAGAGGGAGAGAGAGAGAGAGAGAGAGAGAGAGAGAGAGAGAGAGAGAGAGAGAGAGAGAGAGAGAGAGAGGAGAGAGAGAGAGAGAGAGAGGTGAGACGGGCCTCGGTGTGTTTGTGTGTTGCAAGCACCGCTCACGAATCGCTCCATGAAATATTTCACGTATTCCGAGAGCCACGTGTTTCCGAAGAAAGCGCGCATTCCCGGCCCGAATCGATTTGGAATCGCGTCTCCGCCTCCTCCGGGGAAAACTTGGTCTCTCCGACCATAATTAGAGATCGTATCAGGCCCCCGAAGAATCAGGAACGCTATCATCCCACGGCGAATGTTTGCTCGGAACGATACAGGATTCATAAAACCTATAGACGCAGAAGATTAAATCTAAATGCAGTAGAACCCTCGCTGGTTGCACGAAACGGTGCCGAAAATTTATGCTCATTTCGCCGTAGAAGGGGAAGGTAGAGTGGGGACACAAGTCTAAAACTGACGAGATTTCAGATTTTTTATTTATAAATTATTGAACAAATATACTTAATATCATATATATTTAATGTCGAAATAAATTGAATCTTGTCATTTTCCTAGGGTAACGTATACCAGAAAGAAGGAGATGCAGAAATTTCTGCGCGATGATCGCCGGTTTTATCTGATAAAGTCGGCGATAAGGAAGTGGCTGAGCCTTTGTTGGCGTTTTCGGTTCACGTATTGTATGACACGGTTGCGGCGCGGCGTCGCAAATGTATGAAATAACGGCGCGCACCGCGACGCTATGATTTATTGCACGACGAGTTGTAAAATTTTGTTGAATGGTTATTGTAACGCGGCGAACGCGCGCCACGGAGAGAACGGCCCTTGCACGATTTGTTGTGCGACGCGATTGCAGTTTACCCGCGGCAGCCAACGACGACGGCTCTCCCGCAAAACCTGTCGTGTTGCAGGCTTGATGAACGACAGATTGGAACGTGTGTGCTCGTTCGGCGACCAGTTGGAACGATTTTCTGTGCGATTTCAGCCGCGAACAGAAGCTTCGACTTCTCCTTGCGACTGACAATGAGCGTGCTGCCTCTCGCGCCGCGCCGCGTCGCGGATAGCGTTATGACAAATCGTTAGGCGAGTGGGGCGGTGGGCGAGTCGCTAGGAAAACACTCCCTTCGAACCCATTTTTATCCTTTCCCCTACGAAATTCACTCGTATGCCACAGGGAAAATTCGAAACTATATTTAGAACCGTTCACAGGTCGAATCGGTTAGCTTCCACTTTTTTTATGTTCATTGTCAAAGCACTCGATTGATGCTTAACGCTTTGCATAACGTTTTGAATAAATTTACTTAAGGATTAGTTGACTACCAATCTTTATGTAAAATAAAAATGTTCTGTCTGCTGTCAGAAATGGAAATTAAAATAAAAATGTATTCGTAGTATCAGTCATTTTAGTAACTCTATATAACGTGGCATAAAAACATCCTAAAATTCTTCTAATGTCTTCGCAGTTTTCTATTTTATCTATTAATTTTTCTCCTATTTGTATACAATCTGTAATCTATTAATTAATCAAACTTAATTACCATTGAATAAAAATCTTCGAAGAATTGGAGATTGAAATACTATTAGCATTATTTCTAAACTGAGGAGTGGATGTTTATAACAGCTGTGCGACATATTGTCCTGGTAATTTAAATTTTAATACAGATGCTACGCGGCCTTGAAGATACATGTCTATAAATTTATATTACACGTTACATATTCATTACGACATTGAACCGAAAGCTCATCTAATGTAAATTTTATCAAATACGACGGAAAAAGTGAATAAAATGTGTGCAATATGATATCTTTCGGCGAGTATAATTTTATAAATTCTGGAACCGAGATTTGTTTCGGTACTGAAATTCTGATTGCAGTGAATTTATTTCATGAAATGTGTACGTGCACACTTTTCAAGATTAACACTAAGCAATTTATCTGTGTACAGTTCTCGTTGAATAATAACACTTGTTTTATGTACAGTTGTACGCTGCTCTAAATGTAAAAATCATTTTCCTGAATGCACAGTAATTTCACTTCTTTTCCATTATACATATAGGAATGACCACAGAAATTGCACCACTTGAGAGATATCACTGTTTTCATTATACTTCACTCTCACACGAGCAGTAAATGACTATGTTATTACAATATCGTTGCATCAGATTACGTAAAACTGCTAAAAGACCAAGCTAAAACAAGTTGTTGTAGTCGTCACGTTTGCCTCTCTAAACGTCGAAAAAGTATATTTTATGTGGTTTTTTTCGGAGTGAATATACCGAGTGATATTTTTTTGAAAATAAATTACTTTAAAAAAAGAAATAATTACTAATGAACTATACTTTTGACAGATAGAGATAGATAGAGATGGTATTGTAGAGGTAGCACAATGTCCAAGTGTTAGAGTAACTGTAAGTAACTACAGGAGTAAAAAAGACTGTCTGTGGCTGAACCCAGGACCAGCAAGGATTGCCAGTGTTCCCACAGTGTGTCCAAATAGTTAGAAAACGCGTGAAAGGCATCGACGATCGGAGGCGTGCGGGCCGAAGTCGGTGTCCATGTTGCGTCGCGTCGCGTCGGTCGGGCCAAAGTGGAAAGGGGCTATTTCGCAAGTTACAAAAGCGATTTGGGCTTGAAGTTCGGTCACGGGGAGAGTCGCAGAAGCCGGTGAGGTAGGCACGACGGCCAGGTAAAACTCGGCTCGCTCGTTTCGTTTCGTTTCGTTTCGTTTCGGCTCGTCACGGACCGGTGCCCTGCTAGCTTTGCCCTTGACACAGTTTTGCTCGCGAGAGAGGAGCGCTCTTGCTGGCTACAAACTCGCTCTCTCTCTCTCTCTCTCTCTCTCTCTCTCTCTCGTGTCTCCTCGTGTGGACCGAGGGCGCCTCTGTCTGTCTGTCCATCCATCCGTTGGTCTGTAATCGCGAGCCGCCTCCAGACGGTTCGCAGCGGCGGTTTCGTCCGCGAGCAGCCCGATCGTCGTTCGCATAAGTTCGTGCCTGTGAGCTCTCGGTCGCCATGCATGCGTTTCGCAGCGCGGCGCGGCGCGGCGGCCTAACCAATCGAGACGCGCACAGGATCAACGGGCCCACCGATTGTGAGAGAGTTCGCGGATCGGCCGGGCCCGTCCGACGATTTCGAAACAGCCGTAACTAAGCGTTTATCATCCGTCCCCGGCGCGATCTCTGCGGTTACCTGGCTCCGTTTCAAAACGTGCGAAATTCGAGACGGATTTCTGCCAGAGATGGTCGTGATCTTTGTCCGAACCCTGCCACAGCCGATAAGTAATGCGCTATTTTTAGGCGATCCGTGGTCCTCGGTTTACCATACGCTACGCTCGAGCAAAATGCCTCCTTTCGATCCGATCCTCTCGCGAACTTTATCTTTCTTTATTATTTATCTCGTCTTCCATTAATGTTTGTTCATTTCGAAGACAGAGTTTTCATGATTATCACCAGATTGCGGATTTTAACACGAGCCGAACAAAATTGTCTTTTAACCATTTTGACAAGCTGAGACTAACACGTTCAAGCTGTTTCAAGCTCGACATTGATACACGCGATTTTTATTGCGCATAAAGGTCCGCGGTCTAGTAACAATAATAATAGTACATGTATATACCAGAGTACAAGTACATATGTACAATCCACTTCATCCGGTAGTTAACTCTAGAACTAGCAGCAAACAAAATTCATTGCTTTATAGAAACAATAAGATTGAACGAGGAATAAAGAAAAGTGTCTTGAAACACGTCTCAGGAAGAAGTTTGTATAATTTGAAAAAATCAGGAACGAGCTATTTTAACCCTTCCGGTAGTTCCAGTAATCGCACGATTGTCTCATAAAATAGTTATTGAGAAAAAGGCTTTGTATAATGATCTACAATCCAGGTGTGGCCGAAGTAGCTTGTTCGATGGGCAAGTGTGCGCGTTTCGAAAAAGTTCCCACCGTGTTGGCGCAGCCTGGCCCCAATCGCTAGGTTCGGCTCGGAGTAATAACCAGCCGGCCTATTACAATATTGACGAATTAAGGGGAAAGCGAGCCGCGTAGAAAGAGAAAGAGTTAATTGTAGATCGTGCGCGGTGGCTCCCTTAACCTTCCATATGCCGTTCTTACATACTCGGACACGCATCCGTCTTTCGTGCACGTGTTCACGCGTGAAGCGTGTCGGCAGCGTCGTTGCTGCGGCTGCCGCTGCCGCTGCTTTATATTATATTAAATACCACGTCGTTCTTTTAGCGGGAGACAACAAAGCGCCCGTTCGCTGCGGCAAATGTTGCCAGCTCCGAACGAACTCCTCCCTTCGGAGAATATTGTTCATTTCGACGGCGAAATTCTGGTTGCTTGCCTCATCGATCAAAAATAACATGTACCCTTCACTGTGAGACCTCTATTTTGAATTTTTTCTCGAACCCTTTGCTACTCTCCGCATAGAGAATATATTCTTGATATGTGTGAAAGCAATACGATATTTGTGAATTTGTGAAAACTTTTTTGCTCGTAATTATTTTTTTATGTAACTTCTGCTGATATTTTTTTGATGTTTTTCTGGTTAAAGTGAGACCAAACACGACGCACTTTGAATCGTATTTGTGTGTGCAATTCATGGCTTAGCAGAGATTTGATCTAACACTGTGCTTAAGCAACTAGTCTACATATTATCAGAACCAATCGTATTTATGTTACTAGAAAACTGTTCCACTCCGGTCAGAAAAATGCTGCAGGAATATGTTGACAAAAGTGTTACCAGGAGCACGAAATAATTAACCGCGAAATAACGTTGAGCTGTTTACTCGTCGCGCAAAAATAATAAGATACTAATTGGCGCGCAAAAACGAGCCCGCCGCGCGCGGCCTATTAATTATCGGCCGAATTGGGTCTCGGTGCACGAATATTTTGACTAATACGAAAGTAGATCGGTCGCAATTGATGTCAGCTGCTCGAGAACTACGGTACTCGTTAATTGCTCGCGTGGATTACCGTGGCGGCCAGCTGAACCGTAACGTTCCAGTATTTTGTGGACATTAATTTAAGGGCGGATCTGATTAACGTCAGCTGCCCGCGCAGCCCGGGCATAGAGACTCATTAAGTGGCCCCGCGAATCATCATTACCTAGTATTTACGTTAACGTCAGGAACGGGTCGAGTCAGGCTGAATAGTTTGGGGGTAGCAACGCGTGGAGAAGCAGGTCAGCTAAAATTCAGTCACCGGCGAAGTACCGCGTCGACCCGTTAAATGCTCGCGACCCTTTAACCTATTTCTTGAACGTCGGATCATCATCGAACCCTCAAATATCTCCGATGGAATGCGGCGACGTGTCCGATCGCTCTCGAACCAAACTTCCGAATTTTAATGTGTCGACCCGCCCCCCGGGCTGCAAATATTAGACGACTTCGAGAAGTTCGCGAGCTTCTATTCGGAGGCCAAACGCGATCGCTGGTATGCTGTCAGCGATGCACGACGGTCCTCCAAAAGTAGTTCTTCTAACATTCCACGTCGCGGATCGCGTATTCACATCGCACTAGTGGATCGACGACTCTCGATCGAGAACGATACGCGCGCGAACTTCCACGGGAAATCTTTTCTCGACACTCGACAACTTCTTCCAACTTCTACAAGCAACCTCGAAGGTGCTCGATCGTGGATCTTCGTTAGTGTTTATGCAAATTTATAAATTATTATAGATGGAAATGGTACTTCTATTTCATTTTGGCCACAGGAGTTTTTATAAAATACGCAATCTAACAGTGACAATGAATTGTTAATTTCTTGTTCCTTTTCACAAAAAATGTTCAACTTCAACACAGACTGTTCTAAGTAGACTAAGGATCTCTGTGCAAAATGAAAATTATTTCATCTATTTACCACTTGCAAAAAAGATAAAATACACAACTAATTCTGTTAAAAGTTTTCATATTTAGAGGAAAATTGTTGCAATAATTGAAGTGTGTAGTCGATTCGGGTGTACGGAGTCCATTTTTGGGCAGACTGTGGACGACGGTTGGCCAGAGCGGTTATGGTAGCAACAAACAACGATGCGGTTCAGGTAGCACTGTCGCAGTGGCACATGTGTAGAACAACAAGTCGCGAAATTATTCAGGACAGGTAGAGTAACGTGTAATGGCTACGTCGTGAGCAGTATTTCCCATCAGTAGATAAGTACATTCAAGGTCAGCCGCAGTGCAGCAGACCGTTTCAACGTTACACGCTTCCCCCGGTGGTGGTTCTTTATCGACTCCTTCAGTCGATAATCGGTCAACACGCGGTACACCGAGAGAGGGTGAACAAGGGGTTGGGGAAAAAATGAAGACAGCGACGTTGGTTCGAACCAATTTGCTGGTGAGAGGGTGGATCCTTCTAGCCGAACCACTATGTTATCTAGGTCCGGGTTAAGTAAAATTAACACCGAACTTACCACGGTCAAACAATCGATCTTCTATACAGGGTGTTTCTGAAATCGCGATACAAGCTGCCTAACTTTTGAGAGTAACATTAAACGAACATAACTGTTTCCTACATAAATCTTTCTCATTTCGGAAATTCTTTTTGTCGTTCAAAAAGCACACACACGAAAATCACCTTGATTGGCTCGAAAAACTCTTTCTTGAAAAGTAAAATTAGATAAAAACAAAAAACTGAAGTGACGAACTTCTCTGTATCTGATAAAGGAACCAATAAACCTGCAGGCTATAACAGTGATTCTTGATCGAAACACTTCTTAATATTTGCATTCTAGAATCGAGCATATGGAACAACGTATCAATAAGACCGAGCCCATAAAGTCTCTTAATAAAAGTGTTGGCGAGAGGCAAAGGCGATGAGAACTAATTAAAATGGCTACAGCTCGTCGCCTACTGCGAACGATCGATCGATCGATCGATCGATGCGATTTCGAACGTTCATTGAAAAATGCCAAGAGTGCATGAATGAGCTTAGAACCATTGAAGCCCTTGATCGGAATAGTTCAGGAAAGCAAGAGTTGCGAGATCGACCGTTGAACGATGATCACAGCACCATTTTCACAGCGTGCCAGGTCCTATCAACGGGAAAGAACCGCTGCTGTCGTTTCGGTTTCGAGGCGTTCGAATCGTTGCGCCTCGTCGACGCGCAAGAATGGAGCGTGATTCCGCTCAATGCCTCGACGATAAGCAGTCCGATTACCGTGGGCTATTTACGCCAAGTATCGCCTCGCGAATCGACTTATTTATATCCTTGAATGTTCGTCTGTTTGTTATCCCTCGGTGTATCGCTGTTCCATTCTTAGGCGGCTCGCTTTCGGCGCACCGATGTTTACAGTCGACATCACACTTCTCGCAAATCACTAGCAAAAGCTTCGTAAGTACATACATAGTTCTGTCTAGACCGTGGATCCTTGCGTGAAATAAAAAGTGTCTGCGTTAGTGCAAGTACATACACTGTCGATCTTTATGCAAAATAAAAATTGTCTGTCTGAGTTGCAAGAAAAATGGTTTTCTTCTTTTAATCATTTTCATAGACTGAATATATCGATGTTCAGAAATTTTCCATACGTCATTAAATTCGGACACTTAAAAACAATAATTTTTTAAATATCGGGCCACTCTAACTGGAAATTAATTTTTGCATGTGCTAACACAGAAGAAACGACGCCGACATGTGCTATCTTGAAGAAGAAATTCGGTGTTATACAAATACAGGTGATAGATGGTAAAACGATCGAAATAGATTGAGCCGTCCGAAAAGGTTAAAAAATCGCAGATACTTCGACGAAGTCGCGTCGTTTCAATCTGATAAATGGTACATTCCACATGCGCGATCTATAGCTCGCTCAAAGTTGCATCGTCATATACAACTTCGACTTCCCACGAACGTAGTGAAACAGTAAGTTCACCGAGCACGACACTGCCTTTAAATCAAGATACCACGTGTTAAACGGAGGAAACGTATCGCTGCGGGGAAAGCCGAGCTTCTCTCGGCTAGTCCAAACCGGAACTTATTCAACAACCTGTTAGCTATACATAGAGCGGAACGATGTACATTTCAGGATGCTACGGGAAAAAAGTTCGCGGGGCCCGAAACTTCGATAAATATCCACCGTTTACGCATTGAACAATTATCTTATACCCAGTAATCTCGCCTGTATTATTCAAAACGTTATGAACCCCCTTCGAGAAACTCCGATTAACTCGTCTCAGCAATTTACTACCAAATCAAAATGTGTTAATGAATTCTGACTCATTTTATTGAGCGGTGTGCGATCTGCAGTGGAAAAACTGTTGTGGTTCCATTATTACACCGAATAAGTGAATTTAGAACAATCATTTTCAGAGAAAACTATACATCTCTTTGAAACGGAAATTTATAGTTTCCATTCAAAATCCTCAAGCTCTCTCCAATTGGAAATTTTTGATAAAAGTTAATTAATCTGTAACGTTCAATTTTCCCTATCTTCGTTCGAAGGTCGACATCATTTTAAAAAGTGGGCGTCGCTAAGCTTGTGCACCGCCCACTAAACATATTACCTACATAAATTCAAAGCGCATTGGAAAAATTAAAGAAATCATTGTCTTCCATAACCTATCAACGCAGAGAGTTAAATTTTCTGAATTCGTACTCGAAGGACGAAGAAATTCGGATAAGTGGGCGGGGCCACGCTTATGCGCCGCCCTGTAAGCACTCGGCTTTGCACACTCCTGTAGCAGACAGTCGCGCTACACGCGCCTCGAAGCCCATACTTCTTATGAAACCATAACGTTTACCGCGTACAACCACCAATCTGAAAGCAGGCAGAAGCACGGGGGTTCGTGAAAATTTCTCGCGACGCTCATTGTGCATTCGGCGGGCAGGCATTAATCTTTTCCTCGGTAACGAGGGCTCGGTTGCCGCATCGGAGGGTCTAACCGTGTCACGATCTAAAGGTCAGCCTCTTTCCACGTAGCGGCGGATCGAAGATCGTTGTCTGCGTTTTCGACTAATAACAGCCTGCGAAAACCGCTTTTTCGCGAGGCTCGTCGCCGCCGTACAATGGATCATCGATCGAAACCGTTCCTCCACCTGATCCACGCGTGAATAGACGAAGGACAGCATCGATGGTAGTTCACGTGACAGATATCGGCTCCGCCAAAATGTTTCGGCAGTTGTCTTTGCCCTGAGAATACCGTAAACTGCCCTCGGGAGCCTTCGGGTCGAATAACGTTGAGATATAATAGAAGACATTGAATGACCTTGGTGTTTCTTTGTATAGAGCGCCACGAGTGGGCGTGGCTTGAATGGAACCAAAACAGTGCTCCATAGCGCAATACTTTTTTCGTTTAAGCAAAAAAAGAAAGCAGCACGTTTAACTAGACGTTTATCTGTCTTGTGTTTTCTTCGTGTAGAATGATCTGAGTGGGGGCGTGGCTTCATAACTCTCGATTTTGTCTGACAATGAGTCAACATGGTGCCCCATAAGGCGCTATCTGCCTATATCTTTTCTAGGAAAACTCTCGAATGCAAATGATTTGATTGAAAGTGACAGAAGACTATCTATTTCAATCTTTCTTCGCACAGAGTGCTTTAAGTAGGCGTGGCTTCGTGGCTCTTGATTTTGGTGGAGTCTAGAATGGCTTCCAACCGCAAATGATGTAATTGAAAATGACAGAAGACTATGCATCTTGGTCTTTCTTTGCACAGAATGCTTCAAAGTAGGCGTGACCTCGTAGCTCTTGATCCCGTCAGAGCCAGGACAATGCCCCACGGGGCAATATTTGCTCGTTACGAGCACAAAGTGGACATTTTTTGTTGTTCCTATAAGTGCCGAAGTAGCAGACAGAGGTTTCCGGCAGCTTCGATAGTTGATGCGCGACAAAAGTCGCCCGGTAAGGTGACAACCGGCGCGGCATCTGGCAAATTAGATTTCCCGATCGAGTAGGTTTGAATGCGGAGGTCGCGCGCTAAAGGAATAAAGCAACCTAGGAAGGAAGGAAGGAAGGAAGGAAGGAAGGAAGAAGCGGCGGAATGAGGTCGTGTTAAAACTGGGCCAGGTTTACTCGGTAACTATGTCACCGCTATTGATCTGTCATCCACCCACAACCTTCTACCGTGCCACTTATCGTCGGCGTAGTCCCGCAAAGCAAACTGTTGCAATAGTTTATTTTCATTTGCTATCTTTTCGTGTGCCTTACCGCGACGATCGCCCGTGTCGCTTCTTCCGTAGCCCTTTGCCAATCATCGACACCTACAGGACGTTCAAAAAGTCGCGAACTTTCTTTTAGCGAACAGTGAATAAATTGACTGAATTAGATTTCACGGAATCGTGTTCGGGCCGCGTTGGGCCCAAAAGGGCCGAAGTGAAGTATCTCTGATCGGCACGATCCAAAAAGAACAGGAAGACGGAGAGAAAGAGAGGGGAGGCCACACGAGGCAGGTTTTCGGACGTGCCGTTACGCGCAACGTTCCCTTATTGGTCAATGGATCTCTTCTTCGCTTCCTCGTTGCGCAACGGGCTTCGGAGCCGATTTCACTATTTCGGATTAGGAGCGAAGTTAGGACAGCCCGCTCTTTGGTAATACATACCGGCCCGGCGACTACGAAACACTCTCTCGTCTACTTAACTATGCCCTGTAACTCTTACCTAGTTTCCTAATTGTACGACTCTCGAGCTTTTTTGGTCGCTGGTCACTCCGTGGGACCCTCGCTTTCCATTCTGTTGGAACCGTGTGCGCTCTACTAACGCGGTACATAATACCTTTGGGATCTGCTGCGTTCGATTCACGTTTCAGAGAACTCATCGCAGCCTAATCCAGACCTTAACCCCTTGCCGTACGATTTCCTTTAGTGCTACGATGATAATCTTCAATGTTTTCACAGAACAGGATAGAGTATGCTCCCATTTATCTTAATACTTAAATATTCGTGACAAGGGAATGGAATTTTATTTTGTCCATCGTTATTTCGAAATTCGTAAAAAATTACAACGTTCTTTAACGGCCAATGTAAACAGACTTCATAAGAATTCCATGATCTGTAGACTGAATTTTATGCATGTATGACAAAAATGAACAGAGGAAATGCAAGACTACGAAATGATCAGGAGTGGAAATGTTTAAATGTGCACAGCAATAAATACTTCAATAATTACTCGTTTTCTACTGCATGAGAAAATGAAAAATGCAGAATCAGCGTAAGAAACACTTTGTGCAGTGATCCTGGCGCAAATTGTAAATTCGCCCGGGGTCACGGTAAAACGCGAACGGCAAGTTAGCTCGGTTCAGCCGGTTAACAGGCGTCTATTCGGTGTCTTTTGTTTCTCTGGCTGGCGTGGAGCATTCAGTGAAATCGATGGGTAACATTTGGTGCAGATATTCGCGACCTTTCGTAATTGCAGTATCAAATCTCCGCCGCGGAACAAACGGACATAGTTTTCGCCGCGAAAGGTGTCGGCTGGCCGTAGCAAATTATAGATATTATGAATGGCACCGCGCGCGTGCAACAGCCATAGATTCGCCATTGTCGCATGCTTCAAAGGAAATGTCACCTGATTGGAAACTGTAACGAGATAATGGTGTTTCGAGTATTATGGTTATTTTCGAACCGCCGTCGGCGAGCGTTGCCCGAACGAAAAAATTTATGCGACTCGTTACGGCGCGGAATGCGGCGCGCGCGCGCGCGCCCGCGGTATATTGAAATAAAGGTCAATTATAGCAACGTTCCCCGGAGAAAAATACCATTATGACAAACCGATTGATCGAGTCGACGTTTCTCGACGTTAATCTGCCGTCGGTGTTGCGAAGGGCGTGGCAACAAGTATAACATCTTACAAATATAAGTCGCGTTCGTTGAACACATTTCAATTCCTATCCTTTCGCCGAGCCACATGCTCGATAGTAAAAATTAAAATAGCCCCGCGATTTGCTCTCTGGAAAAACTAAGTTCAATTTCCATTGTGCGCATTAATTGAAAACGAAACTCCTCCAATCTAGCACACAAAGAATCCTCCATCTCCCAATATTTGACTCCAAAAATAAAAAAATTCGCCTGAACAGCCATGCTCTCAAAAGATCAAACCCAGCTTTCAAACCACTGCTAAAGTTAGCAACCCCTTAAACCTCCAAACCAAAACATCCCCTGTCTCCTAACACTTCGACCCCCATTTCCAGCGATACAAACAAACATGTACACAAACACAGCCGCAATATCCTATAAACGATTCGCAGTATCATGAACTCGAGAGCTCATACCCTACGTCCAAACCCCTGCTAAAGTTAGCAACCCCTTTTTTCTTTTTTTCTTTTTTCTTTATAGGTAGTGAGGAAATGTCATTACGCGCAAAGTTCGCACCCCCTGAAACCTCTGAATCAGAAGCCCGTTCACCCCTCGTCATCCCCAATCCTCCCAACTTCTTAGAAAGGTGAAACCTATCCAGGAACTGTCGAGAACGCAGTTCGACTCACGCGTACACGCACGAGAGGATATTCATCAGATTCCTCGGTTCTTGCATCGTTTTTTGCCGGCGGTACAAAGTCGCCTAGCTAAAGATAGCGTCCGTGGACAGTCGTCCACACGAAACAGGAATAAAAGCCGGCTGTCGTAGGTGTGATTTTTTTCCTCTCTGCCTCGGCTGGCGTTCAACGTTTCTCTCTCTCTCTCTCTCTCTCTCTCTCTCTCTCTCTCTCTCTCTCTCTCTCTCTCTCTCTCTCGCTCTCTCTCTCTCTCTCTCTCTCTCTCTCTCTCTCTCTCTCTCTCTCTCTCTCTCTCTCGGCGGACACCGTTTTCCATGACATAAGTGTTCCAGTTTACGCGCCGCGCGTCCTCAAGACGCGGTTCGCCTTGCTCGCTTGAGGCAGGTCGGTAATGTTAGCGCGGGCGATGTGCATGTCGCTGCATTACCTTCGATCCGGCTGGCTCGATAACGCAGAGAAGAGAGTCAGCGAGCGCGAGCGGTGCGGAGCCGTTCGGAGCAGTGCGGAGCGGCGCGGAGTGTGCTCGGTGACGAGCGGCCGGTTTTAATGAGGGAAGATAGGGAAAACTGGTTTCGAGGAGCGATCGCGTCAAAGAAATCGAAAGTCACCGCACCAGGCGGGAATAAAAAATGAATAATGCCACGAATGGCCCCTCCGACTCTTGCCTCAGCGATCATTCTTGCGGTCGGGCCTGAAACCAATCGAATTTCGATGTCCCAACGCGACCAACACACACGGCGAACCAACTTCTCCGGCGGAAATTGTACAGACTGATCCATAACTGGTGGTCCCCACAATTTTCGACCGCTTCCGATAGCCCGACAAAAAAAATGCTTCGAAATGCTTCGGTTAATCAGTTTTCGATGGTCTAATCAAACAATTACGAATTTGGGAAAAACGTTTTGTTTCGATGAAAAGTCGAAGTGACCTTGACTTGTTTAAACGACATTATGTGTGTCTGATTGCATAGTTTTGTAGGCGATTCCAAGACGAATTCAATTGTCTATGACCTTGGCGTTAACCTTGAAGAAATTAGTATAAATAGCGACTCTTCTTGACCACCCTGTATGTCCTGTCGTTATCGTTAATTCGCTTGGGTGTAACGAGAATGTTATCCTCTGTCCTATACCCAAGAGATCGATGTTCCACTACCGATTTACTGCTATGGATTCTCGAAAGTAATGTCACGAATGGTACCTCTGGTCTTGCGGTCGATGTCGAAACGAATTTTCGTGTTACGATCGTATTTTTGACGAGCTTTTGTACCGGGGAATTATTATACCGTGTGATTATACTCGGTGCATGCTGCTTGATAGCTTGAGGAGCGTGTAACGAGCAACATGTAACGAGGCTGATACGCGTTTTCTGGTTTTGGGAACGACGTTCTTTTTTGGTCTGCTTTATTGTTATGGTTTCTCGATGGTGGAGAGGCTTGTCGGTTAGAGACTTTGTGTCCGGAATTCAATTTGAGACTACAAGAATACAAATAATTCGCTACAGATTCATTTCTTCCTAAAGCATTTCACATTCGATTTTTATTTCCAGGAGTGTGCGAAACTAGTACTAGGTTTGTTTGGAGCTTCATGCGAATTTATGTGAAAGTGAAACAAAAGTACAATGAAACTGTATTGTATTTTATAGAAATTTGTATGGCTCGTAGTTTGTTGATAACTGTTTTAATCTGTGGAGCAGATGCCGAAATAACTTTTTATTCTTAGAATGCGATGACACACGAAAATTACCGATAGAAAGTCACAGTCCGGAGTCCCCATTTGAAGGTTCAGTGTACAAAAGAAGCGTGAATCAAGTGTGCCATATATGTATGCGAGCTAAATATTCTTGCCTCTCATAATGACTAGACTTTGCATGTTGTACATTTGTGACAAAGTTAAGTTGGTATAATTTCAAATAGTAAAAAAGTGAAAATTCATTTTAACCTTTAACGTGGACCTTGAAAATGTACTTTGAAAGTGCAATGGTGACGAAACTGCAATCTATCAATTCATTTGAAAAAATCGATCAAAACGTATCCAACAAAATGTTCACTAAAATGAACTCGGACACTGTTCAAAACCAGTAGCAGGGTAGCGTTTCGATTAGCTCCTCTGCGAAGAAAGTGAACACCGCTACCGTTCAGAGGAAGAGATCGTTTGATATTAAAGAGATATGTACCGTCTTTTTGCGGTGAAGAGGGCCGACACCGTGTTAGGAACAGGCTGTGCAACGAGAGAGAATACTTTATAAGCACGGCGGCGTTAAGTGGCCGTTATTTTTAGATCGCACGGCCGAGTCAAACGTTCGGGTAATTGAGTGGCGGCGGTGATTTCTGTGCCGCGATTTGCATAGGTCCGCTCGCGTGTTCCGCGAAAGAAATTCGCGGCCCGAGAGCTGGCCTGATTCTTTTTCCCGAGCGTGGCCGCCGCGCCGCCGTCGCCGTCGCCGTCGCCAGTCGAAAAACCTAACCGCGAATCGGCTTGCGTCAGAGACACTGTATCCCACGCGAGCAATGCGATTATGACGTTACGCTTAGCTACCTGATCGATAACGTTCCGCGGATGGAAAAAAGAAAAACGCCGATCGAAAACGGTATCGTTTCGCGGACGTGTGCCCGCCGCGCCGCGCGCCGGTTGTTCGCCGGTTTCAATTCGAAGTGAAACCGCGTGCCAATTGCCGGACTCGATTTTGTCGCGACTCGAACCTCGATGCAACACAGGTGAGTCCATTTTGCAACTGCACCGATGCACTCCTGCAAAAACTCGCGCTACTCGACGATAGAACTTGTTAACATTAAACCTGCCGAGTACTATAAGCTATCAACTAGAAGTCTAACGAGAAAAGAAACACTCGGTATTATATCTAGATTATAATAGATACTCTGCAGCAGATGTACATATTATGAAATTACGAATAGACTGGTACAGATGTTGTGCCAATCGGGTAAGAATCCTGTTCCCTTTCTGCGTTCGAGTATCTTTTAATCGATAGTTTTGCTGGAAGTGTTGCAAAAATGTGTGGTAATGATTGTATTGCGATAATGAGTATAAAAGTTTGATGGAAACACGAAGTGAAAACATGATACCCTAGACACATTATTCGCGTGCCGAAGACATAAATTTCAAAAAATGAAATATGCACATATTTTTTATTCGTATCATCTGCAGATCTACGGATTCTCATTTTTATAACAAAAATAAAGTTCTTCTTAATCGATCTAAAAATCTCTAAAATCGCGAGGCAATGTTTTAAAAATATTTGCGTTGAATATTTCTCCTATTCGTTTATCTGATCGAATGCTTAAGATTCTTGGGGTGCAGTTTAACGCAAAGCAAAGAGGTCTGAAAAACACGTGCGATCTTATGCTCTCCAAAAGAACCTTACACGTTCTTGGAGAACACGAGTGACTCATTTTTCGTTTCTGTAAAATGAATGAAACATATTTTGAAAGTGAATTTCTCAAGATTAACGTAATTTCGTGCAAAGGTTCAAAAACACGAGCGATATTATAGATTTGTGCATGCGATATTCGGAGGGCTCCACTTATGAAACGAAAATGATTCGGTTGTGAAACGAAGAATGTGGCAAGCGACGGGCCTGCTTGATAAAATTCGTAGTATGTAGTATGTAGTCCCGCGAAGGGTTAAATCGTGAGCGTCTCGTTTTTCTCTGTGAAACGAGGCGCACGCGTGCCTACGCTGACAAAGTCCCGGAGGCGAAAGCGAGACCAGACCGCGTTTGCCGTTGCGAGCGAGACGGAAAGAGAAACGGGACCAAGAGAGAAAAGGCAGCCAGAGAGCCCGGGCACTCAGCTTTCGTTTTCACCCAGCCTACTTGTTAATCCGGTGAGTCAATAGTTGTATAACACTGGAACTACGTTGCGTAACGCGGCGTTGGTTTCCCTCGCGACCTACTTGCCCACTAAACTAGACACACATTCTTATCCACCGGTAATCCGTCTCTCCCTGACCGTTTCTAGGCGTTCTCTGGTGCTGCTGCCGCCTTCGGCTCTGCTGTTCCTAGGCGAGACCGTTTTCCTCGCGGCCGGAACACAAGGCGAACGACACGCGTCTTCTTCTCGATAGACACCATCGACTATTGGGATGGCACTGAACCTTTAACGTCTCACCGATTACCACGAGAATCTTGCGAAATCTTGCGAAAATTACTAACCTTTTTTATCTTTTTATTTTAATTAATGTGTTTACGAACTCTCAACCATTACTTGGTTTCAGTGCTGAACTATCATAGTTATCTAATTGTGTAGCATAAAGATTGCTTTGGAAGAAATAATGACTTGAAATTATTTTTCCAAGTATTTGCAGGGACTACGAATCCAATCAGTCAAGGTTCGAATGTACTTGAAAGATACTCCGTCCCATCGCTAATCGACACCATCGATCCTTTCTTCCTCGAAGGGATCGGAGGGACGCAACCTGTGTTCATGTTACAACACCGGAGAGAGCCCTTATGCTCGGCACGATGAAATTTCGGTCGATCCCGAAGAGAAAATAGCTCCCGATCGGACGAGGGAATGGGAACGAATGCGATCAAAATAAATTTTCGGAACTGTCCTTCATCGATGAGACACGCACTATAACCCGGCTTGCCATACTTTTACTACGAGGGTGGTTGGAAACTCGTTTCGATGTCGGCTTAGGGGTGCGTTTTACGACCGATCGAAGATGTCTCCATTTTAATAAAATTTCCTCGAGACTTCTACGTATTTATTCCATATTTTTCATGTTGTGCTTAAAGAGAGTAGAACAATGAACGTGAGAAATGTTCTACGTTCCTTAAAAAATATACGAACGACCTAATTTTATTTCCCACGGAAAACAATGCATCATTAAATCCTCTCAATGATCAGATTTCATTTTCCACGCAAAGTAAAAAGTAGTTAGAGAATGAATCTTTCTCGGAAAGACAAAAATTTTACTGTTTACAAAAAGACGAACACGTTGTGCTGTACAGAAAATAATTAAAAAAATTATATTTGTCAGCTGCATCGATAAAGATAAAATCTTGAATCGATAAATTCGATTTTTCAGGGAAGACGATGCAGTATAGTAATGGTTTAAAAAATGAATCTGTTGCACAGAGAACAGAAAAAATAGCATAAAGAGCAGAGCTAAGCACGGAGCGATATAGTTTCGAACGATCTATTTTCCGCGGGACACGATGAAAACGCGATAACGTCGGATCGGCCGGCGATACACGATAATGCGGCACACGATGGCAATCTGAATTTCATTCAGACCATGACCCAGGGTAAGAGTGAAAAATTATCAACGGCTTCCATCCGCGGCGCGGCGCGGCGACTATATTCGTGGCGGCTTGTTGCGTACGGGCTCAAGGCCCAACCGATCGTCGCAAAAATTCGACTTCAAGGTGGAGGAGAGCAACGGCGGAGATTTCACGACATTGCGAACCTTCGACACGGTTTCGACGGTGCCGACCTTGAGCCCGATTGCTTCGATCCATTTCGGAGATATCGCGCGCGACGCTTTTCAACGCCGATTGCCACAGACGATCGCAAAAACCCACGATCGAGCCCCGATCGAGAAATCCTTACAATCTCGAAAAAATCCGGACGATTTTCGCGCAACGATTTGCGAGATTAATCGCAATCTTCAGCGTACGTGATCAAACCCGTGAGTCAGTGCATATTCTCCGACAACTTTCTCGAACAATCTTCCAGCGCAGACTCGATTTCCGTTTACGCAGAATTTATCGAAACCCTCCAAGGACTTCGAAATCCATGAATGAGAGATATCGATGATTCAGTAGCGGCGGGAATTTCTAACGAGACCGCGCGCGGTTGCCACACTACTTCCACGGATTTTTTTTCACCGGAATGATTTTCGATCGAGAAACCGAGCAGCGCACGACTCGAAACCAGATTGTACACCTAATTGCACCATCAGAATTTACGATTGCTCGGAAACTGAAACGAGAAGGTAGACCACCCAGAACTGGAACTGCTGCGGAAAACGTCTCGGTGAAAATCGATCTCGGATCGCTATGAGAAAACATAGTTGTCCCAAAATGGAAATTCAACCTAGTTTTTTGGGAGAGCAATTCGTGAAATGTCGGATCGAGCCGGGGTCCCGGAAGTTTATAAAGCTTGAAACCCATAATTTTGATCTAAATTGTAGTCGAGTGAGATTACTAGACTGCGGATTTTATGCATTTACAATGAGAAAAATGGGTACGTACGATCTAAAGCAGTGGACATGTTAAAAATATTGAAGGACATCAATGTGTTAGTTTCAGCTTGATAGGATAATTAAAAGAAGAAGACAATTTTTATTTGGCTCTTGTGTCCTGCAATCAATGCAAACATTTTTTATTTTGCATAAAGTTCCGCAGTCTAGTGATTACAAATTTTTGGAATTCTCGAACTGACTCCATCCGATTGCAGCTCCGAGTATCCAAACATTAAAAAATTTCTGTATACATCCCTCAGTTGTCTGTATCTATGTATACATTTGTTTAACAATATGAAACACAGGCGTAGCGAAAGAAACTGTTGGGACAAGCTATGATAATAGAATGTACGGGGTTCGTCGGATATCGTGAATATTGAATTATCGACGCATAGATGAATGATAGAACGACCGGGAAACGTTCGATGAGCGGGATCGATTCGCGCCAGGGGACCGTGATCTATCTTAAGCCTCGTATTCAAATATAGAGCTCGGTGTTCCATAGTCAATGGTCGTCTCCGGGTTTGAAAAATCGCGAAGTCACGAAATCGATGGCGGAACGAGGTCATCGTGGACACGCAATCAAATCGACTGGATAAGCGATAAACGCAGCGTTGCGGCCCGACGAAGACTATACCGGTGCCAGACTAACGAATTTCGATCGATCCACCTGCCGGTTGAAATGGAAACCTCTTTTTGAAAACACGCGTTTGCAACCATTTGCACTTTCTCAACACAATTTACGGTTATACATTATAGAATGTATGTATTAAGTCACAGATATTTTTTTCTGTAAAATTGTAACACCAAATTGTAAAGCGAAATGGACCCATTTCTAAGGGTGTAAAGAGCTTCAATGAAAAAAGTCACAGATTTTGAAAATGGGTAGACCGGCTGCGGCCCGGTTTATTCATTTGGTCCCCCAAATCGCGCGAGCAGTATGGCGGACGCGCGGAGCGAGGATAACGGCTGGCGACCAGGCTAAAAAAATGATTTCGCTGAAAATGCAGGTCGCGGAACGAGAATAACGCAGTCGGTAGTAAGAAAAACGACGAAAGTGCGCGGGGAGGGGAGGGGGGAGGGCGCGAAAAAAGAAATAGGAACGGAGAAGAAAGAAATAAAGAGAAGTAGTCGCGTGAGTCTGCAGCCGGCTGACTTATTAACGTCGGTATTGAGATTAAGTTTATTCAGCAACGAGTATGCCATGACACACTAACCAAGTGGTCGAGACCCACTTAAGCTACCGGGTGACCTCCATCGAAATGGAATGGATGGGGTGATAGTGCGTGGTGTATTTTAAGCGTGCTATACGCAACGCTCACGGAAAGCGTCCCGACGCGACGCGAGGCCGTCCGCGGCTGTCCTTCGATTTTCAAACGGGAAGACCATTAATTGCCTGCACCGTGCCGCGGCTCGGATTCGCGTTGGACCTTCGAGGAAACGACGGCTATCTCTTTCTCTTTCCCACCTTCGTGCCAAGCGTGTTTGCACGCCGCGCCGCGCCGCGCGTATACGCGAATATACGCGAATATACGCGAGCTTCGCAAACGCGAAAGATCGTTTATGGATCTTTCACCGCGCGCAGCCTGAAAATATCACGCCCGCTGCTCCGAACTCCATCTGTGTCTGGTCACACGATCACAGAGAATAGCGGATTGGATCCTTCTTGATCCGGGACGTCGAACGGTCCGCCGAAATCCGAATTTTCTGCCAGCCAAAGTATTAGACTAGGCAAAGTATTAGAATAGAGAATTGGAGTCCTTCTCGACCCATTTTCTAGCAGCCAAATCATTAGATCCATCCAATGTCAGATCAAATTATCAAATTAGTCCGGGCTTCCTGTTTTTTCGTGAACCACCATAAAGGGATAGACCCAGTAATTTAAATGCAGTTGTCCAATATTAACAATTTTTATTAGATCTAATGAGAAGAGAAGAAATTGATACGTGACGATTTGAATGAATTCCTGGTTATATGATTTTTATGAATGTTTCTTCGGTTTCTGCAAGTATACCTCCTGGAAATTTCGATTTTGAATGGTGTTTTCACGAACGTCTTTTTGCAAGGGTCTGCTCAGAATCGATACAGGTCACTGGCGACAACGAACAAGTGAAACTGCAGTCTGCCGGGATGGAAGATCAATTTGTTACATATTGAAAAATACACTTTCGCGGAAAAAGTGGAGTGCATTGTTCGTTGAACAAAAGAGCGAAAAATCTCTCCAGAGGAATGAAAAGTCAACTCTCGAATGGTTATCGATAAAAATATAAATTTCGTTGTTTATGTAACAAAGCAGTGGAAATAGACTCTGGAAGGGTGAAATCAACCCTTGAATGATCAAAGAAAAGAATGCATTTTTGAAAAATTATAAAACGAAGCGAGAGCCTCTTGGAAAAACCGTGATTATATAACATTTTCTTGGCAATACAATATTACAAAATGAGTTACGGTAGCTTCGGCAATGAATCCATAATTTCGAACGTTTAATATACATATTACGGTTAATGTATTCGTCAGGTCGCAACAGAAAAGCTCACTTATCAATAAACTATAAATTGTGAATTTCTCATTGTGACACATTGTGAAAGATAGTAACTCTATGTATATTCTGGCCTTGAAGTTTCGCTTTGCGACGAGAAATGGCGAAATTTTTAATTTGCATTAAAATTCACAGTCCAACAGCGATAAAACAAACTCTGCTCGATCGAATTTGGAAATCGTACGAACATCCGTTAGCACTTAACCACGCGTTGGGACACAGAGGAAATGGAAAAAAGGCGTGCGTAGAGAGGCGCGGGCAAGGAGCAACAATTAGAAGGCAGGAGACGAGAGTTTACGAGCGCAGAGATTACTGCTGGGTTTCACTTTCAACGCGGTGTCGCGACTCGTGTACGAAAGTAAAAAATTACGTTTCTCTCGAAATTACGTGTTCCTTGGAAACAAAGGTAAACGTTCCTGCAATCTGAAAGCGTCCGAAACTAATAATACGAACGTGACAAATTCAGTATGCAAGTTCAAAACTAAATAGAAAATTCCAAGCTAAAATAAGTAACATATTATACGGACATTTCCTGGAAGTATGTTACATTATACAGTAATTTTCTTCTGTTTTTCCTTATAGTTAGCTTCAATTGTTCCGCTTCATTGCGAATACACGAAGGAACTAATTCAAATGTATTATGTGTAGCACACACATTCGATTTTCCCACATGTTACCAATAATTTTTCATCCTTGCAAAAATTTTCTACGATGTTCAATAACATTGTAGAATTCATAGGTTTAGCATATATTTTTATGCCGCGGGTATGAATCAATTTATAGTTACCTAAGACACAATGTAAGACTTAGTATAAGTCTTAAATTATCAAACCAAATTAGAGGCAAGTATGTACTTGGACACGTATTACGTAAATTTTTCACATATGAAGTATACGTACGCAAATAATAATTATAATGATAGCTGCTTGGCTTCCGAGTCGAACATTTTTTATCAGAGGTTGTTGTTGGGAATTTCGGTTTGCCACTGAACTGTAATAATTGCAATATACAAATGCTAGATATTTATTTCCTTTTTTAGTAACTTTTTAGACTTGGAGAAAATACAATTTTCAAATTCGAAGTCTATGTATCTATACGAAATTCACGGCCTATTAATCATCGTTACAAGAACCGAAATCGACACTAGAATTTTTCCAAAATTTTAGAACTTTGGAACTAGAAAGCGGATAGATAGTTTCGCCGTTCGAAGGCCCGGCGAAATTATGATGAATTTCAGGCTTTACGTAACCCGTCTGTGTCGCGTTGTTATTGTCAAACGACGGGGAGCCTCGGATCCGCGGAGAATCGGACGAGCGAAACGCGACGAACGCGCCGCCGCTGAAGGTAATTAGAGGATTATCTACACAAATGACTTTATCACTCGGTAAAGTACCCAGGCACTTCAGAGCCTTCAAACGTGATATACAAGCCAGATATCCTGCTAAACGACGCCCACTTTTCAATGTTCGTCTTGGCTTCGTCAAAATTCACAATTCTTTTCAAAATACTCGACTGAAATGTATGTATAATTGATTTTTTCGTTTGAAGCGTGAACGTGCGAGATCTTGTCTATAACTATAACTTGACTATAACTGTTTTGTTGTAAGTTTAACATTTTCTGATAATGTTTCGTACAGAAGTTTTGTAAATGAATTAAAAATACTGGAATTAAATGAAGTTATATTTTATTCGTAAACAAGTCTAGAAATAATACTATTTTATATTATTTTGTAATTTTTTGATGATGTTTAGACGACCGTTTTAGACGATTGTAGGTTATTTGCGGATTTTTATGCAAAATAAAAATGTTCTACAAAGAGTAGAAGTTAAATGAAAATTTTTGAATAATTTTAACAAATTGGGAATTATGTAAGGCTCTTCTTAAACATAAATTAACTCTTCCAACATCCTCATAGTTTTCTATTTCACCTATTCATTTTTGTCGCAAATGAGCCGTCAGATTAAGACTTGTCTCTCACTCTACCCTTTACCTTTACATGACTAATCCGGAACTAGCAGAGAGGGGGTAACTTTTTCCCCTCGATTCGTGTCAATTCCCCTAGCCACAACCACACCCGGCAGAGTCGCGTATACGCAACATCGCGAGCAGGGGGTTCGAAAAAATTCATTAATTTCGCATTTCTGTCCATCGGAAACTCGCCTATTCGCGAATTCGTCCCGGCGCCGCGGACTTTCGTGTCCCGGGGCAATGGGAAAACGGATCAAACGAACCCCGGGGAAACATCTCACGGCTGTAACCTCCGCTTAATTCCCCTAATTGATCGGATTAGTCAAAAACTGATCGGTACGCCCGTGAAACTGATCGTTTCGCAACGAAGCGTAATTGCTTAACGATTCGACTCGGCAAAAAACAAGGCGGACGGACGAGAAAATAGAACCAAAAAGAAGATGTTCTCCTTTAAATCGACTACCACAGTTCCAGAATTTTTATTTTTACACGAAATTTCAGAGTAATAATTTCATCTGCCCTCTTATTTAAAAAGGCTGCTGATCGAAGTCTGCGAAGAAGAAACAGAAATCGGTCGCCCAAACTACATTTTCAAGTAAAACGACTTGAAAAAATTTGTTCGACCCGACGAAAGTGTAACAGAAACGTGCCCAGAGTTTCGAGATGATGATTCCAAGAGTTCATGTATTAAAAAACACAGACGTTCCAAGTCTACGAAGACGGTGGCCTTAACGGTCGAGGAAGAAAATCGAAAAGGGAAAAAAGAGAGAGAGAGCCGGCCGGGGTCCTTAGATATCTGGTCGCGGGGAACATTAGCTAACCGAATACGTATACATTTCTTACGCAAACTAGCGAAAGTAGGCGGGTGCGAGAGCCGCTCGGCAACGGGTAGAGAGACCGAGAGAGCCAGTCGGTCGCACAGCCGCACGAGGATCGTGGATACCTACGTGAGAGCGCTCGCTCATGCTCAGGTGTGCACCGATCTCTCTCAGGCGTGCATAGTGGTCTCTCTCAGGTGTACACGGTCTCAGGCGTGCGTGCGTGCGTGCGTGTGTGTGTGTGTGTGTGTGTGTGTGTGTGCGCGCGCGCGTCCGACTGTGCGTGTCGGTGTGCGTTTCGGAGCCGGTCGGGTTGGGAAAAGGGTTGCGAAAGCCTGCCGAAAGCGCCTCCTTCGCGCCGAAAGCGAGAGTGGAGAAGCCTGGGCCCCGGGAGTCACGAAACGGCCTGCCGGAGACATATCTGGGCCCCGTACGATCGCGCCAGGCCTTAATTAACACGTGCTTGGCTACGTGAGTTATTTATATCGCCCGCGATCGAAAGGAAGTGTATAATTGCTACGTGGTCCCGCCGAGGAACGTTCTCGTTTCGTTGATCAATAGACTTCGTTGAATATCATTTCGTCTTCCCCTCCATTCTTTTTTTCTCGCATTTTGGTTAATTACGTTTGTTATTGACACCGGACGGCTGATCGAAACCCATCAACAGGCCCGATCCTTTTTAGCCCTCGGTTATATCTGCTTAATTGGCAGCGCCGTTTTCCGTTTCTTACCACGCTTATATTAGCTTGCCGAGTTGTCGTTGTTGTTGTATGCGTCAAATCTTGTAATCGAATTTTAAATGCTTGATACTTTAAACATAGATCAGAACTGGATGACAATGCAATAGTAAAAAACAAATTTTAAAAAAACTATGCATTCAGGAGAAAAAAAGATTTTAATATTAACCGTCACACCTCGTCGCGCGATGCTCGGTTACTACCGAGTACGCCATCGCGTTCAGCGATCCCCACCCCGCGCGCCAGCGCTCCCTACTCCACTACGCGTTCCCACTCCGACTCATCCCCACTCCACTGGCCCACTTCGCACCCAAGGAGCTCAGTCAGTGTGGTGTTCCGTTCATTCAGTTCCATTTCGAGAGCCAAAGAAAATTGATTTCAATTTCTACTAAAATTAATTAAAGTAGGGAAGTGTGAGTTACTTCCTGTTTATGGTCCTAATGTTTGGGGTTGGATTAACAAGAGCAAGCGGTCGCGAATCTTGCTTCGTTGGCCAAGTTAGGTCCCCGAAAGAGAGAAAGAGACAATAATCCTAATGAGCAAGTGGTAGAGGATGACTCATGCGTTTCATTCCTCGTCTCTGTCTTTCGCTGTGGGCAAGGCTGAAACAAGACCTCACTACTATCAATTAGTCAGTGATACGGGCGCGCCGTGGCAACTGCAAGAAAACACTGCACCTCGATGCAACATCGAATTCTTATCAGACTTCGCGGAACATCTGGAGAAAGTGTCAACGGATAAACATCTTCATCGAATTCGGCATATAGTTGGGAAACACTATTTTCTCGTAAATTTATAAAATGTTCCTTTCGAAGCGAGATATGCCTCGTTTAATTCTGTTTGAACTTGCCGGCGAGTTTCGCTGACACACGCGTCCCAGTATCGCGTTCAATAAATAAAAGCTAAAGTACTAAAGACCGTCGGCAAATAACGTCGGGATCTTACGCACGGCCTTGTTGTCTATTCTGTAAACACTATGTAATAACATTCCATGAATCATTACAATCCGTTCTGTGTTTGCATTCACACGCAAGGTGGTCATTTTCACCAATGATGTTTGTTATTACTGCAACCGGCGATCCTACGAAAATTATGGCTTTTTACCTTGTTCGGCGCACAGTGTATTACACCACCACACTCCTGCAGAATTCTATTTTTATCTTCTATTCTCTCTCTATACATATAAATTTATTCCATTTTTAATTCGAATCGTATTACACTCTGCATCGAATAAACGTTAAATATTTACAAGTGATTAAAATTCATTTAAATTGGGGCCTGATCTTTATTAATACTTGAGGGGCTTGAACTGTCGAGGTCAATGCGCCTCCACCCAAATTTATGCTAATAATAATAAAGTGGATTTATACATTTTGAAGGTCCACTTAAGGATTAACAGCTTCTACAGTGAATAATAAAGAACTTCTCCTCCTTCAACGAAGAAAGCAATAAAATGTAGATCCGAGATCATGATTTAGGCGATTCACGTAAATCGCAGCGGTTCAAGACTAAAAATTGGCGATCTACTGCACATGCTTCCCTGCAGCTATCGCCGACGCCGAAACGACAACTATGTATACTCCCGCAATGCCGAAGGAAGCAAATAAAACAAAGAAATTCAGGGTGCAGGAGGTCGTAGCATTAAATGGAATTAAATTCAGTCCCTCGGTTTCTCGAAAGCCACGTATCACGGGGAATAAAAGACACGTACCACAGTCGCAGGAACACAGAGGCGAACGTGTCCGGATAGAACCGAGGCAATAAAATTTTTAGAGGTGCTTCGGTATCTCCGATTTACGAGCAACGATGTTGCAAGACACGTCTGGCAGGAAATATACGGTGAAAATTAGTCGGGGAAGGAGCGGTCCTTAATTCGACCTCGTTAAGCACGGGAGACGTTAAGGAGGGATTCTGCTGTAACGAGTTGGAAAAATCAATTCTGTTTCGGATCATCCAAAAATACAGAAAAAAAAGATGCTCTTAAAACATCTTGATCTTTCGCCGCATCTGTTCAATGTACGAATAAATATTTTATCTTCGAATTTTAATGAGACTCAATATTTAAAAGTGCAGCCATTTATCGTACGTTTACTGCTACGTAAGAATGCACATATACAAATTTTTTAAACCGTTTTTTGGCCACGTTATACGTGAGAAACGGCTCCGGGAGCTTAGCGCCAAAATTTCGAGGAAAGTAAAAAGGTCGTAAAATCGACTAGAAGAAATGCTGTCTGGTGCTTTGAGGATGAAGCTGCTCGAAAAAGTTGGTTCCCATACGGTCGATAGTTTTCTCCGAAAAAATTCATAATCGTCTTTTATGGCTGTTGCACAAGAGCCCCCCGCTTCTTGATTCGGCCTCGTTAAGCGCGTGGGACATTAAAGAAGAAGGGACGCTGGTTTTTATAGTTCTATCGTGTGCTTTTTTCCTTTTCGGCCCGGTGTGCAGCCGGTTTCGCGAAACGCGAAGAAAGTGCTGTCGGCATTGAAATCGCCGGGCGGAAGGTACACAACGAAGAGAGAGAGAGAGAGAGAGAGAGCGACGAGGGAGGATGCGCCGCGTGGTTTAGATCGTGGACCATGACCAAGTGATAGTGACTTCGAGAATCAGCTGACGCGTCGGCGAGGTTACGCCGCATTTAAATGTGTTCCATTTTATGACGGTGCCGCGGAAACTGCCGACTCCCTCTGCAGTCGCTTCACGTAGCCGGGCCGATTCGCTTGCATAAATCATTAGAAAGCCGTTCGAACCGGCCGCCGATGTGTTGCGCTCATTTTGTAATATATATATATATACATATATACATGCACACAATACACACAAGTCGTTTGTTACTTTTGTAAATGTACGCAGAGGAGGATTGCGCAAACCGAGCATGAGAAACGGCACCGGCGACAAAAACTCGGCGACGTTTTTACGAGATTCTAACTTACTCCCTCAATCCAGCTTCCACTTCTTGCGCAACGGACACCGAAAAAACGGTCCGGCTGGCTCTTTGCAGTTCTCGGATTTTATTCAACTTTGTCAGGAACGGTCTAACGAGGGATTAATTCAATGCGATTCACCAATTTTCTGACTGCATTTCCTATATTTCTTTTGTAACAGAAATTGGATCATATCTATTAGAGCGTGTATTAAGGGATGAATAGCATTAGATTATTTTTATTCACGCTTTATTGTGCATTTATAACAGAGAAGTCAGCTTAAACGAGACGTTCTTGTACAAATAGCTACCCAATAAGTTCACAGAATCTCTTACAATAGTAAATTCTCAGCGTCCTCATAACTTAAAGCGAGAGTCATCGTTGAACGATGACCAAACCGTTGTTCTTCCGTCGAAGACTCCACCTGACAACAGTCACGCAGTCTCAATAGCGGTTCAGATTCAGTCACAATACCGTTTCATCATCCACATAGCTCAGAAAAGTGCTGACGATAACAGTCAAGTGAAATCTGTGTAACCCCACCGAATGATCTGATTAAAGGTGACGGCGCAATTTATCCGACTCGCACACCCTTAACGATCCCACCTTTTATTTCATAACAGTCCGACGAGAGAAATCTCGAAGTCATACCGAATGAACAGAGTATCGACGAAGCCTGTCGGCTAGCATTCTTAATTTCATTTGACTGACACAGGATCGCTTTCATCCAACTGTTTTCATTGCAAACGAAGGCATTCAAGAGATCGTTGTTCTTCGACGCTCGAATTGCATCTATAGCAAGCTGCATTATGGCTAATGATCGACATCTTACTGTAGCAGAGGGACTTTCGATTTCGACAGAGAGCTTCGGTCATTTTCGGACATTCGAACCAGCTTGCGCTTTAACCCTTCAAAGGCGGCGATTCCTGCTCCAAACCAGAGTATTAAGTACCACACATTAGATGAACGAGACTCTGCTAAGTACATAATTGCTGTTTTAAACAATAAAGAACCAAATGTTCGTTCTTCCAAGTGGACCTTGAAATTGCTACCAAGGGTCAAGCCTGTAGGGCACCGAGTCAACTCTGTAGTATTCTTTAATTCAATTTCCCTAGAAAGTGAGCAACTTTTCATAGTATCTCATGTAACAAAGGAGCTAAAAGATGGCGCGTCAGGCCTGACTCATTTGCAGTAGCAGTGGAAGAAGCGAGGATGCGCGGTGCTCGCCGAGCCATTTGTTCCGAAGATCCAGTATCACGAAAGGGGACATGCACGATTCAAGGTTCAGGTAACAAATTACCGAAAAGAGATTACGCTGTAGAGCCGTGCGCCCTTCGTGCTGTGCCGCGGCGCGGCGGATACTCGTCCGCCGAGTCACCGGCGACCTTTGTTGTCAACGGTGTTACCCTGTTTTGCATGCGCCGCGTTTGAATGCACCGATCCACATATACATGTGTCCCCCGAAAGATAAAAAGGCGTCGCGCGTCCTCGTCGGATCCGCGTGAAACGCGCGGACGACGCGCGACGCCTGCGCCGGGCTGCCGGGAGAGGTGCGAGAAGGCGCTGCTGCGTCCACGTACGCCGACCGAGGGAGTAGGACGAGAACTCTCGTCGAGGGGGAAACACTAGAGGGGGAGGGAAGAGGAAGAAGGGTAGTGGGAGGGAGGGAGGGGGACACGGCGGGGGAGGGTGAGCCCCGGTGGGAGGCAAGGATTCGTGTCATTGTCAGTGGGTAATCAGGTCAGTGGGCCAGTGGGACGACCACTTTCAATTTCAGTCCTTCTAGCTGTGCAACTCGGCGTGCCGCGTCGCGTCGAGCCGCGTCGAGCCGCGTCGAGCCGCGTCGAGCCGCGTCGAGCAGCGTCGAGTCGCGTCGAGTCGCGTTATCTCGCGTTCTCGCTTCTCTCCGTCTCCCTCTCGCTATCCGCGGCCTCGATGCGTTTGTCTTTTTTCCCCGGTCGTGATCCGGCGAGCTTCTATCGCGCGCCACCGCGACGAGAGACACTCGCAAGCGGCCCAAACTTGGGCAGAACTTCGAATAAACCCCTAGAGATGAGAGCGACACTCGAAAACTCGGGTACGGTCCGGTCCGGTCCGCTCCCGGCGAAGATACCTTTGCTCGTCGAAATTAGTCGGGTTTAGAGCTGCGAATACCTGCGCGAACACCAAACGTACTTGGAAGGAATTGCACCCTTGTGAGGCAGGACTCGAAAATGTTGTCAAAATAAGAATACTTTTCAGTACTTTTCACTGTAGAAATGTCGGGTTTGACGATGTGCATGATGGATGCGTGATTCCAAGGGGAAACGGTACGTCATGCACAGACGCGTCAGCCGATTCCTATCCAGCACCACTCGTGCATCTTCTAACACTGCGACCCAATTTTTTCGAAGAATAAACCTCAGATGAAAACATCTAAAGTTTTTGTTTATTTTTCGAATAAAATGTACCACTGGTTTTTTAGTCTTTCAGAGACGATGTCTGTGAACCGTGCTGACCCTAACGAATCTTGTAACAGTTATTATACCAGGCTATTATCTCCTACTTCATAAAATTTGAATCTAATAATAATCGATACTAATAATAGTACAGGTTATGGTAACAACTGCGATAGAACGTCGATCGTAGAGAAAGTCACCAAGAATCGGACGTCGTCCCTGAAGGGTAAGCATCGAGCAAAAATAAATTCTTAAAAATAAATCATTTAAACAGAAATAATAATCGACCTCTTTTCGATGTATCCTTCAATTTTTCTCACAATGTTTCTGCAGACAGACCGTCGCGTACGGTCGATCACAGTGACATAGATCTTAAATCGAAAATGCGAATCTATAAATACTTATTTGGAATAGCAAACGAGACATGTCTGACTTTCATAGGCTGATTAAGACCACTGCGTAGCCGCGAGTTCGAACGCGCTACATTGTGTTTCTAAGCAGCTTCGTCTCGCAGTAGATGGTAACAAAGTTCCAGAAATTCTGAGACACTTTCAAGAACCGACCCGTTGCGAGCATCGGAGTGAGAGTGGTGTGTACCCGGGATTTCAGGTTCCCGCACACCCCTATCAATTAATCGTCGGGACCGTAACCGCAACCGCTAATATGCTGGTACTGGATACGATCAATATCTGATCGATACCTGATCGATACTTACGGGAGTGTAAACATAAATTATGTACGTAAGCCTTTGCTACAACAAAACGCTACCACGAACAGTTATTTTTGTCTTCTACATTAGTTTTTAGGATCTTCATGATTGTCCATGGCAGAGCTAGGGAAAATAGTATTTTAAATAGTAAATAATAAATATATATATAATCCTATTTATTTTAGAGTATGCGTACAACTTTGATGTAGTAACTTCTGAGAATATAAAATAATTTATTTGAGAGTAATTTTTGAAAACAGTATTTTATTTGAAGAGTACCTATGTATGTAGATTGGAAATATTCGTATTTTGTCTTTATTTTTAATTTTAATTTTAAATATCATTGCTGAAAATAAGGGTTCGGATTCAGTACATTTATGAGTGTAAATCGTTTCGTAACGATAAGGTAGACATAAACCGCATATGTTTATGCGACTTCTCAGAGTATTATAACAATGCAAAAATTAAAATTTTTTATTTTGTGTTTCAGATTGTTAAAATAGAAATATTTTATTTTCTGGATCCAGTTGTTGAAACAGAAATATTTTATTTTGAGGTTCAGAGTGTTCAAATAGACATATTTCATTTTCAAAATTGTATATCTTATTTATTGTAAAATACTATTTTCTTTAGGCAAAATAAAATCTAAAATATTAAATAGTATTTGAAATATTTGTGTTTCGCCAAACAATGCCCACCTCTGGTCCATGGAGAGACCAAATTGACCAAATTCACTGATACTAACACGAATCCGATAATATGTCGAAATGTAGGGCAACATTAAATTCAATTTTAAATAAGTAGGCTCAACGGGATAAAAAAATCGTTTTTCTATTCTGGACAACTATGAAGGCCAATCTTATAGCAGCCATGGACAGTCGCTGTAGCCTTGGCTGCAATCGCAGTTTCCGCATAAAGGAGAATTGTCTCTAATGGTTGACAAATGCGGCGACACAGGGAAAAGTGGATGAATTCGTTATTTTTAGAAAAAATACCAGAAAGGCGTCGGTTTTCGAAAGTGCTCTCCACGAGAGAGTGATAGGGCGAGAGGATGGATGGACTTTAATGTGGGATTCATTATTTTTTTTTAAATCCCCCAAAGAGTGGTCACTCCTAAAATGCTTCCCACTGTGGGGAACTCCTCTGTTCCATGAAAGTGATGTGGAAAATAACTGGATCAGCTTGTACAGGGGGTTCATTCCTTTTAGAAAATCCCAACAAAAATCGCCACTGTCGGCTGGCTCCCACTTTGGGAGGATCATTCTGTCTTAAGAGAGGAGAGGGGAACAGCAACCGAGTAGATCTGTACGCGGGGTTCATTATTTTTGGAAAAATGGTCCCTTTTCGAGCGTCAAAGTGTCCCCCACTTCAGGCGTCCCCCACTCTCTTTCTCTCTCTCTCTCTCTCTCTCTCTCTCTCGCGCGCGAGTGATAGGGAGAGTGACTGGACGTACTTGCATGCGGGAGAAAGGGGGGAGGGATGATGCACGCGCGATCACGCTCGTTCGTTCGTCGTTCGGCTCTCGCTTGCTCTCGCGCGCGCGCGCGAGCGATAGCAGAAAGTAGGACGCGTATTAAAAACCACAGACCGTGTCCCGTGGCGTCACTTCTCGTGCCTCGCCGCGGCGCGCCGGTATTACCCAATCGAATTCATCATAACTGGCACGAGAAACGAGTGAGCGAGCGAGCAAGCAGGCGAGCAAGCGAGCGAACGAAAACGAGCGAGCGAACGCAAAGACCGACGAAAGAACGAAGGGATGGCTTGTCGAATTGGACGGGGCCACGGAGGGGGCAGAATTATGCGGCATAAAAGAGAGAGGCAATTTCGGCGATAGATCGTCGATCAGCGCCGTGCTGCGGTGATCGACGGAAACATCGTCACCTAGATCCTTGCGATCCATGATAAAGACTTTCGATTTCGGTGGTTCGAGTTCCGGACGCGGCGGTCTATGTCTTCTCTTGTGCAGCATGATTCACCGGCGCGGCGCGGCGCTGCCGTAATCTTTTTATTACGCTTCATTTCTTAATACATATGTCTATGTTGAGAATTTCGGAGTTCCTCCAATTGAAAATTGGTTAATTCGATCTCGCGAGAATTGACGATTCGTTTCTTTGGACATTTTTATTTTGCAATTCTTTTGGTTGGTTTTGTTGAGAATAGTTTTGTGGAAGCACTAACTTGCTTTACGATGCGGCTGTAAATGCTGTCATACATAGTGTCGCAACATGCTACCATTAACCATAGACCTTATCAGGTTGCGGAACTTTATGGAAATTTGTATTTCTCCGAATGATTTTAGAAAACTCGGAGCTGAAGAGAAATTGATTTATTCAGTTGAGAATGTTAGAAAATGTCGGGAGATTGATTCGCTGCTTCCTAGAATTCACTGGTTTAAGAGTTGAAATTAAACGAACGAGTTTGTTTAATAAATTCTGACAACGATTACTTCATCGTCGTGTTTCGCCTTCTCGGTTATCCTTTCCAAGGACAGTAGCCTACACGTGTACAATAAATTTATGAATAATTTTGTAAATGGCCATGAACACTACCATTTAACAATATATTTAAGGATTAGGAATTGCGAGAGTTAAAACGATTGTTTTAAAACATTTGTCCTTGGCAAGGATAAGAATTCGGCACAGGAAAGTACTACCCCGGAAGAAATACCACCCGGCCACTATATTTAGCGGCTTATCGAAATGAGAGTAACGTTGAGAAAGGTGCAAGCCGCGGCACCGCCCCTCGAATCAATGATCCTTAATTATGTTTGAAAATTAAGCTGACGTTAAAGCGTCGGACACCGAGCGAATTAATTTTCCTAAGGAATTGGGTCGCGGCCTTGAAACCCGCCTCGTAAAAGCTCGAAGAATGTCCGTTAACTATATTCGGTCGATCGATCCTTCTTTAACGATCAGATAGGCTCCTAGCGATACCGCGAACCATTTCTACAGGGTGGTTTATTAGTTGCCAAGAAACCACGAAACAACACGAACAAAATTAGTCGAAAATTGAAACGAAAATTGCAACTCCAAAAACCCGAAGTAATCGAAATAGAACAATTCCAAGGATGATAACTATTCTGTCACCGGTGAACTAACGAAACTGTTTACAGAAACGATAAAACGTCCGGAGCAAGCGTCTCTAAGAATTCTTGACCTTTTCTTGAGATCCAACGTAAATATTATTTAAACGAGTCAATAGAAATAGCGAAACTGGACTAGTCTTGGAAATCTGGGTCACGATTGACCCTGCGACGTGAAATTAAGCTCAAGAACGTCTTAGAAAAACATTTCCATTGAACTGCGGATCTCCGCACAATTATTGCAAATGTCACCGTACAAAGTGCAATAAAATAAAAATCTTGACAAAGTCAGCTCGATGTTCGTCGAGGCGGGAGCATTCGCCAGTGAACGTCTGCGGGATTCTCGTTTCCATCAATCGGAGCCCAAAAACAGACATTTGCATAAAGACCCACTCATTAGGCTCCGCAGAATGGGCAACGTGTGCGTGGCTAATGAACGACTGGAACTGTCTCTGTCGAATCGATTGCCATGTTCAAGGAACCTATTAGGGGAAATAAGATGCTTCCATGGCGTGCCGCGGGCTCGTAAAATGAAAAATTATGCTGCCGGATCCGTCACCGTACAGAATCGGGACCATTCCGAGGACTGCTGCTCGCTGCCAGCCGGTTCAACGCGCATGGTTGAACAAATCGAACGTTTCCGCGATGCTAAACATTTTAACACCCTCGAGTATGCCGCGCATGCGTCCCGCGCGGGGGCGGATTGCGATTCTTATGTGCGAGCCTTTCGGCAAGCTTTCAGATGTTGCGTCGTTGCGAGGGCGCCACAAGTTAGGAGACGCAATTTGGCGATACGGGAGATACGCGCCAGCCATCCAATTAAAACGCTGCTAATTCTTTGCCTATTTAGCTTAACCATCCGTTGGCAACACGGGTCGTTTATGCCCGCAACGAAATTTCACTCACCAATATTTATTTTTTTCCCGTTAACGCTTTAACGTTTAACGGGCCAACGATACATTAAAATAGGGCTTCAAAACGTATTTCAGAATTTTTTCGATTTTTTGAAAGCCTAGAGAATTGATTGTTATTTCTGTATTAAAAACGCAAGAACAGCAAATTTTGAGTAACGTCATTGTTCCAGCGAACGAGCCACACATGGACTACTTTTCGTAGCCGGATGCAGTTACCGTTCTTGGAACGGAGGGAGAAAAAGAAAAGGAGACGAAGCAGAAGTGAGGGAAAGAATAGAGGAAACAAGACAGGAAAAAGAAAAAAGAGAGAGAGGGAGTCGTTTAAACGCGTTTCGTTTGCATTTGCAAATACAATGCAATTACGCAACCGCGCCGCATGCAATTATATGTGTTCCCAATAAATCAGTAATGACGAAATAATGATTACTAACCCCCCGGGAATTCAAGACTTGGATAGTACAGTATATTTTTACCAGCGGTCACTTTAACATAAATTATACTTTTAAACTAAACCCATTCATCGATCACGAAAATTGTAAATCTCTCCCCCCCCCCTCTCTCTCTCTCTCTCTCTTTGTTGGTAAACATAATCGCTTCGGCGACACCATGTTTGGGGAGCTGAGAAATATTGTATTCTCCGCGAATGTTTACTCGATTAAGAAGACACGGAATGATATTGGTTGTTTGCGTCAAATTGATATTTTATGTTTTCGTAGCTTTAGGTGAATCTTGTATGGAACAGGTTCTTTATCACTCAAAAAGAAAAAAAGAATTTGGTACGATTTGATTGAAACTCCAAAATTGCATTTCTTTGTACTGTGCTTTTATCTTGCATTGTGAAATAAAAGATATTAAAAAGCTGGGCAAGACATCGATTTTAAGGCACGTGTGTTTAAAAATATTGGTAGAAGGATTTATATATGATAGTTCAAGGAATTATAGCCCCTACAATTCCAGGTACTTTGACTTTAAAAAATTATATTGTATAGTCCAGGTAGTAGAAGAGATGTACGCAAAACCTCAATATAAAACAGTCGTTCGACTACTTTAGAAAAATTTCGAAACAAGAAGACCCTCTTGATCCTTTTCAATCCAATTTCTCACTAGTACCAATATGTGAAACTTGCCAGGGGAGAGAATAGCCAGGAAAATGATCGGGTTCGCGGCAGCGCAGCCGAAAATGGCGATCGCGGTGTCGCATCGTCGCGCCATTAGGCTTGCAACAGGGGGTGAAAGGCGCCGTGAACGCAGAGGGATGAACGTTCTAACTGATAAATTGGCCAACGTATCTACACCGGTGCCGCAGCCTGCTGGGAACGTTGAATAATAATTATTGTTGTTGGCTGGGCTTGGTGTTATTGAGTTATTCCAATGCGAGTTTATCAAAGTGGGTCAAGCGATTCAATAGCGACCGCCGTCGAGGAGAAACGACCCATCGTCTTAACGTGGCGTGGGAGTGCACGTACAAACGGCCGAGCCACGTACACACGACGTCACCGATTCGGTACACACACACACACACACACACACACACACACACACACACACACACGTAGACCCCAGAAAAAAATAACGAAACCAAAGAAAGGAAATATAACAAACGCCGCCAACTGTAAAAATTGCTGCTACCGAGCGGCCGCGTTTTTTACTGTTACGACGTCGGCCCTTTTATTCCTTCTCGTTGCTTGGAAACATAAAGAAAAAATTGTTGTGAATTACACTTCGCTTGCAAGATATTTTTTCCAGCTGTCCACCGAGTTCTGCTGAAATACGAGCTGAACGAGCATTCTTTCTTTTCGTTTTTCAGATGTTAGATTCTCGTAAATTCTTTTCGTTTTTCGGATATCGACTTCGTAATAACGATTTGAATATTTTTGGGAATTTTGGAAAAGAGTATTTGGTATGTTGGAAGTGCGTTCTTGTTTGGTGGGGTTTATAAGTTTGCTTTCTGAGAGGATCGAATGAACCAGGTCTTAGATAATGTTGCTTTTGTGTGTGTATTTGAGTAATATCGAGTTTCGATCCCGCAGACGTTAGGCGCGATTATCAGGGAAGATTTCGGATGGAACAAACCGAGCAATTCAGATTATATTTGACGCTTCTTAATCGCAGAAGCCTGTTTCTCGTCGAGTACCCCCTTGTCGGTGTCAAGTTGGCGTGTTCTCGGAATTCATCCCTTTCGAAGGTAACATCGCATGAAATTGCGTCCACAGCGAATTATTTTTAAGCAGTGACTCTTTTTTAAACATTCTATATCATATTAAACACAACAGTACAAAACACAGTACAAAACATTATTACAGTACAAAAGAATGAATTAAATACAGAAGAATTTCAGGCATTGCATTATTTTGACACATTAAAATTATTAAGTGAAGAAATAAATTTTTACGTATTTCTAGTAATCGACACGGAAAATTTTTATTTTGCACAGGGGTGTGCAATGTAATTATCACAGAATGGACAGATCAAACGACGTTAGATGGAATCCGTGTAGCTTGTCAGTGGAAAAAAAACCGCATTAATTCATTGGTGCCATAAAATCGAAAAGCATTCCGGCTCCAAAGTTCCACCGTTCGGTTACGTAACCGTTAATCTCCACTATTTGCATTCGATACACAGAGGAAGATAGCGTTGTCTCGAGCAGCGACCGAAGACTCGTCAGAAGTGCCGAATAAACCGGGCGTGATATCTAATTACATACATAGAATCTCGAAGGAAACAAATGTTGATTCGGAGATTCGAACGCATCACTCGCGAATTAAATGATTTCAACAGCTCCGCCGCGCCGGGCTTCGTGCGCCGCCGTCAGGTTCTGCACGTTCCCTCTTTAACACCGTGTACCACGAACCCGTTAATTATCATAAATCTGACTGTAACCACGATGCAGAAGAGAACGGTGAGAGAGCAGCCCGGCCTCCTGCACGAAGATGAATTTTCAACGATTCCTGGCCAAACACGAGAACGCGATCCCTGCTGAAAATCCGCTGCAATTAACATGCCACGTGCTTGCTGATAATAATTGAATTACTGAACACCCGCGAAATGGCAACGGCTGAAATTTTCCTTTTGCTATCTTCAGCTTCGCGTCTCTTTGGAAACTGTTCCTCGCCGGTTGAACTTTCAACGTTTCGTCCGATGTGTTCATCTTTCTCGTTGGTAAAACCGTAAAAACACTAATTGTAAGAGAATAGACGACGTTCTACCATTAGTAGAAAGTATAGCGTACAGACTTTCTTCGATTCTTTTTTTTTCTTTTTAATTTATTTATTTAATGTTCTTCAACACCAAAGGTGATTAGCACATTTAGCAAGACCGGCGATATACTCCTCAGAACCTAACAGAATGGGTAAGGATCCAGGCACTTGGCATTTTTCCTTTCATTCTCATATTCTTTGTGTTCTATTTGACGATCTACTGGACTTGGAAACTTTTCGATTCTTTGGTGTAAAGGAAAACTGCAATTTTCATTATAGAACGTATTTCTCAAATTTTGTATATATGTAAACCCACGTAAACAGCTGTAAATAAAAAGCTCTAACGTTTCAAGAAAATCTAATTATGGTTGTTTATTGAAAAGTTACTGTCCTGTGAGAATTTATTACCAAATTACTTGAACCACTCTCATCGCTAATAGCCAGATTTGCTGGCAAGCACGCGCGGCTTTGTCGCCGGATTTTTCGTAGGTACATAGTCCGGAAGTAATCATCCGCTTTCCATTAGTGCCGGCAACAGGTAGAACGCTTGCGCGCGTGCGACCAGCCATAAATTCCTGTAGGAAAGCGCGCGACGGACGCCTCTCTCGTTCCTGGTGAGAGTTGGGACAACAGTGTCAACGGTTGCACAATACGAACAAACGAAACAGAGAGGCTTAATGGCAGCTACCCTCGGCCGAACGACGGATAAACAAGGTGCACGGTTTAAATGAGTTGTCACGGGCGAGGCGAACCTTTGACGAGAAGAACACTATGAAGAGAAAGAGAGACCTCGGGAAGAGTGGCCTAAGAGCGGAGGGTCGCGTGGCCATTGTTGGACAAACTTCTCCGCCGGAGTCGCCGGCCGATGGGGAAAAAGGAAAGCGAATCTCCTGGAAACGATTTCTGACGCTTTATGTCTTTCGCGGGACCACGCTTTGGTCGAAATAATTGGAGGATTGTTCGCGAGAATCGCTTGCATCATCCTGGCGCACTTAAAAGTCAGCCGCTGACCATCCGCCAGAACTCAACGAACTTGAAACGTTCTGCGATTTTTACATTCGTGGCTCAACAATTTTATTTGATGAAATAAAATTGTTGAAATGAACGTTGACGTGAGAAAAAACGTGACGCCAGGACGCAACTTTTCGTCTTGATCGGAAGGACAGTTACAGGTGAAGATTGAAGATAGTTCAAGCATCCCAATTGTAAACGACAAAAAAATCCGAAGAAACTCTGCCATCTTCTAACGAATTAAGCAGATGCTTTTTAGCGAATAGACCGCTTTCCAAAGATTTACGATCCATATTTTGTCGGGCGTGCGCGATTGAGATGAGATACCTTTTCGGGGACAGTAGTTTCCGGAGGGAAACGAATCGAAGCGTGGGGAACAACGCTTTCGTGAAAGTCAATATTTACAGAGTTGCCTAACATTCAATTGTGTACCTTGCCGTGGGGTACGAGCCCGAAGACCTCTCGCTCTCCCGGGCACCTGTGCGTCGGGTCTCTCGGGGAAGGGCCCGTGTCGAGCCCCCGTCCGAGCGGATAATCGTGATTTACCGTGCGCAAACTGCTCGCCGATCCCCTGTCGGCAACAAGTGCATTTCAGCGCAGCAGGTAGATGTTGACGAGTCGCCCATTGTCGAAGAGGGGTGCGCGACATCCCCCGAAGGGAGACGGAGTTGCTCTGTCCACTCGACACGATGGACCGAGCACTCGAATTCGTGCCGGGCACGCGCCAGCACGCTTACGAGAGTGACGCGGGAAGCTTCTAACTCGGGAAGCCGCCCCTTTCACAGACTCCCCGGCTAAGAAGTAAAAGTCTCGGTCCAGCTTTTACCCGACTAATATTTTACCCTCCCGGGCGAGGGTGAATTGCGCTGGACGGTAAACGTCGCAATATTTCCCGGGCCGAGGCCAGTCCCGGGGCTCTACCCCGGTGAAATACTGGCATTATAAACTGCGAGAAATTATGCCGGAGTGTACTCCGACACGATGAACGTGACGACCATTCTGACGCGGGGGATGATCATCCTCCATCTTGCGAACTGGAAGAACCAGCCGCCGCGCCGCTTGCATTCCAACGCCGTGTTTTTGAATTATTCCGCCTGTGTACCCGACGCTATCTGCTACCTCCGTGACCCACTGTCAAGCTAATATACATAAATAAATGAATTATAATAATGAATATCTTTTTTTTTTTTAGAAATATTTAAAGTTGCGTCAACCCAAGAATATTATTTAGCACAGACTACGGACGTGCACCTGCGGTCTCAAGAGTGGAAGCATCTCCGAACAACAATCCACTAAATCGGCAACGATAAGAACCTCTTAAAATAATGAAATATTTGTCAAAATAAAGCCTGAAGCAGATGAACACTTCGTCAACTTTCCTCCGGTTGGTGTGTACACAATCTTTCTGAACACGACACGGAGAGATAAAATCGTATCTGAGCCCCAGATTTTCTCAATCACTCCAATGGCTTGAAAGTGCCTAATTACTTGCCGCTCGGTCTACTGATAAAGTTCGAATTTTCAATTTTTCCTACGACAACGTGGTGACTAGCACGTTGGTTGCCAAGTTGCCCGTATGTATTTGGCTCACGGAATTATGTCTCCAGACTTAATGTGTAACGATCACGATCGAATATTTCAACTACGCTGGCTATTGCTGAGATAAACCCGAGTGACAGATTCGGTGTGTTAAAGCTTATGGTCTAATTGTAAGATAGGAAAACTAATTATACTGTTCCATCGAATAAATCGCTGGCCGAGTAACGTCGGTGAACGCTTCAACGCGATGGAACGTCACGCGGAAGTCGCGCGGAATAATCGAGTCCGCGAACGTGTGGAAAAGCTTGTTTATCAAACAGAATTTCGATCGCCTTCCTCTTCCGATTTTCAGGAATGACACAATCAGCTGTAACCCGACGCACGATAGTGCGAAATTAGCCGTGAGGCCAGATAACATAGGAAACGGCGCGGAATTATCAGCCGGAAGTATCGTTCCGACTCGTTTGCGGTGATTTGATAGCGTAACTTTTCGAATCGCGGCGTTTTTCGCGGTCGGCCGCGGAACGATCGCGATCGAGGGGAGTGTGGGGCATCGATCCGTTCCTCTCTTTCGCTTTGTTTGTCTTTCTCTCGGCCTCTTTGTGCAGGATCGCGCGAGTAGGAGCGAGTCGCGTGCTCTCGACTCGGCCTCCTCCCCCGAGTTTATCAAGCCCGATGCGATAATCGGCGCCGTTCGAGAACAGGTTGGGCGACGATGGGGAAAAAATAGGTCTATGTTACGGAGACGCGAAACAAGCGTGTTACATCACCGCGGCTCTCCCGAGACATCGGCCACGGTGAAAGCATCCCGGCCTGCCTCGTGACAAGGCTCTAGAAATGCGTCCTCGTTCCACGCACAAGTCCGCACACGCTCGCAGCCGTGTGTACTTTTACTTTCATCCGGGCGGACGAGAGAGCCGAGCCCGAAGAAAATTTAGAGAACGAATACTTCGAATAACTCCAGCTTGGCCCAAATAAGAGCAAAGCATGTCAGATTTCACGCTCGCAGACTTTTCTCGGATCTACCAACGACTCGAACACACTCATTCGAGGGGGTATTCTGGCTTTTCGCTTTCGAAAAATCCATTTTTCTGCGTTTCCTTTAACTCTTTGCTCTTACTTCGGAACTTGCCACATCGTAAAAACTAGCCCTTTTAAAAGACACGATAAGGATTTTTTGGCCATACAGTGTACTGTCTCCGAACGAAAAATGATGTTTCAAGCTACTCTTTGAATTACAATCAGGTACTTTGAAAACTTATTGCAAAAAATACAATCACTTCGTTTGGAGTTCGAGATAATATTTTTACCCAGCACTGTACGGCTATCGATGGGGAAACGAAACTCATTTCGAGGCCAGACAATTTCTCCCTGTATAAACAGAACGACGCCGCGTGTTTTAACTTCTTCCTTAAATGGAGAAATTTCGAAAATTGGATAAAGCTTCGAGCGTGAAGTGGCTCGTTGACGGTAAAGTACATATTGAAAATATATTGTACGCGTCTGAATTGAATGAGACATATTTCTCGATTAATTCTTCTTCTGAGAAATTATGATGGACGAAGAAAAATAAATCGTGGTGCAGGTAGTTAACTGTCCTAAATCGGTCGATAGAGCTAACTATCAGAATACGATTGACGCGTATCAATTTGCAGCAAGGTCTGAAGTAAAAGATAGGGTTGGATCGCAAAGAGGTTGAAGGGTGCAAGAGACTGGTCGCTCGGCCACGAAACCAACGAAGACTCGAAAGCATCGTGTCCCCGTCGCTATTGTATCGCTCGAAGAATCTCAACACGGGGGGGTTTAAAGTGTCTCTGCTATTCTTTCCATTCTTTTGAGCGCGGGTCCGCTTGGTCAGAGCTCGAGCGTGTTGCGTACGAATCGCCACGCTCGAGCGGATTTAACGGCAGCTGCGAGCGAACGGGCTCGTGGAGGAGTGGCTAATTATCAGCGCGGAGGAGCGAGAGGAAACGAAAAAGTGTATTAACGTCGCTACCTAATCGCGGATCGGAGAAAATGGAGTGTGAACCGCCCTTGAGTCTCGCCGGAGCGGAGGAGCGCTATCTTGTAACGAGCCCGCGTAATCGCGCAATGCCAAGCCGCAGCTAATTATCCATGGTTAATGCTGGCGAGAGCCATGAATATTCATACTTGACATCTTTATCGCGGGTGGAACGAGATGGGGGTAGGGCCAGAAATTGAAGCTCTCGCACGAGGGTTCCTTTTTGACCCACCTTCCGCCCGAATCGATTGCCACGTCACGGTTAAGGAAATTAAACCGCAAACCGCTGGCTGGCTGGCTCGCTGAGACACGCTCATCTGCTCGTGAGTATCCTTTGAATAATATAATAGATCAGTTGTCTCCGGATGCTCGTACAATCTCCCATTCTTCGCGGCTAATCTCCGCGAATCAATATTAACAAGTCGATAGCATCTACGGGAGCAAACGTTGCCAAGACAACAGTAAAATCCTCGTCTATTGAATAATTCAATTTTTCTTCATTCGCAGATTTTCCCTGCACGATTAATTAATTTACTAGAAATTACAGTCCCTCGGTATAGCTAAATGATTGCCTTTACCATTACGTTCAAAACGGTCTTTCCAATTGTTAAAAAATCAAAAATTGCTACTTGTTTTAGACCCTATAGCCGACAAACAATATCGTTAAACTCGTTCCAGTTCCAGGTAAAAACAGTGAGAAAACTGTGACAATGTGAGATGGGTAGGGAATATCAATGCAATTATCTGTCAGCTTACGTTACTGTGCACTGTGACCGGTCAGTCGGAACTTAATCGTCTCTAACAGTGCACGCATTTTAGTGCATCCTTGGTGTTCTTTACGACAACCGACTTTTAAAATCATTTTATTCCTTCCCGGAAAACATTCAGAGGTGATTACGGGAGGTATGTATTCGCTTTTCAATGTAAAACCTCTTAATTATAATGTATGTACCTGTATTGTAACATGGTTAAAATGCGTCGACGAAATCAACGTTTTAATTTATGATGCAAGTAGACGAACATGTTCGGTAACATTTTCATCGTCAATCAATTTAAAGCTGATTTTCTCAAATTCCCTAAATCCTTACTCAACATGTTCATCCACAAAGTTCTCCAATTACAAAGACAATCTGAACGCAATAAATTGAGTGTTATACATATAGTAATGACACCAGGCATCATCTGATTGACTGAATTTCCATGTACGTACCGACTAAAATAGAACGTAATATGTAGTCGGTGACGACAGGTCTCGTCACCAGAGCTCGTTTGCTCCAAAAATTTTTATTTTGTTTCAACACGTTGCTCCTCTGTTCAGATCCTCTCCTAACTGGCACGAGACCGACAGCAAAGGAGAAACAAAACTATTTCCGAAGAAAACACGCGCGTTACAAGCGCGTCTACCAACTGAATGAAATTATATGCATAATGAATTATCAGAAATATCGTCAAACGCAGAACCGTAGACTTTTCGACGTGTAAGTTAATCCGTCTTCTTAATCATTTACTATTTTATAATTTTCAAAGCATCATCCACCTATTCCCGGTGAATAATTTGAGTAATTCATAAGTAAGGGGGGGGGGCTGCAATAGATTATTCAATCGTCCACTCTGTCTGAAAAAACCAGGTCACTATTGGCCCAGATTAAACTTCTCTCGTATTAAAAATTATTTCCACTGCCCCGGAACATCATAGATCTGGAGAGATGTATATCGTACCAGCAGACAGGAATAATTTCAAGCAACTATCATAGATCGGTACATAGATCCAGGTCCCAGTGCTCTTCAGCCTCGCAACAAACGATACGGAACAGCCGCGCCGCGCCGCACCAGGGACGCGCTAAGTCGTTTGCGAAGCAGACAGCTGGTCTCGGGAGGCGAAAGCTACTTGTTTACCGAGTAATTAGATATTCTTGTCCGGCGGAGCACTTTGACACGGATTCGTGTTCCAACGGGCCAGGGGATGGAGGGGGCAAGTTACCGGGTCGACGGGTATTTTTTACGAGGTGAAACGTTCGTTCGACCGGGCGAACGTTAGAAACCAAACGAAATAAAAACAACCACGGCCGGAGGCACGGTGTGGAAAGAGCTCGTGAAAAAGGCAATAACCGGGCATTGTTTTAGAAAAACTCGTTTCGCGATCTTTCGATGCATGATAATGCAGAACGGGATTGGGGGGGAGGGGACGACGACGCCGGAGGGACGAAGAGGTTAGAGGCGTCGACGACGTAAATAAAAACAACCGTGGCTCGTTGTCATCGAATCGCTATTTTGTCCACGAAGGGTCTCGGTGCAACGCTCATAAAGAAACGCTCGAAGGCTATCTGTTCTAAATCTGAGGCTGCGAGCCCGTTCGCCTCTTCGCTTTGGAATTTGCGCCGAAACGCCTGTTGCGCATACCGCATGGCGCGGGCCGCCAAAGCCGCGAATATTTGAATGGCCGCGCCACGCTTCGCAGGCGATTCCATTCAATCGTCGTCGAACGAATGGGTTTTTCTCTACAACGTAACGCATTTCGTATTCTCAGCCTCCGTGACGACCGACAGCCACTTTGCAAAAAATTCCTACAGAAATAAGCTTATTATTGGTACGTTTATATTTGCCGTTAAAGCCTGCGATCGATAGATCACATTGCCAATATGTAATATTCTTTATACATATCTTCTTCCTAACCATCGCTGCAATAAATTTCATGATACATATTTACATATGTACTCCGCCGAACTGTACGCGCGCTATGATCTGCACGCGTACTCGGCATTTCCGTCATCGGTTTTTGAGGTTAGCTTCTACATAAGGTACATACGCTCGTCGACGAAAGACTTCAGCATGAGACACAGGTTTCACCGACTCCAAGTGCCGCCTGCTAGCAGAGTATCGCCAACGGAAATTCATTGCTGAAAACTTCATCGCGAACACTCGTGGATACAAAGTGCGACGTTAAACGTGTACCGCCGGGAACGTGTCCCATTGTTGCTGGTTGCGCGCGAGCAGAGAAGATGTACGGCTGTCATGGAGACACTACGTAGTCGCGGAATCGCTTAAAAACATCGTGCTCACACGTTGCGGCAATGAGGAAGAATATGAGACCGCGTGTACCTGTAACTTCGGAAGTGGACCGAGTCGAAAGAGCGAGGGGGGATCGATGTCGGAGCGACGAACGATCGGGAGAGACAGAGAGAGGGAGAGAGAGGGAGAGAGAGAAACAGTTATGGCTCGGGTTCGAGTAGGAAAGAGATGACTGGCTAGCGTGAAAGAGGGAGAGTGTGAGGGAGGGCGGGAGGACGGGAGGGAGAAGGGGAGAGCTGTGGGACAACGTGTAACGTCAGGCAAGAGAAGGATGCGAGGAAAGGACGAAAGATTGCGGACGCGAAAAGAGAGGGAGACAGTTGAAAGCGAAAGCGAGAAAGAGAAAGAGAAAGAGAAAACGGCGAGGCGAAGAGTGAGAGTGAAGCAGACAGAGCGAAGCAGAAGAAAGGAGTTTGGCAAGCGGTACGCTACGGCAACAAAGAACTGCAGGGCATAGAAATGAGTTGTTGAGGTTACCTGCAGCATCATTCGCTGGAGTCAGATCGGTGACCAGGCTGGACCGTGGCCGCGAGTGCGATTGCTGCTGCTGTTGTTGCGCCTGTTGCTGCTGCTGCTGCTGCTGCTGCTGCTGCTGTACCTGGTGAAGACCCGGCTGCTGAGGTCCCGTCAGAGGCAGATTGGCCGCGGTCGTGTTTTCAGTCAGGATCGTCGGTACCGAGGAGGAGGAAGATGACGATGATTCCGTAAGGGCCGTCGCGGTCGTGTTCTCGAGGGCCGTGTGGCCCCCACCTTCCCCTGTCCCTGTAGCCATTCGGCCCTCGTGCATTCCAGCAGACAGACAGACGGGGGTCCCTCCTCCTGCACGTCGTTCCCGAGCGCACGCACTTCTCTCGAGGAACACCTACACTCTCTTACGTGTGTGTCCTCGGTCTCTTTCTCACCCCCGTCTATCTATCTGTCTGTCTCGTTTCCTTTCTCTCTGTCTAGCCGAGAGAAGCGCGCGCTCGGTCGGTCTTGTGTGTTCCTTCTTTCTCTTTCTCTTTCTCTCTCTCTCGTTCCCTCTCCCTCTCCCTCTATCCCGCGGTCGCTCCCTCTCCGTCCCGCTCTCTGTCGCGTATCTCTCTCTCTCTTTCCTTCTCTCCTCGTGTGCGCAAGCTCTTGCTGTCCTCCTCTCTTTTTACTACTACGCTCCCCGCGCCGGCCAGCGCCGTGTCTGAGCGTACCGAAACTACACCGTCTCTTTCAACCAAACATCGGTATATCACACAACAGCGACATCACACACGCCCGCGGAAAAATGAACCCCGCGCGGATTATTAACCTCCTGTCCGGCGGCCCGAAAAAAATCGAACGTTAGACAAATGTAGGTCTGTAGGCCACTTCACTTACACTTTGCATCGGGACGGGCACTCCCTTAGTCAAGCGAGCGTCCGGCGCACCGTTGCGCTCTGACAGCACGAGTTCCAGGACCGTACACTCGCCGGAAGGACCCGCGCGGATCGTCTTCTGTATCTGTATCTGTATCTGTATCACTGACACAGCCCGAAATCACTTTTCTCGGTGATCGACTTTCGATCGATGCCATCGTTCCGCTACATCTACGCGGCTGCCGATTCCATGGCCTTGTGTCTTGTGCTCGATGTTCGTGCAATCTAACAAGTTCTCCGACCGTATTGCGTGTTCTTGTGTTATCTCTCTAAATACATATACTGTGTGCGCCGCGTTTCGAAAAATTCGAGCTGGACCTACGATACGAAAGCTCTAAGATTTTTGTAATTTATTTTTATTGCGCGACTGTTCTCCCGTTGGTCCTTACACTTTCAATATTTACAAGTGCGAATTCATGTGAATGTAAAAATATCATTTTCTCTTAGCTTCTTGTAGATGTGTTAGTTAAACGCCCCTCCACGCGTGATCATAACTTTCGGTAAAAATAGTACATACCCCCTTACTTGCACGTGTATCATGCGAAACTGTTCAAATATATATAGATAAAATCTTGATTTATTATAAATATAATGTGTAATCCACAGGTCTTCTCTTCGTGATGGTTCAAATACGTCCAATGTGTATAATAAATTCTATAAGATGTAGTTTGCACCCGTTTTAGGAGTTGCAGGCACGGCAGTGGATATCGAAAGGGAAAATGCTGAACGACTATCGTAAATGCCACTTATCAAGGAAAAGTTCTCAGATGTATTTGATCGTTTTAAATACAGAGTCTCGAGCACTCGAAGAGCATCGTGATCGTTCGATCTTAATTATTTGATATCGTGTAAGAGAAAAAGGGAAAGTAATTCGAGAGAAGGAACGTATCGACCATAGCTTTATATGGGTACCAGGGTCTACTAGACACGGCACTGTCTTCCAATAACGTATTACGGAAAGACGCAATTTCCGAAGGATTGCTCTGCTCTCTTGTGTTTGCAAGCATTTAGAATCTGCAAATTGAAAGGCTGTCAAATGCGTTTTTCGCGTTATAAACGTTGTCAATTTACCACTGTCTTAAATACGACGATACTGTCTAAGTAGGTCAGGTGTCACAATATCTGGACGTCCTATTATGGGGCGCTTTTACACCGAATGTTGCATAACTCGTCACGCACGACTTCACCAAATATAACCATGTAAAAACTATGGCCTGACGGACATAATGCGATGTAATCCCTTTTCATTGTACAATACACTTGACTAACGCTTTCGGACAACGTTTGCAGCGCTACCTGGCATCTAAAACCGCGAAATATGAAACATCGAACAACTATATCAATCATACAATAATATTTCGGTGAAACTTTATTAAACGGTAAAAAAAACTCATCATACATTGATGAGACTATATTAAGTGCTATAAAACATTTATACTCTTAATAGAAAATATATAAGTTTGTATAAAAATATATATGTAGATAAATATATGTATATCTCATAACAATGATAGAATACTTTCACAATGATTAACGTTTTTCAAGTCGTTATAACTTCCTCATGACTCTGTTATGTATACATTTCTTGAATTACAAAATTCTTTCAAAAATAAATTTAAACATTTTTCTTGTAATTCGATCGGTTAACCAGCCTGTTGTTTTGCCTGGGCTAAGAGAGAACGCGAAATAATCAGTCTTTGAATTTGCGCCGTACCCTCGTAGATTTGATAAATTTTTGCATCTCGCATCAATTTTTCGACCGGGTATTCGCTATTAAAACCGGCACCACCGAAAATCTGTAAAATAGTTCATTTTAATTAAAGTAATAAACATGAATATATTTTGTTGCACTTGATTACATACTTGAACGGCGTCCGTCGCACATTTATTGGCTACATCGCCACCATAACATTTTGCAATGCTAGCTAACAGCGTTGCGTTTGGAGTTTTGCTATCAGCTGCCCAAGCAGCTTTCATCCAGGCAAGCCTAGCCGTTTCAACCCCGATCATCATATCTGCTAGCATAAATGCCACTGCTTGATGTTCTGCTATTGGTTTATTGAAGGTTTTGCGTTCCAATGAATATTTCGTGGCCTCGTCTAGCGCTCTTTGAGCCAAACCGACAGACGCAGCTGCTACCTATAACAAATAATAACGTACAATAGAAAAACTATACTTAAACACTTTAGTGTAGCGTATTATTTTTAAAAAATCATCATTTTTATTACTATACCGCAGGTCTAGTCTTGTCAAAGGTTTGCATAGCAATTTTAAAACCTTCGCCTGGTTTGCCCAAAACATTTTCATTCGGAACACGGACGTCCTCGAAAGTTATCATTCGTGTATCGGAAGCTCTTTGACCCATGTTCATTTCCTTCAAATATCAAAACAAAATTATCTCGCAATAAGAGATGCTATCATTATTAAAAGAATAACTCTTAGATAATGAACAAATTTACCTTGCGACCGGGCGTTAAACCTTCGCTTTCACGCTCCACAATGAAAGCTGTAAAAGCTTTATTAGGTGGCGTTTTTGGGTCAGGATCTGATCTGGTCAATACAAAATACCTGAAACAATAAATATACATTACTAGGGTGGGTTGCGCCCGACCACTGGCAGTATACCTGAAAAGGTTGTTATAGCAGACGAAAATGCGCACGGATCAGCTCTGAACCGGCCGATTATTATTTACAACCACTGCGCTCCGACAACCTCAACCCCGACAGATGGACAACACGTGCGAATCAGATCGATGGGATCATACATACATACTTTTCTATTTTACATACAATATAGACAGTGGCGGCTCGAATCAAGTTGAGGCCCGAAGCGGTAAAAATTTGGGGGCCCTCGAACTCAAGTTAGAAATAAAAGTTGCAAGGAAACTCTAATAAACTTGTAAAAAAATGAAAGCTGCGAAATTCGGGGCCCTATGGTATTTAGGGCCTTATAGTATTCGGGGCCCTATGATATTCGTGGCCCTATGATATCTGAGGCCCTATGGCATTCGGGGCCCTATGGTACCCCGGGGTCTCACGCGGCCGCTTAGTCCGCTTACCGTTAAACCCGCCACTGAATATGTAGATATACACATCATATACGATTTATATTGTACTTTGCAATAAACTGATTTACCAGTTGGCAACACCGCCGTTTGTAATCCACATCTTGGTACCATTGAGGATCCATTCGTTTCCCTTCTTTTCAGACTTCAGTTTAATACCTGCTACATCTGATCCAGCACCAGGTTCGGTAACACAGTAGGCCTGTAAATTTGTAAAGAATTGTGTCTCTCTTATACATATATGTACACACTTAAGTTCATATTCAATCATCTTACAGCTACAAGCGGTTCTTCGATAAGTCTTCCCAGATACTTTTTGTGTTGCTCTTTCGTACCAGCTACGATTACTGGAACTTGCTAAAACATATAGAATATATAATGTGTGTGTTTTACAAATTTAGGGCAATTATCATTATGTAAGAAGTCTTACACCCAATCCTGTTCCTTCTAATGCTGTTGATATTCCTGTACAACCATAAGCAAATTCTTCTGCAACTAAACACGACCCAAAGCAGCCAAGTTCCATTCCTCCTGTAAAATTTCATAAATCAATGATTTTTATGTGTTTTGACCACAATTTTGGAGAAGTTAATGAATTTGTAATCATACCTAAGTATTCAGGAATTTCTTTATTCAGAAGCCCTACGCTCCATGCTTTTTTAATAATTTCCCAAGGATATTTTCCAGTCCTATCATGTTCAGCAGCTACTGGAATAATTTCTTCTTTTGTAAACTTGCGTGCTAATTCTTGCATCTCCCTTTGAGTATCTGTCACTTCTAATGTAGAAATAGAATATATAAAATATATTTGTAAGTGGATATAATAATTCATTAGAATTAATTCAATATAATTCTATGTAAATATGTTTTACACTAACCAAAATTATAGCCTGTAGCATGTTCCGAGCTTGACGAGAATGCTCGCATAAACTTTTGGTATGTTACACCTTTTAGCACCTGTAAGACAGATGTTCCCTTGATTCACGACTAAACGAACTGGCTAATATCTAATCATGTTCGTAATCTTTTATTGTAAAAGGTTTTTGCGCACAGTGGTGAAAATTACATTATTGCTTCTATTTATTCATTTTTTCTACTAATTTGCGTTCCTTTTTGTTTTGAAGTGGATTACTTACCGATCGTGGAAACATTTTCGTCGTTCTCTATTTACACTGTACTAAATAGCGAAAATACTGTGTACAATCACGAAAGTTCTTGTGTGCCAGATACCGGTCAGTGCGTGAATGACTGGCAAACTTGTTCTACAACGTTCACTTGACTTATTTTATCGAGCGTCGCTGTAATTAAAAAAAGCGGACATCGTACACTTGAAAAACACGAAACAACAAACAAGAGATGCCAAAAGTCCAGATAATAGATCCGCTGATCAAAGTACAGTAACACGTTGCCAAATTACGTGTATATATACAGGGTGTCCCGGGTTTTAATGGACAAACTTGGGTAGCATATCCTACGAGTGGAAATAAGAAAAAAATGTTATTTGAAGTTTGCTAAAAAACGCTTTATTATAAAGTTATAAACAAATAAAGTTAGAATTGATGACGGTGGATTTTACTTTACACTTTACTCAACATTGAATAAAGGTCGAACGTGTTTATCGGATTATTTCAAAATGTCGTCCTTGGGCGCAAATACATGTATTTTCAAGTTTGCAAACTTGACATCGATTTTTTATGGAAAAAAAAGGAGAAAAAATTTTTTTTAAAAATGAAAAAAAGATAAACACGTTCGACCTTCCAATGTTTAGTAAAGTAAAATCCGCCCCGTCATCAATTCTAACTTTATTTGCTTATAATTTTGTAGCAAACACTTCAAATAACATTTTTTTCTTACTTCCACTTGTAGGATATGCTTCCCAAGTTTGTCCATTAAAACCCGGGACACCCTGTATACATATACATGCAGTTATATACTTTGAACCCTAAGCCTAAGGCCTAAGGTCTAACAATGCTATAAAGTATAAAATTATATACATATATATATTCGTCACTGACGAATCTTCAGCATGACACAAGACATTCTATAAACACTATATTATACAACATTTTACATTTAGTTCGTGAAATTATGTAAATAAATTCCCGTAAATGACTTCTTGGTGCAATTTTATTGTTGTCGCATCACGAATTATGTGATAATAATATGTAAATAAATACTCTATTAGAGGTCTTGAAAACTTACAATCGATTTTCAACACGCAGAATTATTTGTTACTTTGTGCTAACGCAATTCTGTAATCAGATTTACATGTAAACTGTAAACGAATATTCTGTTGTAAATCCGCTAAATTAGGCGCGAAATTTTGATCATAATTCTAATTGTAAGATCTGAGAGATTAGAAAGAATATTACAAGAATATTGAACAATAAATAGTGTAACATGTAACAATGTTATGCAACAAAAACCAATCGTTTGAGTTGTAATTTATAATAAAAAATTAAATAAATGACAATAACCCAACCTAAAGTTGTTATTAATGAAACAATCATGAATTGTTGTCGGTAAAATGTACAAAATGAAGTGAGATTAATATGCTTATAAAATTGATTGAGTGAAATGCTCATCAATTCAAACTTGTTACTAAAACAACAATTGCAATTGACAATTGCATATCATACTCGTCTCAGCATGAAGATAGAGATACATCCACTGACAGACAATCCAACAGAAGCCTGGCTTGAGTTGTCAAAGGAGCAAAAAGTTATAAAAATAAATGCTAAGCTTCCAACTACCGATGCTCCAAATGACAAGGTTCAATTTTAACATTATTCTTTATTATCGTAACTCGTCCATCTAAAGCTAACCTAAAAATGTCAACGTGTTTATTGACGTAAATAAATAGTTGGAATTGTATCTGCACCGTAAATAGAAAGATATGATAAGAATTCTTGTATTACTTATAGTTTATTTAATCTTATATTTCAGCTTCGTGTTGTGTGTATGAGTGATACTCATTCTTTAACACCATTTATAAAATTCGATATACCTATGGGAGATGTCTTTATTCATGCGGGAGACTTTACAAAATGTGGTAGTTTACAAGAAGTTATAGAGTTCAATAATTGGATCGGTGAATAACTCAAAATACGAAGTTTTACATTTCAAAATTTCTTTTATTAATGTATACCGAATAATCTTTTCTGTAGGTAATTTGCCGCATAAAACTAAAATCGTTATCGCTGGCAATCATGAGCTTAGTTTTGATTCTACGTTTACTCATCCATTTACGATGCATAGTAGCGGAGAACGTCAGAAACATACGGGGACCAGCATTTTGGATAACATACCTACATTGGGAATGTCCAAAGATACTTTGGAGGAAGCCATACAAACTAGGAATGTTAAAGACTACTTAACAAATTGTACCTATTTGGAAGATTCTGAAATTACGATACACGGAATCAAAATCTACGGCACACCGTGGTAAGTATATCAAGGTATACCAAAGTATAGCGAAATATATATGGACATTGTAGCGTATACTATTTAGTTTTTTAAAATTATACTTTTATAACAACTATGTCTCCATCTTTATATAAATATTCTTTTCTTCTCAGGCAACCAGAATTTTGTAAATGGGCATTTAACGTACCACGAGGAGAAGCCTGCCTTTCCAAGTGGGAGATGATACCAACAGATACAGATATTCTTATAACTCATACTCCTCCTGTAGGACACGGAGACTTATGCTGTAGCGGAGTACGAGCTGGATGTGTAGAATTATTGTCTACTGTGCAGAATCGAGTTAAACCAAAATATCATGTGTTTGGTCACATTCATGAAGGTATGTTTAATCTTCTTCTCTCATGTAAAATGAAACTACATACTTCCTCTTTTAACAGGATATGGTATCTCATCTGATGGAAAAATAATATATATAAATGCATCAACATGTGATTTAAATTACTTGCCAAGTAATCTACCAGTGGTCTTTGATATAACACTACCGTCTGGTTTTCATAAATCATAAAGATTGAGAGAAGCATAGTCATGAATTTCGTAATTGCATTTTCTACGTGAATAGAAGATGTTTAGTTTAACAGAGAGTAGGGTTTCTAATTTATTTTGACCAGTATATTTATACGATCTTTTCTACAAGTTTTGTTTCGTTTCAATAATAGACATTTCGTTTAAAAAGAAAAAAAGATGGAGGTTACAAAACGGATTTCATAAATTATAATTTTGTGATAGTACTAGTTACATTGTGATATTAAGAAAGTATTGAAATTCAATTTGTCATATACAATTCTTTTTTATGAATATAAAAATATTATGATTATTATAGTATTCTTATTTACATAAGGTAGTATGTAAATAGAATATTTTTACTACTTAAATAGAATTCAATTTGTATTAATTTAGAATATTTTTGACAATGTGTGTTCAAAGGAATTATATAGGAATCTTACAAGATTTCATCTATAAGATTCTTATATTTCATGAAGTCGCGTTGCACATAATACCATAGGATTTAATTGTTTATGTTACACTAATCTTGCCGATTCGAGATCTTATATGTAAGAATCATAATTATATTATTAATCGCACAAAATATTTTATAATGCAATCACGAAACGTATTGATTTATTTAGTTTTTACAACTGACCACATTTCATCATTTTTCATTGTGTATAATCGATTAAACAATTAAGATAGAAATCAATAAAATATTGTAAAATTTGAGTATTATAGTGCAACATATAGACCATAAATCATATATATATATATATATTTAATAGCGGAAATGGAGCTAGTCTTATTAACTTGATAATCAACTATAATGAAATTATTGTACTTAAGGAGCACTTACTTCAATTACACATTTCATACGAAATTATAACTTCTAATACAATAAAGTATTTCTAAATACTTAAAACGTGGTAAAAGAATTATGGCATTCATTTAAATTAACTTTATATACTAAAAGCAATATAATAATTATGTATATAACTTTTCCAATACATTAATAAAAAATTATAATTACATTTTTTTTAGAAATATTTATTATAATACCAAATTCAATAACAGATGGCATGTTTCGTCGAATTATGAAAAGTTTGCACATAAACAATGTTGCATTTATATTGACTTGTATTTTCATATTATATTGGTCCAAAGCTAACCGAGTACACGACTGTAAAGTCAGATCTATGTCTCTCTGTTAAACGAGAACAGAGTATATTCTGCAAATAGAAACGCGCGTTTGTATAAATAGAAAATTTTTGTTTTTCATTTTAAAAAAGTTGCGGTAGTAAAAGATAGTCGAAAAAAATACGTCTCTTCTCAACGTTATTTTTTCTATTGCATACGATGTATTAATATATATAATAACACATCATATTGGAATCGTAAAAAGCTAGCTTCTTTTCGACGCTTTATATATATGACCATGTGAAAAATTTAACATGAATATTGCAAACTTTTTGCACATGTTTGTAAAAATGAGATATGCCTCTAATGGCGTAATTAATTTGCACGAGTGTCTATACGCACTCATGACAATACTTTCTATCCCGTATTAGATCATCAGGATAAACGAAACATCAGTTCACATCGTAATAACAGATGTACTGCAGTTTCAACGTCCTGAATATCGTTTGAGTTGTACCCTAAACGAGACAATGTGTTCTGTGTTTTTAAGTAGCAGCCTAGTGACAATTTTTTACCTTTAAACAATTTCATTCTGAGGATTCTTGTTTGTATCTACAAATTGCGAACTTATTTCTGATCAAACCAGACAATACATTATCTATCTAACATCTCACTTTCCCACACACATATATCTATATCAAAAACAAAAAAAGAAAAAGAAAGAGGAGCACACGCGGTTTACATTTAAAAGAAAAAAAAAAGAACATGAATAGTTATTTCGAGGATGTTTCCTGTAGGCGAATTAGTTTAAACTAAGCTATGGATAACAGTAAACAAGTGTAAAAGGAATACTCTTCTTACACAGTTTCATAGAGTACATTATCAGGAAGATTGGATCTAATACGGTACATTCGAAAACAGGTACGATACAGATTCACCATTGTGAGTCCTTCTTACAGCTTCAGCAAACATCATAGATACGTCAATGCACTGAAACAAAAATTACAAAAATATATAGAAAATTTTGTTATTATTAAATAATATATTTCTTTTGTGCGAGAGTCATCCTCTTACTTGTATTTTCGGACAGTCCTTCATATGACCATCTTGAGGAATGGTATTTGTTACTACAACAGCTTCGAAGCATGCATTATTGATTCGGCTGATTGCTGGACCGCTGAAAATGCCATGCGTTAAAATTGCATAGACTTTTGTAGCACCAGCTTCTAAAAGCTTTTCCGCGGCATGGCAAATAGTGCCACAAGTATCAGCCATATCGTCTACTAGAATGGCAACTCTATCCTTTACGTCTCCGACCAGTACCATACTGGCGACTTCGTTTGCTTTTTTCCTTTCTTTATGTATAAGCGCAAACTCAACATTCAATCGGTCAGCGATAGACGTTACCCTAATTAAACGAAATTGATATTTAATAGAGAAATCGAAGATTTATATTAGAAAATAGTGAATCTTTTGGTAATACCTCTTAGCACCACCCGCATCTGGTGAAACAATGATGCTGTTTCGCCATTCAACAATGTTCTCCTTAATCCATTTTAAGACGGCCGGTTCAGCGAATAAATTGTCAACTGGAATGTCGAAAAAACCTTGAATTTGACTAGCATGCAAATCCATTGTAATGATGTGATCAGCTCCTGCTACCGACAACATGTTTGCTACCAATTTTGCCGAAATAGGTGCACGACTCTGGAAAACAAATATTTGTCGATTTTAATTTCATAAATTTATGCGAGTCTCTCAAGTCCATTTGCAACTGGAAATATCCTGCAATTCGAAAAAAATTGCTGTTAAAAAGATCTTTGTAACATTGCCGAAAGTTGTAAATCAAGAAATAAAGTATGGTAAAACCCAATACGTTGTCTATTGCAAAGAGAAAAAAAAAACATGTCAAAGAACAAAAGTTGAAAAATTAATACTTTAGAGGGGACAAAATATGAATACAATGGCCATATTTTGCGCTATTTGTTATAAAAATACAATGTACACGTGTGTACATGAAAAAAAAAATTAAAAGAAAAACGATATGTTGCAAATGCACCCCAGTTAGACTCAACAGAAAGTATATAAGTAAAGCGGAATTCAAACTTATAGGTGAAAAACGGAACACAGTGCATTTTGATTCGTAAATTTTCATATGGGGAAATTTTAGGACGGTGAAGTTATACAACAAACATGTCTAGTAAGTTTGAAATTATAAGAAAAAGACATGGAGAAACATATTGATAAGTCGTTGCAGTTAAAACAATATAACCAAATGAAATTCGAAAAATAATAAATGCATTGTGCTCGGGGGAATGATTATAATTGGGCCACCTTAATAAACTTGTTTGTTGAGAGCGTAAATTTCACAAAAGCTGAATAATGTTAACACCTTAACAAAAAATTGTATTCGCAAATCATTTAATTTTAAATTAAGGCTTCGCATACTATTAATGAGGCAACACAATCACAGTTTCGTTTTGCCAAAGCACTATTCTGTTAATTAGATAGGCATATTTTTTTTCTTATTAGTATATTCGGACAATAACATGTTTAGCAACATAATAATTAGTACCCATATAACATACAGTTGTGTACCCCGTTATACGTACATAAATTATTAAAAAATATATGTAGAATGCTATTATATTAATATTTTGCCCTCTCATTCAGATATCAATATGCTTTGACCAAATATTTCATTCATTCATTCATTCATGGGGGTACCATTGTGCCATATAGCAACAATTATAAGTTTTGTTAGTCCTACAAAGAAAATTCTGTAAGAAACTAAAAAAGTGATATTACAAATCGAATTGTTCATCGAGTTATAGTTACAAACGCTTCACTCGACAATCTAATTGCTCTTATACTCACTGTAGAGAGGTCGGGCACAAAATCCTGAAAATACCCAACTATTCAGAATCTTAATAGCATGTATCATAAATCTTTTAACAAGAAGACTTATCCTTAACAGTCTTACAATACAATTCATTAAAAGCCTACGGAGAATACTTAAAAATTTATTTCAAAATTATTTATCTAATAATAAAGTTTACATTACTTTCTTTATGAATGTTTGATATATATACATATATATATATATATATATATATTTAAAGTACCATTATATTATTTCGATGGTGTCGCATGCTCTATTAAATCTTCGTAAAATAAATCGTTTTTCCTACAGTTACATTTGTAAAATTATTACATCATGCAATGAATAATAACATTTGAAACGAATCGTAAGAATAATTTCTTTAATTGAGAAATTTAATAGAACAAAGCATATTCGGTATGCGATGATGTAGGTCTTACAGTATCAATGCACGAAAGGCCCCCCTCGATGAATACTGGTTTTGCAATATTCAGATGGGTTATCAAATACTTGATAACCCTAGATTATTCACCAAACGCAATGCTTCAGCTTATAATGTATTTGTTGTTTACTGCCTCGGCAATTTGGTTTCGAATACTGGACATAAATATTATTCCTCTGAGGAATCAACAGATATTATCTGTGTACTTAGAGCATTCGATGCGACTCATAATACTGTTTCAATAAGAAATATAAAATGAAGCACTGCAATAATATTGGATGTATGAATTAATTGATGTTAATGTCCTCCAATTATTAATTCATGCAAACATGTATATGATTGAAATGTTTAATCATTTTTTTTCTGCTCAGAATTTAAATGTATATTAAATTTTAGAGTTGCCTCCTTTTTTTTCGAAAATTTTCGAACTAAATAAATTCGTGTTGTATGATAAACCCTCAATTTTCTAAATTCATGCTATGCTATACCATTATGTGTAGGTGTGTAACACAAATTGTTCCCAATATGTTTTTAGAACTGCATGTTACCTTTCGTGTAACTTCATTTATAATCTGATTCTCATCTGTTAGATTTTATGGAAATAATATACATATTACATTGAACAAAATGAATATTTTATAAATGGTACAAATCGTACAATTTTTGATATATATCCCAATGAAACAAGCAAAAGAGTTGCAAGCACGTTTCATGTAATGATGAGAAATCATGTTTTGCGTTCCAAAAATGATATTGCTCCATTGATCTGTTGCAAAAGCTATAAAACCGTAAATAGAGCATAAAAAGACCGCTACAAGTTACCCTGAATTTCCACTCGTTTGACTTCATGACAATTTGTTTCTTAGAATTTGAGTTGTCACCTCCGTCACCACCCTGTGAAGATATCATAGAAACGTTTTACTTCTTCTCAAACAAGATACTCATCTATATTCAGTGATACCTTCGTTTTAATTATGTTTAGTTTACAGAAAATGTAAACAGTCTAATCGTATTTGTAATCTATTCTCATGGAATGTCTGCAGTATCAATATTATGTCAAAGATACTTGTTTACAGGGATAAACACATGAAAGTACATTTAATTACAAAATAGTGTGGGCATATCACATAAATAAGAGATCAAACACCTAAATATTCTACTATTTTATATATGTGTAAATATTATTACTCTTCCCTACAGAAATAGCTAGTTTATTTACATGTGCGAAGCAGTTTAATCGTGTTAATTAATGGCATACGTCAACTAGGTGATTGTTATATACCTAAAATATTAAAATCACTGAAGCATAGTTTCTTTCTAGAAGCTGTTTAACCGTATAAGTTTCTTTTTTAATGTTCACACAGTTCATTGGCTTTAATGATGTTATGGAGTACTACTGCACACAATATATTTCCATTCTTTCCTAATAAATAGTATGAAATTCTCATATTAAAGGAGTATTCTAAACAAGTACTTTCAGATTCTTTTACCATAAAACTACAAAGACTTTAACTATAAAACAATCTTTATATGTTAACAAAGTTTACAAATGTTTGTTGAAAAAGAAAATTTTTTTCATTTTTCTAGATCAGAATACTCCCTTAACCGAATTAGTGGAATTAATATATACTTTTTTCAATGGCAAAATATTAATCAATAAAAGTGAATATATGTATATATACAAGTTTGTGAATATGTGTCTATAGATATATGTAGATATTTTATATTAAAACAGACATCACATACATATGATATAATAAGTATCATATTGATTTACATCAGCAAAAATGATTAATTACTGATTAAATTTCGTATGAAGAACTAATTGGAGATAATATAAAAGTTCTCAGGTATAATACTGAACAAGAACTTGATATGTTATACAGTAAATGTACATACGTGTATATGCTAAAAGATACCATGTAATAAGGACAGAACTGTAAGATCATAACTAATATAATATTATATTAATTTTACAGAATTATTCTGTTAAGTTTTCGTGATTATGCTGTACACTAGATCACAAAAATATGGTAATATATTATTGAATTTCTTTTTGATTTTACGGAATAGCTTACCTTATCCTTCTTGTCTTGTCTCGCGTATGGGAAACATGGGATTACTGCCGTTACACGCGATGCTGAAGCAATTTTGCAAGCATTGATCATGATCAACAGTTCCATTAAATTGTCATTTACTTCTCCGCTTCCACTTTGTACAATGTACACATCTTCTCCTCGAACGGATTCTCCTATCTCCACACTGTAGTACAATATTTTCAGCCATAATTATAATAGAAAATATTCATAATAAAATTATTACATAATCAACACAAATGCAAACGAGCATAAAATATCGAATGAAAAACGTAATCGATTCGATAGCAACAGAGTATAAATTAATTTTAAAAAATTGATATAATCAATAAATAGACACGATTATTTTTTTACGTTTGATCGATAATCTTATTTTACACTAATAAGTATATCGTGTACTCGATAATATAATACGTGTCATGATTTGATCAATTCACGCGTCGTAAATCGCTCCGTGTGTTCCCCATATTCCCGATGAAAGAATGTTGTACTACATATTTATAATAGAAACAAACAAAGGAATGAACAATGGAGCGGCAGTTGAATAGTTTTTTTTTAACAATTACGCAGAAGGACCTGATTTCCCGGCATTGTGTAGCAATACTCGGCGAGATTCATTGACGTGAGAATACATTAGGATGATGTATTAATAATTGTACTAGTTGACCTTCAACTTAAACATCGCGGTTTAGCCAGCACACGAGGAAACCGGCCTTGCGCGACAGGGTTGTTTGTACGCCGCCGATGGGGTTGATAAATTAACGAAACAAATGAAGAATGCAACGCGAAGGCGCTTGAAATTCTTTATCCGTGATAGACAAACATAGCGGAAAGAAAGAACGTGAATGAAATATCGTGTGACACGTGGTCGTAGACTCGGTTTAAGAGAATGACAATAACGTGGTTATAGCGGTGATTGCGACCATTACCATGTTTCGAGGTTGCTAAATTTCTTGGTGACAACCTTCCCAATGTCTATACCGAGCCTGTCGACGATACGCTGAGCCAAATCCGGATGCGACGTGCCACTGAAGACTTTGATGTTTGGCATTCTGCTTTGCAAAAGTCGTCCGCGAGAATTTTCTAAGTTTGCGCGTAACAAACTCTTGGCACGCACTGGCTGGGACACAGGCATCACTAAAACAGAAACCACGGAGATACTATCCAATCAGGGAACATTTTCGAAACCGGACGTGACGTAACTATTACGCTCCGCCCACCGACTGTCGGGCATAACCGCGTAAACGTATTTCTTATCACGTGTTTTCTATTTGTTACTGACTAAACAGCATACACCGAAATCAACAAGCTTATTTAGTAATGCGAGCGAAATTTATAATACCTTTAGTAGCGTCATCGTGTACGTCTGCCATTTTTACTGCGATACTAAACTTCGCGTTTACTGATATTATATATATTAACTGTCACTATTAGAACGAACCGTTTCAAACTGCGATTAGAAATGCTCATTAAACTTAATTATCCATATATTATCTCGTGACATTTCTTGAAAAAATTCGAAAATAGTCCGATAAGTCATACGGAGTATGCACACACACTATGCGATTAGTAAATGACGATTTTTCCTTAACATTCTGGGGACTTTCGTATGGTTTCGAATGAATAGTAAGTGATAGTAAGTATCAAAATATGATACATTTCAAGTTTTTACTGTAAATCATATTTTTGTAAGCACGCGTGTCCGTCAAACTTTAACGATAGGTTAACCGATCGCATTTCTTGCGAAACGTGAACGTAACTATATATATACATATATAAATATTATATATAGTTTTGCAATTCTGTTATTATACGGTACCTAACGAATTAGCAGAATTAAAGATTTCTTAACATACTGGGGATTATTGTGCGGTTTTTGTCGGATAATTATTTATAATAGAATTTCTTTTTTAGGGTCTGTGAATAATTCGTAGTTTTATGGAATTTCAGTCTTGGCTATTCGCAATTTGGCGCCGCAACAAACAATGACGTGAACGTAGACGAAATTCAAAAGGGTGACACGAGCGGGTGACAGTCAACTTGTTCCATCAATGTGGCGCCGGCGGCGATTGAATGATAAATTGGATGTGTCCGTGAGCGGAGATTTTGGCATAGAGCACGAGTTAGAACGATCGTTTTTCTGAATAGAAAGAGACAGCGAATTCGAGTACGATTACCTAAAAAGTTCGCGCACGTTGACGCTCTCAGAGAACTTTGTTAATCTATTTGAATGACGATGACAGTGTGCTGACCGTCTCATCGATACGGGAGCTATGGCGAACATCGCGGCACAGAGAATCAAACGCGAATTTAAAGAGGTTATAAAAAGCGAAGAGGTGAGTGAATAACTGGCATTGTATGATTTTAAGGTATACTCGCCTATTGTAGGATTATTCTTTCAACAAATGAAAGTATTTAATACGCCTAACAATATCGTATGATTATTTGACATTGTTCCGAAGATATTTCGTGTCTAGCGTGATGAAAATGTACCGCGATTCATTGGCTTATAGAATCACCGTGAACAAAGCGTAAATACGCACCTGTTGTATATACTTAGTACTTTTGACTGTCACCTAATTCCGAAATTGTAAATCGAATTGCTATGAGAGAACGCATACATTCTATCACGTTAAACGAATTTTTCTATTCATTATTTTCAGTTAAGAAGAAATATGACTGTACATACATAGCTTGCCTGCATGTTACAGAGATACTTCAATGAATTAAAAGATAATTTGATCGTGCGTATCGGCGTAAACTTTGATTTTTTTCATTCGTTTCTTCTTGATTTAGTTCGACCTTTTTCTAAAAGTTTCTCCGTGAACCTTTGTTTCGAATAGTACGTACCATGATCTTTCAATTTCTGAGAGCACTGACATTCTTGTTTGGTTTTATGTTGGTCTACAAGATCCATTTTGTCTGCACTGTTACATATGTTTTGATGCAAATGTTTTCACATGTTTGTACATGGGCACATTGCGTCGATGTATCACAATCTTTGTATCGTAACCATTTTCTTGATTATCACTGCGGAACAGTACGTCATTCTCTTATCGAATGTTGATGTCAATAGGTCATTGGTTATATTCTCTAGACAATTTGAAAAATTCCATACTTGACAATTTCTAATAGAAACCTTGAAATTAGTGTTCAGAACATTGAACATCTCTAATGTAACATTTATTATATAGATGAAATGTGTGCAATGAAGTAATCGTTAAATCTTGCATACTCTTAGGTTCAATTGTTTATGATATAAGATGAATTTTATGTTATGCATACTATATTGATATATTCAGTCATGTAAGTTGCCATTAAGAAGTTTCAAAGTTGAATTCACTGTAATCGCCCCCCCGAGAAAACATTTTTTCTGCTTATGATGTCTGTGAACTGTGTTGCAGGTTGCAAAATGCGCGATAAAGGTTGAATTAGTAAATGATAGTTATACTGAATTAAAAGGTGAGATTGCTGGTCCACCGGACACACCGTATGAAGGAGGTAATTTTGTACTCGAGATTAAAGTTCCCGAGACATATCCCTTCAATCCTCCTAAAGTAAGCACTTTGTAAGTCAATATGATTAATATATGTTAATGATAAAAGATCACTTCTATGCTGCTTAAGATTAAACCAGATTAATATAACCTAAAACATGACAAAGCAATTTCCAAGTTTATCTTTTTTCGAGTGGAGTTACATGATTGAATTCGTTTCTATCGTTAGATAATTGTAATTTTCTTCATTCATTTTTGTCACAATACTAGACTAACGGTGAACATTTCATATACATTGGATTCTTGTTAATGCTTTTCTTTAATTTTTCATCATTTAGGTTGTGAATTGTATACAAGTTACTCGTGATGTAAATATCATAATTTATTAAGTGTTTCTTTTTTCTTATAGGTGCGATTTATAACAAAAATATGGCACCCTAATATATCTTCAGTAACAGGTGCTATTTGTCTGGACATATTGAAAGATCAATGGTGAGTAACAATATATTGTGCAAACTGTAATGTGTTAATTTAATACTACGCATAACATCTATCTAATATTTTAAATAACTTTCCAGGGCTGCTGCCATGACTTTACGTACAGTTTTGTTGTCATTGCAAGCATTGTTAGCTGCAGCAGAACCAGATGATCCACAGGATGCAGTAGTAGCCAAACAGTATAAGGAACATCCAGAAATGTTTCGTCAAACTGCTAAACATTGGACATTTGTGTACGCAGGTGGTAGGTATACACCAATTCTTTCAATGTCGATGCATTTGAATTTGTTTCATCATAAAGGAATATTTATAGGACCAGCGAAGATGCCTGATTTAGATGACAAAATAAGGCGACTAACAGATATGGGAATTGAGGAACACAATGCAAGGGTTGCTTTATCATCTTATAATTGGGATTTGGAACGTGCCACTGAGCAGCTCTTCAGTTAGTGATAACTGTATAGTTAATCTGTCATATAAAAGCACTGCTCATTTTGTCATTACAAAAAAAAAACTTCTGTAATACCACACTCAAGTATTGATACCATAGCAGTTTCATAATCAAATTCAGCACTTGTAACGACAATATTTCAATGGTAAAAAACATTCACAGGAAATTGGTTTAATATCCTTGAAATAATAGTCATTTATTTAACTTGTAAGATAGGCATGAAGAACAGTAACTAATAAAATCTGTTGAGTCCAACTTGATAGCCACGTTTTAAAAAGGAATCTCGTCAATGAAAAATTTCATCTTATGTTTATTGAAATTTTAATAATGTTATTTAAGCAACGAAATTTTTTATTGTTACAAGGAGGAAACAATGCATTTATCAAGTTTCTTTTGAAGAACAAAAAAAAAATAGGATAGATTTACGTGTTGAGCATTCATTAAATCTCTTTGTATAAATAATTATATTTTTACATCATTGGCCTTTCCTTTTATCGTATCAAATTGTATTTTATGAATTGGGTCGTTTAATTTTCTTTCAGACTTGGTAAAAAAATACAAGTTAACTTTTGCATAGCGCAATATCGAATATCTTCTTGTTTTTCGATGAACATCTGTGCATTTTTAATACAAAGATAATAATTATTTCACAACTTCATTATGGTTCTTTTTTTTTTATAAATTTCTTTACAACGTATAGAAGTTAATCTTAATTAGACCTGATTGTACATTACTGAAATAGATAACAACTTTTTAGCGTTACATGAACTTTGTAAAAAGAATCGTAAACATAAATGCTGTATTATTAATATTTAAATTTGTACATCTTCGGTGATGGTTTATGTTTTAGTGCTCTACAATAGTTTGCTATATCAATTATATATACATTACTGCATATGCATAGAATTCCGTATTTGGAACTGGAGATGTACATTCCACGTTTAAAAGGCAAATTACACATACACACACACACACACACACACTAAAAGTACTACTAATTATATTTGACTTGCAAGTAATTATATTAAACACAGTAACGAAGAAAACATTCTACTGCAAGTCACGTTGAACTTCCAGTTTGAAAATTTCCGAAAATACAGTTTTATATATATATATATAGCATATGTAATAGTATTTATAAAATTGAATGATTTGTGAAAAATTGCCGATTTATGAATAATTTGAAAAGAAAATACGATGACCTATAAACTGAATAATAAAGTATCAGCACATGTAGAATACAATTTCAAAAAACTTGTTTAAAATACTATTTGTACAGCATTATATGTGTATTAATCCCATACATGTTACATAGATTTTGTTTAAATATAATTAAACAATATCATATTCCTGGCAGTGTTAAAGACGGAGTTTTACTACTTTCTTTTTTACATCTTTTTATAATTTATATGGAGGCTGTGTTAGAGGTGTGTTAATTAGATTATGGATTTCGATCAGATTTGATTTAGAATTACTCACTTTAAAATAACAAGTATATACACGAGTTAATTTGCGAAAATGATTCGTTACAATATTTTTCGAACGTTCTAATGTAATTTAATATTTCGAAAATATTAATAAATAACATTTTCAGTACTAGCATTGAAAGTACTTACACAAGTTCCCTTTTATCATACGATTTGCTTCTTCTACAGGTATAACAATTATCTAGTAAAAAATATATATATATGTACACAGTAATCTTAAGTTCAGTACATTGTTCAAGCTTACTATATCTCAGTCACATACTCTTCAATATATATAAATATACTTATTATTTCTGTTATTATTCATCTAATTTTTAAATACTGTTTGCAGCAATCACCAAAAATGTTCACTGCATCTATATGTCGTTACAGAATGGTAACTTGCGAACATTATTTCATTTATTTGCATGCACAGAGAACTTCTGTACCGTCAACGACTAAAAACTTGTACTTGTAGACCTTCGTTTTCAATTATTGAGATTAGCTTATATCACATGCTGTTATGCATACAAGTGGTATTCAGACTTTCGAGTAGGAAATGCAGTGAGGAATTTAATATTGGCAATCGTATTGTGTTTCTTAAAATACGAATGTACATGACGTATGCAAAATGTATGCGAAAAACTTCGGATATGAATCGTAGCGTATAAAATATTGTATTAGACTTCTCGTTATTTTCATGATAATCATGATTATCCTTGACAATAAATCCTAACTGTTCTCGCAGAGAGCGTTGCTAGGAATAAATTACTATTAACGTCGACTGCACACATATCAACAACAGGGCCAGACACTGGTAGAGTGTTCACTTGTTTTCCGGTAGACATGCTCCACAAAGATATACAACTTGTGGATTCTTGATGTGCAGCTACTAATGTATCGTTCTCAATATTTATGTAACATGGTCGAGAAAGTAACTGCTGAGAGTTGCCAGCATGAAACGTGTGTACAACATTACAGACAGTCGATTCGTCGTTACCTTTCTCTATGGTACACACTGTGTGTCTAGCATGCGGTTGCCTTGCATTTGGACGGGAAGATATTAGAGCATGATTGTTATTTTCGTTATAACAGACAGATACAAATGGTCCTTCAAGAAATATTTGCTTCGGCACATATTTCGACTCTTTCTGTTCGTATGCATGACACGTATTTAAATGACATGCGATAAAACCTCCTTTACCAATGCCACTACCAGGATTAGGGGGTACTCTTGCTAAAGAGACCACCGGTGATCTGTCGCCAGGGCTGTCTAAAGTTTCTACAGCTCCAGAAGTTTGTCTAATATCGAATTGTGTAATAGATCCATTTTGAGCACCAGCAAAAAATATATTTGGATTATCACCTGACCAGCAGCAACTCCACAGCGGATAATCCGTTTGATAAGTGTGCATAACGATATGATTTTGAATGTCCATCAGTTTCGCGCATTTATCAAAACCAACGCTCAGCAATATCGAGTGTTGGCTCGTATTAAACGTAACGTCTCTTATGACTCGCGAGTGTAGAAAAATAAATTGGCGCGGTTGAAACTTATCCGAATCTATCTTTTTAATACCGTAACCCGAAAATAATGAATTCGTTGATTTCTGAGAAACAACCAGGAATCCGTGCCATGGATTATAATCTAATACACGGCAATCACCTTCCTTGCATACCTCTATAGATCGCTCTAAATGGAATTTCTTAATAAAATGTTTCGAAATATTTTGACTGCTGTGCAGACTTATCTCTGACTGTTGACTTTCCAACTCGGATATACGATTCTTCATACAAGTTATTTGTTGCTCGAATAATTTCTGCCTAAGAGAAAACTTTGACAATTCCATTTCCACACGATTTTTTTCAGCCGTGGCATTGTTCAATTGTGTTTTTAACGTGTCTAACTCGGCAGTGTCTATCGATGTTAATTTCTTAGCATACAACATTCTAATGTCTTTAACAGCAGCTTTCCTATTACATTGAGGACAACGGCGGTTCGAGCTGTTACAAGAAGATCGTAACCATTTTAAGATGCAACTGTGCCCAAATAAATGTCCACAACGTAAACAACACAAACGATGCTCTCCTGAGCTGGTCCATAGGTCCATACATATAGGGCAAGACTGATCAGAATCAACATCAGATTCATCTAGAATTTCTTCTTTTGCTTTCTTCGCTTTTGATTCCTCGTCATCCTCTGTAGTACCAGATATAAACATTACATATACAAGACGTAACATATTAGTAACAAAACAGGTATTATGCGTGTTAAATGTTAAGTAACTTACTCGTATCCTCCTCTTGCTCTTCAGTCTGTACATTCGTGTCAGCATTGTCATTACTATCGGATTCTTCGGAATGATTTTCTTCCGTATCTTCCATTTGTGGATTATTTTCACCTATAGTTTTCAATAAAAAATGGTGCTTGTTAGTACAATTACATTAATAAGGATGTTTCCAAAGTCCTGAGAATATGTCTCTCATTAATTCAGATTCCTTCAAAATTAATATATCATTTTTCTCATTTATTGATGTTTGGAAACATCCCATTATAGTTTATAGATAAACAAAACATTTTGCATACATTTGCCTCAAACATTTCTATTATATATTAAAAGAAATATAGAAGCAGTTAATAAATATAAATCTTTATTCAAAGAACATATATAACTTATTGTTCCGTATACTACAGAAGGTAACTTACAAACTACAATTCTTTATGACATAAAAGCATACGAAAGTGTTCCAATAATTTCCGAGTACATTTATAGACACGTGTAGATTTAAGAACAATTCAATCATGACATTTTGTCATAGATACTATGTATAACTGACATATTGGGACACTTACTGTAGTCCATAACCTCCATTTTATGAGAATGTAAAAGGAAATACGTATTTATGTGTAAATTTGTATGAAATTAAAGTAAATTAAATCAGTAGAGTAAATCAGATTATAGATTCCTTCTTCATGGAAAATGGAATAACATCTTCTTTACTTAGCAATCAAAGTGGTACGTCATTGACAACAAGGATGTTTACACACAATGGTAAATATTTATATGGTATTTTCACATGACCTTTTCCAAACGAAAGTATATTGCAATAATTCCTGTAAAAACTTGCTTTCACATTGTACACAACAACTATACTACATACTTACGCTATTATTTAGCTTCAACGTTAATTTATTTCAATAAACTTTACACGTTCTAACGTGCGATGTATTTGTTTTATTACAGCTAAACTTGTGCAGTGTATATATCTATTCTATTTATTTTACATGGAAATACTTTATGTAACACAATACTTTATTTTCTATTACAAAGAATTGTAAATATATATAATATATATGTTGGACAATAAGCAGTCGTTCACAAACATTCGTGGCGTATGTAAAGACAATTTTTTCGATTTGACCACAGGACGTTACACTTTCAGTCACTTTTTTTTTATATGATTAATGTTAATTATTAACAAATTAATTAACGTTTTCAAATCATATACTATCTCATATAAATAAAGAAAAACAATATCCTTATTAAATTAACTTTACTGTCAAATCTTAGTTCACGTTGTATAACGTGACACATACTGATCGATGATAAATTAATTAAATTATGCAACATATTAAATGGATATACCCTTGATCATTATTTTTTCCTTTTAAAATTTATGAATTTCCTGCTTCTAGAAATCTCTATCGAAATACGAAAATAAATGAAGCATACTTCACTCGCTTATTTGAAACGTTTGGTTTCCCAAAGTGAGTGACACATCCGTTAAAGAAATTAATTAATTAATCAACACCTTTCTCGATACTTATTCTTATTCTATGTTGCAGTATAAAAATTACACAAAAATATAATTTCGAACAAAGAAACTGAGAAATTGTTCGACGCTATTTGATATCGACACCGAGACTTCGCTACGTAGACGAGGGAAAGATTATCGTTTCCTAACTTGGGGTAGTACCTGAAGAATTATCGCTGTTGAGTGATTTAACGGTGTTGTTTCGAAGGTAAAATAATGAAGGTAAAATGCCGGTTATTTTATTTTCGCAACTATTATAGTTGTTGTTGTATAGTATATTCTATCTTACGAGGTACTCCTGAAAGATGCGTCTGCATGTATTTTTAAAAAAGAAGTAAAACAATATTTCCAAATCTCTGTTTTAATACGTTTAATACATTAACAATTTTATGACTCAAGTAGAAGTACAAGGAACAATTTATAAGTGAGCGGAAACATGTTCATCGAAAGAAGAAACTTGAGGTTCACCGAAACTCATAATAGTTGTCCACCCTACTCCTACAGTCTACACGCTATGAATATAGAATGGGGTGGACAGCTCTTATGACTATTGGTTTCTTATAAATTAAAAAGAAGTCGAAACTGTCGAAATCGTTAGAGGATGATGGAAAACAGTTTCTCAACTATATTTTTGCCTCTTTTTTAATAAAACTTCTCCGTCTCATTTTTAGATGCTCGAAGACTAGATTAAAACTAAATTAGAAAAGATAAACATCGTCTTGAATTGTAGCAAAATTAAAAAATGGTAATAGATTCTACAATATACATAACTTAAAAATAATCGAGGAATTTTTCAAACTTTGTACAGGTCAGGTTTTGTATTATAAATGGTTTTGCAGCAAACAATTAAGTTAAATTTTATCTTTATGAAGCACCTTCAGCAAACAACTTAAAGAACTTAAGAAAAAACCAACAAGCTTTCCAAATTAATTCTCTTTAATTTGACGAATTTAAATATTAATGCAACAAAATTTGTTGATTTTAGAAGCGGCGACCGTGTACATTGAACACGTCGAGATCTGCAGCAAGTTCGCCGACGTCCTTTCTTCAGGGTCCTTCTGTTAAAACAAAAAGCTCTCACGACATAAATCGTCGCCGTTTAAAACGGAGCAGTCCGAAGTTAAAAGCCAAGGGTGCAGAATACAGTGGCCAGTCGGTTTTAAGCAGGGATGCATTCGGTTCATTGGAATCGTTATTCGACATAAGAAAGCCTTTGAACTTGCCGGAAGCACAGTCTTTGGCGATCGAATGCTACCAAGTGGGTCAGATTCCTCCGTTTGAGTCAGGAAAACTAAACAATACTAAAAACTTGGTGGAACTTTTACTTTCGCAACAACGATCAGATTTTGAGCCACACATTCTTGGGCAGGTGCGATTTTGTCGTTACTTGCAAAAATGAGAAACTTTCAACGCGATACGTTCTAATGGTAATTGACATTGAAATAATTCATATTGAATATATTTGATAGACGCATGACGATCACAAAGACAAACCAAAAGCGATCAAAGAAGAGCCAGGCGTCGAATCGGCAGAATTATCACAAAGTATAAGTCCAAGTCTTGTTAAGGAGAAATCGTCAATGTGAGTTATTTAGAGTTGAGATTTCTTCGTGTTAAATTACACATTGTTAAATCGATTAAATTTTAGCATGGCTGAGAACGAAGAAGAGGTCGAGGTGAAAAACGAAGATGAACCTGAACCTGATGCTGAACCTGATGCTGTACCTGATGCCGAACCTGATGCTGAATCTGCAGCCGAAGCACAAGATGAACAGCAAGAAGTTACAGAAAAAGAGAGTGAACCAAAGTCTCAGAAAGCCGAAGAGAAAGATGATGAGAGACAACCGGGGCAGCCCCCAGTTCATCCAATGCCTTCTGGCATTGGCCAAGGTATAATAATCTTCAGAAACAACGAGAGATGAAATTCAATCAAATTTATTGAATGTATCTTGTATCTAGGCGCTCCCATGAAACCTGGCGGTCGGCAAGAATCTGTCTTGAGTTCGTCTCCTTTGACCGATCCTGAGCTATTAGAAGAAATGAAAAATGCTGACGAACGTTGCACCGCCATTATGAAAGAGATTGAAGAGTTAAAGCGCGAGATCCTTGATCTTATGGAGGTGATTGATGAAACTTCAAATTCATGACCATTTTGGAGTTCCCAGAAACGTTCTTTATCGGGTTGTCGATCTAATTTCCAGAAAAAAGAGCTGTCGGAAGAGGATACACAATTGCTTCATTCCAAGCAGGATGAACTCTTGGCAAAGATGGCAGAAGTTGAACAAATAACGCGAAAATTGCAGAGCATGCTAGGTCTGACTGATTTATCAAGCGTCACGTTCAGTAAAATGTTCGAGATGCTTCCGTATCCGCACACAAGATCTGGCATGATAACGGAAGAAGGATTTGGAGAAAAGAAACCAAGGCCTGAAGACCTCTTCGACTTGCCTCAGATTGAGTATCCTGAAGATAAGTGCGTCGCAAAATTTGAATAGTAGGTATTCGCTCGTTGTAGGAAAACGGGGTCGGAATTTCAAGCAAGATCCGAGGTTGTTCGATCAATCGTAAAAGATTTCTCACCTATAACTCCCCCACTATTGGCTCGAAACCGCGATCGATGTGTACATGTAACGATATAAAGAAACAGTATAACGCAACACCTCTTAGAAAAAAAAATTACCATTTCCACTACATTACATTCTGCAGCTTGTGCAAACAATGAGCGAGAACCTACTGTGCTTCGATGGGTTGCAGTTCTTAGAAAACTCTATTTCTTTTCATTCATAGGCTTCCTAGAGTGATCGTTTGCGGTCATACAGAAGACGAGATTCCAAAGATCGTCGTTGCGGACAGCAAGAAGAGAGGGAAAGATAGGTCTCTGAAAAATCTAACTGGAAAATTAACAGAGTCGCTGACCATGCAGGAGAAACTAGTACTAGAGAATGCTCAGCTCGAAGGCGGCAAGTGAGTTTCATTTTGGCCACCCAATACGAAATGGAAAATAGTAGAGAGTCGGGGGAGAAATGTGTGACAATCGTATCAGTTTACCCTGACAACGAATGCACAGACCACAACAAAATTCTGTATGTTTATATCAGTCAAGTGATCATAATGTATGGTTGACGCACTTTGCACTCAGATACAAATTAGAGGAAGCATTATTGGAGAAGGATAGTGCCGTCGAGAGTCTCCAGAGGAAGGTATGCGGGCTGCAGGCTGAAATGCGCATAGTCGTCAAGGAGAACACAGAATTGTCCCGTCAATTAGCTTGCTTGAATCAACGAATTACCAGTCCTTGCTGTTACCCTTGTCCAGGTGGAAATCAGTCGCCAGGGTCAAGTCCGTCCCCTTTCCGTTCGTTTTCGTACACCACAACAGTGCAACAGGACGACGATTATTGTCAATGCAAATGTTGTATGCAACTGCAGTTTCCCGACACTCAATCCCCACGCGGCAATTCCTTGTGCAGTATGTGGACTAAGTTTAATCACTGTAGAGTGTTCCATCTGTACTAATTTGAACGGCATCGAAAGAAGATATTACGTCTCACTTTGAAGTGATCATTGACCCTCCAAAAATTAAGTAGCCATCTTCAGGTGGACCACTCTTCTGTATACTTTAAATCAATAACATCATAGTTTTCTCAATATGTATAATATTTTGCTTTCAGTGACAAGGAATAGTCAAACGTACTTAAATAGCGGAGGTGAGTCGTGTTTATATTTACACATGAAATTATCACTGAACTCTTTGCAGTAATAATAGCAAAACTAGTTTTTCTTTCGTCTCAGAATATAATTTTTTAACGTCCACAGATTCACCAAGACTCGCGGGTGGAGCATCAAGATCAGGAGTTGTAATTCCCAGTGGTGCTTCCTCACAAGTTGACGAAATGTGTTGCCGGAGTCCAGCCGTTAGTAAACAACCATGTCCGCCACCCCCGCCAAGAGGAACATGTCCCGAGGAGTTGGAGCATCAGCTCACGTCTTACGGCAACAACAGCAAACAACTGGTACATAGGGAAAAGACAGGTGGACTGCCCTCGAACCTGATCTGTGTCTACATCTTTGTGATTTCAGGAGCAACAACTAGGCAATATAGAATGCGAAATACGTAACATGCAGATAGAGCTTGCCAACGTACAAAGGGAACGACAGCAGCTGGAACAGCAACGCAAGTTGCTCAAGTGCACCGGACCTTGTGCACCTTGCGGTTGTTGTCCACCTCCACCGTCCATGGGCCATCAAACTTCCGGTTCGCCACCTTACGTACCGCCTGTTCCGATTCTACCACCACCTTCCATACCTCAACCTAAGGTATCCGTAAAATATCATGATCACCTTGATTGCGCGAGCCTACGGAACAAGCTCGCTTGGCAGGCCGATACACATAAAAATTGTTACACCGTCGTTGGTTGGGGTCGATAACGATAACAGTTACTGATCTTTTACCGAAGTAATGTTATGAAAGATTTTGTATGAAATAAACATATTGTAGCAAAAATTTCAGATCGTTCTTTCTCTAAAACTATACAACGATGCGACATTATCCTGTGCGTAATTTGAGATCAAAATTTTGCATGCTTTGTCATGATTCAGATATGATTATTTCATATAAGATGTTGGTTATTGGTAACTCGGCGCATTCTTTTAAATTATGTGCAGTATAATGTAGATATTTGTTAAGATGTTTCTTTAAAAGTCTTTGGCTTCTCTTAGTCTATAAAATGATGTGTTCAATCAGGCACCGATGCCACCTGCACCTTCCTCGACTTGCACCGGTCCTTGCGTGAACGCACCAATGGTAAGACAGAACCTTCGTGGAACGTTAGACATGTATTAAAGCGCGTGTTTAATGAAAGGGTGCTAGCACGTGTCCTCAGCAACAGTTGCGTGATCTCCGTGAGCAATACGCTCGCCTTCAGGATGATTACAAAAACAAATTGTGCGAGGTTTCGTGTTTAAGAACAGATGCCGAGAAGCTAAAGCAGCAAACGCGCGAAGCGATCGAAGAGAGAGAAAAGTTGGACATCAGACTGATCGACGCCCAAGAACGTTTGAAAGCGATCGAGGCTGAGAAAGGAAAATACGAAGGTGATCTAGACACTCGTCTCATTCCAGATTTGCAATAACTAGTTCGTAAACGATGGTACTCATAACAGGTTTTAAGGAGCAAATGATCGAACACGAACAGCAGCTGATAGTAGTTAAGCAACGTTTCCGGGAGTCGCAAGATGAACTGGAAGAATTGCGATCACTGATTCAAGACCAAGCTGCCCAGCTCGAGGACTATCGTAATAAATATTTACAGGTCCCCCTTGTTGATATGTGGTTGTGCAATCATTTGCTACTGGCGTGTATGAAAATGATAACTAAAATAACAGGCGCAACAACAAGTCGAGGAGCAACGCCGGCAGCTTGACCTCATGGAGATGGACAACGCACGGATGAATGAAAACGTGACTTTGGAAATTGGCCGAGTTAAGGTGCATAATTGTTAGGATTACCATACCTTTAGGAACTAGATCAGATTTTATTAGCACGATGTTTCCATCAAGTATTGTTCTTTTTATAGAATCAATTCCAAGAGAAATTGGCCGAGCTAGCACCACTGCCAGATCTTTTAAAGCAGACGCAAGTAAAGCTGCAGGAAGCGCAACAAATGCGTTTAGTTGCTGAACGAAACTGCGAGGACCTTTCACGGGAGATTGTAGGGTGCAAGGACAAGGCCCAGACCTTACAGAATCAGTTGGATGTTCTGCGTAGCGAGTATCAAGCCATTCAGGTTACTATCTTCGCGCTATTACTAGCCAGCGTTGCTTGCAAAAAACAGTATTATTTTGAACAACCTGTATAAAGTACTGCGCCTTTGTACAAATTATTTCTAAAATTGGTATATAAGAACATGAGATTACAATTATATACAGCATATAATTGACGAGACATACTTAACAGGAGGAGAGAGGATCCGGTACAGGACGATTCGAGGAACTCGAGAAAAAGAATTCCGAATTGCGGCACGACAATGAACGTATGAAGAATACGCTTGCCAGATTCGAAGAGCATGAAGCGCAGTTGCAGAAACGCATTGACGAGAAGATGCACGAAATTACTCAGTTGACGGCGATGCTTGATCAAGTATTACGTCCTTTTCCTATCTTTCCGAGATGTACAGTGATCGTTTTCTTCATTTTCTCTTTGAAGGTTCGAGAAGACTCGGCGAGACAGGTGGCAAGAACGAAGGAGAGATGCGAGACTGCAAGAAGAACGATGCAAGGTCAAATAGCGGACATGGAGAGACAGCTGGCCCAGTGCAGGGCCACCGCGAGAGCTGCACAGAAAGATAGGGATGAAGTAATTCATTTAAAAATGAACAAGTTGTTTGAAAATCGAAACTTACTTTCTCGGTTACTAATTAATATTTGTCGCTTATAGATCAGACAAAAGATGCAGGGTCAGATAAACAACCTGAACGAGGCGTTTGAACAAGCTCAGGGTCGTATAAGGTCACTGCAAGGTCATGTAAATTATTTGAAAACGTCTTACAGTAACATCTTCAAGGGTCAAGGGGAAGCTCCGCCTGGTATTCTGCCTGGGGAGGCCGGTGCAGGATTTGATTCTTGCGACTGCAATTACTAGTAGGAAATTCATCAGTGTTTTATTGAAATTCAATTCGAATCTTATGAATTTGAAAGTCGTCTTATTGGATAGTCAGATAAATATTACTATGTCAAACAAGGTTCGCCTAAGGCGTAACATAAAATTGTCTAGTCTTCATAGATATGACTACATTGCTACAGCTACATTTTGTCATCGTTTAAAAACATAGTACATATTATGAATTATGACGCGATATGAAAATGCTGTGTGACATTTGACTGTGATATCGGACGTTATACGTAAATCGAATTCCTGTTATACAAAACGATGTATATGGTACAATGTAGTAGATTTTTTCCCCTCTTTTATCATTTAGACGTGGATGTGTTTTATTCAATAAATCGATCACGTACTCATAATTACTGAAGTAGAAGTAAATAAGAAAGAGCTTTGATGACAGTGCGTACACCTTGACTTAACGAAATTAAGACATGAAAGAAACAGTGATCTGTACAAGGAAAAAGCGCCTATTTTAGAAAGTAATAGTAGTTTCATTAGTTCATATCAACAGAGTGAATCATATTGAGCATGTCGAGAATTGCATCCGAACGTGATCGTACTCTCTCCATTTCCGTTCGGAACTCTTCGAGTTGGGACTCGATTCGTCTTGCGTAAGCATGGCAGCATCTATAAATTAATTTTTTCTATGTAATAACACTGCGATCATGCATTTCTAACGATTCGAAGAAAAATTAATTACCTTTCATTACATTGTGTGGAACTTGAATATGATGGCTCAGGTGTGAGACACGAAGAAATCTTAATTTGAGGAGAACCGTTTTTCGTACATACTGGCTCTTTCAATTGTAAACCACTTTTATTGACAGTGTTACCATTAGTGTTACGGCAGTCTCCGCAACCTTTTAACAGATCCATAAGTATTCCTCGTACTCGTTTGCCACTTGATCGTCGCTGCCTTGTCTGCATAGAAAAAGCAATAGTTCAGTATACAAAACATCAGTATTTAAATTTGAAGCGATCGAAAGTTTTTCTGTATTTTCGACTTACGAGGAAAGATTTCGAGAAATTACAGAAACGATGAAACCTTGGGAACAATCTATATACATACCCCGAAAGTTTCATAATTTCCTGAATTTCTTTGTTAGTCTTTCACGTAAAATCAGTGTATACCACTGTGTTTGATACATCCTGCAATTTTACTTAAATATTGACTGTCAATTGTGTAGCGCTCACTTACTTCAGGTGTCTCGTTAGATCGTTTCGGTGGAATAAGAGGGTCTTCCTCCCCATCGTGCGAAGAACTATGGCTACATGTTTGTCTCTCGGGACAGTCGTGATTGTGCGTATTACTCGAAGACGATTTACATGCGCAAGCAACGTCCCTAATGTTGTTGCAACACTTCGTCGAATGCGAGCTACTGTTCGAGGCATTTTGCATGGAGCGTCGACACGATTTATTGTACTTGTAGATTGCATCGCTGATCTCAGGGTTCGCGATGTTCTCACGTAAATGTTTACTGGACTCTGGGGTAAATGCGTTTTTCCAGGAACTCCTTCGGATCCCTTTAACATGGAATTTATCTTTACTATGGTTAGGACTATCGTCATGCATTTGTCTTTCGTGATATGAACCGCAGTTACAATCTGTTTCTACGAACTCCGCCGCGTGATGCGTACAACAGGAATGTGATTTTTCTTGCGAACTGGAACTGGCTTTATACGATGGCCACTCTCCTCGGTGTTTTATGGAGTCGCAGTTTTCGCAAGCTGACGAACAGTTGCTTGCGCGGGTACGATTACTTTCGAATCGTTTATCATTAGCTTGATCTAGCAAGCACGGTGATTTTACTATACTCGGCGACATAGAGTGACAACATTGAGAATCACTGGATCTATTCAGCCTTAATGGAAGCTTCAACTTTTTTTGAGTTGAACATACAAATGGACTGCCATTAAATCTGATCTGCGGTGATTTCTGCGAGTAAAGGCTCGCTCTCTTGTTAGCGGATTTTACGGACACCTCCATATCGTCCTCGTTATCACTGGTTGGCTCCTGGTTAATCTCCTTACCCCAAACGCTAATTGTACCATTTATTTCAGACATCCTTACTTCAAGATTACCCAACAAATATGGACCACACTCTTGGATACGATTTTTTTCATTCTCTAGCATGTCTTTCGTTGGTTCTTCTGCTTGAATTAAGAAACTTTTATTTTTACTATTCTCATGATCCCTATATACGAAAAACTTTACATCACCATCATCCTGATTAGCTGCTATCTCTGTTTGAATATCCATGGATGAAGGGTCCTCGGTGTCTTTATTCATGGACTGTTGATCTGCCTTTACGCTCGACTGATCCTCCGAGTATTTAAAGTCCGCGTTCGATGTGCTAGCACTTTTCTTTTCAGATTCCGCGGATGTGTGAGGTATCTTAAACGGTTGAACAAAAGTGGAAGAACCAAGCATCTCTGTCGCTTTACGTTTCTTGGAGTTCGAAACGTGCGCAGCAGAACGATTGTATTCGAGATTCAATAATTGGTTCATGGAATTTTCGTTTACTCGTGTCTTATTATTCCTGACCAAAGGGCTTTCCACCTTTGATGTTTTACCTTGTGTTATGTTGGAAAGAGTCTGTAAGATTCGAGACGAAGTAATGAATGTTCGCGATAATGGATGCGGTAGTTTACTTGGTGTACCGTTAGTGAGCACCAGGCTATCGTCAGAATGAAGAATCGGTGTTAAATCGGGCGGTTTAATGGATATAGCTGAGCTAGCAGCACTGTCTGCCCATTGGTCGAGAGAACTTACTGTAGACGCAACGCTACTAGTGGATACTTTATTATTTGTACCCGCTGTGGTTACAACTACTTTTGGAACAGATACAGGTTCCGCAATTGATTCAGTTTGCACAGATGCAATTTTTGTTTCGGATGTTTTACTTTTACTTTCACTTTCATATTTCGCTATAGATTTTCTCAGAGTATCCAGCTCTTGTTTCATTTTCATATTTTCGGCTACCGTTTTCTGATAGGCGTTTCGTAGACTATTGAACTGAGCATCTTTCTGATTAAGCTGAGCTTTCAGCTGCATCACTTCTACGGTCTCTGCTAAATTCGTTTTCGCGAAATTTTCCTGTTCTTCTTGTACTACCCTGATACTTTTGACATTCGCAATTTTCAGTGGACAACCTGTATTGCTGTTCTCCATTTCTTGCACATTAACCATCTCTGTGTCGTTATAGGTCTCAGGTTCAATAATCTTTTCTTGAGTCTTGTGTCTTTGCTCGATTGTTTCTTCCTTTTGTTCAAATTCTGCCGATATGCCGTGCATGTATTCTTCATAGCTTAATGTACGCAGATTGAAAACTGTAGGTGCTTGCTGATGACCGTTAACTAAAGAAGGTTGATCCATGTTATTAAATTTTACATTCCTATCTAATGTATTTTGATATTCAATATGATGTGCATTAACATCTACAGAACCATTTCGTTTCTCTAATTTATCATTGCAGTTTTGTGCACGTTTTTCATTTTGAATATCACCAAATGCGTTCATGTCACTGTTCCTTCGAATTTGCTTAAGTTGAGTTTCAGTTACTTTGATATCAAGTTTGTTATTACCACCATTCTCTAATATTTGTGCTGAATTATAAATTGAATTACCATTTTCATTATTTTCTTCACGTTGCAAATCCTTAATAGCCTTCTCCGCATAACCTTTTATAACTTTGTTCGTTACCGTTAGCTTTAATGGATCAGTTTCAACTGTAAACAAAAAGAATTATAATTAGATAACGATTTAACATATAATATTATAATCCAACAATGCAAAGGTGTCTTCCTTACTTTCATTCTCCTCGTTATTTTTATTCGCTACGTATTCCTGCTCTTTAATACGCTTTTCCATCGACTTCCTCGACTGTTCCTTTATATCCCTAATGTATCTCTTCACTTTACTTTCCACATGTTGATATTTAAGTGGCAACGATTGTCTTTTGTGCGCGACATTGTACGCGATAGAATTCTGTTGTAGGCCTGCATAGTTCTGTCCGAAGAGATTTATACTATGCCTATTTTTATTGTTGTACGGAGAATGTTTATTATTCTTAGTGAAACTTAAATCTTGCAACGATAAACTTCTTTCTTTAAGGTGTTGTTTTTGTCTGGAATTCAAGATAAAATCATCCGAAGCTCTGTCGTAGCAATATTGGTCGTACTCCGTCTCGATGTCTTCGTCGTCGTCATGATGATGCAATCTCAAATGATTCTCATCTTCGTCGTCTTCTTCATCCTCGTCGTCTTCACGATCCATTTCATCCATGTCTACAGGAAAAGATATCAACAAATATCAACATAATAACAAAACAAAATTTCTAGAACTTACCAAACGCTCCTTGTACTTACCTTCGCTGTCGACGTAATCCTCTTCTTCTTCGTCGTTGTAAGGATGGTTGCTCTCGTCCCCAGAAGATACCAAGTAAACGCTGCCCCCTCCTTGATCGTCGCTAGGATAAGCACTTTGACTATGATCCTCTTCCATTGGTATCCTGTCTTGTTGTTTTGTATTATTGACATCCACATCTTCGCGCCTCGACGGGGTCGATACGCTGATATACGTCGGCATTTCTTCATCTTCTAACATGAGCTGTCCTGTTTCATTATTCAGCATGCTATTATCACTCTTTGATTGTTCACCACTATGATTTTCCGCATGCATTTCTGCCTCGTTCTCTTCCGAAGTGTGTTCGTTCTCCTCCGACATCGTGGATATTTATGCTAAATACGCGATATATTATAATTATAATGTAATCGTATGTCTCTTACGATTACGATGATCCTCGATTACAACACACACGTATCGACGGCACAGTACTACGTTTAATATTCATTTATCGCGTGCGATCATACGTTCACGACGACCGCCATTACAGCTGCCGCCGATAGCACCTGCATTTCACTGCGTTCGTATATCCTACATTTTCATCGAGCCACTTTTTATCGTATATTCACTCGAATGCAACCACGTTTATTTACATTACGACTAAAGGATCAACCTTCTTATCAAACGAATTCTTATTAACCCAGTCGACGCGATCGGTACGTCGCAATTAAATACATAATTATTGCAAGATTAATGACCCGCGAATGTACAGGGGTGTACTTTGTTGTTGTATACAACGGGGTACTCGTTCTACATTCCACCAAATTCTTTCTTCACGTGTTATTTAATGATAATTTGAAATACAGTTCATCATCGTCTTTAATTCTATTAATATGCTTGTAATAAGTTTTGTTTAATTTTATTCAACAAAAAAATGTCTTATTTTCTTCTTAAATTATTGCGAAGATCACATGCGCATGCTCTTATGAAATGGGACCAAAATAAAAAAAAAAAAGAAGGAACATCGAGATTTTTAGATACTCTCTGTTAGAACATAATTTCTACTTCCATGATTGATGAAAGTTGATCTTTAGTATTTTGCCGCGTTAGAATCGTACACTACTGACTGTTTGAACGGAAGGAACGTGGAATTGAATCGCAATGTCACTCACGTTGTTCCTATGCGCGGTGAACAATTGTTTTTTGTAATTATATGCAAGTAGTTTGTAAGATACGATAAAGAAGCGTAGCCTCGATCAAATTAAGAGAATGTCCACCGAAAATAGTGAAACACGCGTGATCATTGAATTCGGGTAACGTTGAAACTACATCTAACCCAACTTTTCTTACGGCGGTGTGTCGGTGTCTAATAAATCACCCGCTAAATTTCAGGGGTGGGGCAGAACTACTTTTCGATAAAAAGAAAAAATATGAGGCGAACTTACCTGGGGATGAATGTAAGTTTTCTAAATACTTTGCGATTGAATCTTTTAACTAGCCTCGTGGAAATTTTACAGGGACCATACAGAGGCTGCTCTTTTGGATAAAAGATAACCTCCTGAAAGAACGACCGGAACTATTTTTACAAGGGGACACTGTGTAAGTTGTTAATACATCGAATAGCTGCACACCGGTAGCATAAATGTTTCATGCAACAGTCTCACATGTTACATGAGAAGATCTTTCGTTGAGCGCGCGTAAAGTTTACAATGATACACGTATAGCACCACAAACACAATACGGTGTATTGTGCTAATTCGCACTTGCCTATTGCCTATTCAACCGATATATGTTGTTAAGATGGCGATTGGCTACGAAATTCCGCCATAGTAGTCGAGATGGCAGCACGATGCAGTTTCGGTGTAAAGTACGAGAATATTCAAACCCTGTTGCCTAATTTTAAAAAATCTGTTTAGTTGTGACACAGACGAGGACCTCGTATGTGCTCGTAATTCTGCCAGAGAGAAAATGAGTGTATGTACTATGACGAATACAGGGTGTGTGTGAACCACGAATTGTGACCTGTAGAAATTACTCCGTTATTAGCAGTCCGATCGAAAATGTTTTTATCAGATATAGCTTGGTTTCAAGAGAGCTTTCACGTGATTATATTTAGCAAACTTTTTGTAAAAAAAAGAAAAAAGCAATTTTTTTGCGATTCTTTTTATGTCGTGAACTTACTGAATTCGCCTTGAAATCCTCTAACCTCACCAATAGGCGTAAAAAAGTTATAGGTGCATTTGCAAGAAATTGAAGTTGAAACACCATGAGAAAAAAAAGAGACGTGAAAGCTCTCTTAAAATCATGCTACGTCCGTGGTTCACCCTGTATACTTTTGTCAGTATAGATCATAGACAGGGACAAAGCATACCCAGGTTTAGCATGGAACAGGGCTGAACTTTCACTCAGGGGTCCAAAAATGTTCAGCTTTTCTGAATGAAACATTTATACAATTCGTCAAAAAATGGTAAACCTTTAAATCTAGTGCACAGAATCCAAGTTTCAATGTTCGGAGATCACTCGTTTAAAAGTTATGCACGAGTAAAGTTGCTCGATTTCAAATGCGTTTGAGAGGTTCGATCGCTGCCATATTGGTTTCCACAGATACAATAAATAGGAGCGGGTATGACGAGTGAACGGATTCACCAGGTCTGGACTACTTAGGTCTTGGATTCCTAGTATAATTATAATTTAAAGTTTTATCATTTTTTTCGTCGCGAATTGTATAATATTACATTCAGAAAAGTTGAACATTTTTGGTTCCCTGAGTGAAAGTTTAACCTGCTCTGTTTCTGTCTGTACTGGCAAAAGTGGAGAGAAAAGACCCCGGGTTTGAGGTTAATTGTTAAATTGACAGTTTGTGATTTGTTTTGTGCATATAGACGGCCTGGCATCTTGGTTCTAGTAAACGACACGGATTGGGAATTGCTGGTAAGGAAAACAATTCTTTCTAACGTTCATATTTTGAAAAATATTTATTGGTGTGATTATTTACATTTTTAAGTAGAAGGGATTTTTACGTAAAAGGAAATGTTCAAGAGAACAATTATATTGTTCACGAGGGTAGATCTAACTACACAGGGTGTCCCAGAAATATTGTACTTCCTTGAAAGGGGTGGGCCAATGCCAAGGTCATGCTCTGCTGTCTACTTTGAAACACGATTCGACTTTGATACATATTAGGAGAAAAATTGCGTGCCATTAGAAGCCAGTTCTGCTGAATCTATCGTAATGCTATCTCCCGCGATATTACACCGTCTGTGGTGATACAAAAGCGATCTTAGAGGTGACGCAAGTTACCCGATTTATCCTGCGTGGGGATCCGGAAGGGACCCGCGGGCGGCCCGTGTCACCACGCCGAAGAGGCAATAACGCGTTCAGCGTAATCGCGGGACACATCTGCGCTCGACATCTGACAAACGTCCGGCAAAAGTATCTATCCGGCAGGTTTTTTTTCGAAGTCGCATAATCGAGCCACGGTGTAGTTGGCCGGGAACACTCTGCCATGCCAGGCAATGCTACACAGGGGGTGCCGGGGCGAAATAAGAGAACTTGGCCGTGGACGCGGTCGTGAAAGGGCGCAAATGACCCGGAGGCACGCCACACCCACGGCAAAATTATCATTTTAAATTTGTAAATGTACAAAACGCGAGTGCTATTAGGATGTGCTTCCTGGAGCACCCTCGAGGAGAAAAGAGGGACGGCGCAGAGAGTAGCTAGGTGTAGAGAGCAGACGCGGGAAAGATGATGGCTTTAGCCATTATTATGATAATACCAACGTTTCCCGAAGCTTCTCTCGTATTCCTCGACCGCCGCGAACTCGACTGCTTGTCCTTTCTTCGCTTTTTCCAACCCCTCCCCCCCCCCGTCACTTCTCACCGCGTTGTCCTTTTCTCTGCCCGAGTTCGCAATCCTGCTTCCTCCAGCTACGTTTTTCGTCATTTTCGCCTCGTAAATTAAAAGGAAAAGCGTCATTCCCGTGGACTCGTACATTCTCGCCCGCAACCCTCCTCGCTTTTTTCGCGATTCGACGAATTTGTTCGCATGCCGGTCCAATTCAAGCGGATAGTCCAGTGTTCGTCGAGTCACCAGCGAATTTGATCAATTTAACAGTATTGGATGCTTTTACTGTATTACATATATGGTGATGCTTATGAAATAAGCAAAGTCATTCTAATAGTTCTAGGTAATTTCACAGGTAGCATCGATTGCTTCGAACGTCGACGCTACACCCGAAATGATTCGTTACACCTGAAGAACAATCTTATTCAAATTTCCAGGGCGAGGGGGATTACAAACTCTGCTCCGGTGACACGATACTGTTCATATCCACGTTGCACGGTGGATAAAGCAACGGCGATGGCCAACGAACAGCACGATACAGCCCGACTCCTTCCGGGAGTGTCCCGTATGCTTTTGTATCCAGGCGAAGCGCGTGCAAGCGTGCACAATGTCAGAGAATAAAATGCTCATTCACACGATGTACGTTTCTTCAGGTTGTTCCACGTAACTGCTGTAATATTACGGCTGACACTTTGGCCGTTTTCCAAGGATCTCTGTGTTATTGCTCTCTCCTCTTGGTCTCCCTGTCTTTTCCCTGTGTATGGCCAATTGGGCCATATCCTGTCCCCTCGTTTCGAGCTCTCCGTCCTCGTCCTCGTTTCTGCGGCGAGGCACCCTTGGTTTTCAGGGTCGTACGCAGCTTTGCATGCATTTACTTTCGCAATTAACATTCGTAGATAAAGGCCGGGACGAGGAACGGTGTAAGTTTAAGAAGCCGTTGCGCGGCGTGGCCGGTTGTAATTCAATCGGTTGATGGGCGGCTGTAAATTCCGAGATTCGCGGAACTTTGGCTCCTCGTTGCCCCGATAAAAACGAAATTAAGTTCGCGTAGTTGCGCCCGGAAAATTAGTTTCAATGCGGCCGGGATTGCGGATCGGACTCGTCGAAATTTAGCTGTTGCCCCGGCCGGCGTAAGTCTATTAAAGTAACGACCGGTTGCCTCCCAAGTTCACCGGGGAAAAATCTTTTCGAGGGAACGAGTGAAAGAAACCGAGAGAGGGAGAGAGAGAGAGAGAGAGAGAGAGAGAGAGAGAGAGAGAGAGAGAGAGAGAGAGAGAGAAAAAAATGGGAAAACTTTCTGCGGAACTCTGTATAATTAATTACCGACGGTGGTTCTTCACGGTACACGATAAAGATCGCATCGAAGGTCTCCCGGCTTCCGCGAAGTTAATCAACCCCTGTTCCATGATGTCTGCGATTCGCCTTTTCCCCATCGATCGCTCGCCGAGCTTTCAACGCCGGACTCACACCCCGATTAATATGATCCGCAGGCTACGACGCTGGCGTCCCGGGAATCTGATTTCGCGATACCGAAGCCAATCGGCCATTAGGAGATCGATCGAGCCTCCGCTTCCGTCCTATTACTATATACCGACGATAAACAGTGCCACCAATTAATCAAGCGTGTCGAACGCCGGCAAAATCGATGAAAATTCGCTGATTAGTATCGACTTTGCGCGGGGAACGATCCCCTACTTAACGTTCATTTTTCACTTTATACCCTCGGCCATTTGCCAGCGTTTGCATTAAGCCTTGAAACTTTTCCGTCAAGTAATAATCTAATTTTAGCGAAATTGCTCCCAACTCTCGACAGCGTTAGCAGTGTCATACCCTGAAACTCTTTTCCGTGTGTATTCTTGTCAAGTTGTTTAACGAAGAATAGAAATAATCTTTTTGCTCGATTCGAAATTCCGACATTCGACTTGCACGAATTGAATAGCTAACGTTAGTCTGCGTGGAACGTCCAGCAAATTATAATTTTAACAAATACTGTATCAGCAAGCTATCTCCTGTTTAAACCGAAAAGTTTCGTTGATAATTTGTTTGAGGCCGAATAATTACCAGCTCTTTATATCTGTGAAATTTATAGCAGCTTCAGATATTCGTTTTTCGCTCGGAACATATACTCCCCATATGGGGGTTGGGTAAAATAATGGGAACATTACTTATCAGTCGTTTAAATCATTCTTACTTACTCTATATAAATAGAGTCTATTCAAAATGAATGTTACATTACATGTATAAAGGGTGAATTTACAAAACCGAGCGACATTATTGTTATAAAGCAATGCTATATCGATCGCGTTTGGTGCTCGGCAGTATCAGCGTCAAAAAGGAAATGAAATTCGTGTGGTGCGACGTTTTTCCATTATTCAGTCCACCTCTGTGGATACAATATTTGTCTATCAGTCGGTTCGGCAATTATAAATTTCGGTGCTTGTATTTCGTGCACAGAGGACAATGTATTTTCCGTGGAAACGCATGGAGATGCGAAACGCATCCCCCCGTGAACCCGGAGTGTCTCGATCGCTAATGGTTCGGCGGGGTTGGATGGTCCGGTGATTAATTGTGTCAGCCATGATTACATTACAGAGGACGCAGATCCACTATATTATATGCGAGCGTACATGCGTGTATCTCGCGAACGGTCTGTTACACGCGCGTCGAACGCATTCGCGCGTGTCAGGTGAACGTCGTGACCACGGACTTAAAGTCTTTGTCGTGGCGCCGTACTTCGAGTTAGGTGAGCAGTGCTCGTACCGTTGTAACGTATCCAGCTCTGTAACTAACGTGGCGGTGGCGGTGGCGGTGGCGGTGGCGGCCCCCTAAACGGAGGAACGTCGAACAGCCCAGAAAACGTTTGACGACGGCTTCGCATTGCAAAGTGTGCATGCATATTACAGGAGGCCGCGGCGCGGCGCGGTTCGCCATTCCCGATGGCTGATCTCAATTTTCCGACGGTGCTTTGAAAGTTTCATGGCCCGCGCTCTCCCATTCGAATAACTGAAGCACGTTCAATTACCGAGGGGGGACTATACGAATTTCTAATTAACTGTTTCCCGGTAAAAGCGTTGTAAATACCGGGGGCCGACTCTTGTCAGCCGGCGAAATCCGGTCTCGTCTCAATGGGAACCGAACGACGGGAATGGAGTGCCGTAAGACAGTGATTCTGGGCAGCGAGAGAGAGAGAGGGGGTTGCCATCTGCGAGTCCCGCCAGGCCCATTACCCTACCGCTCCTTGCCCAGCTGTGCTGCGGAGCCCGTCTTTGCTTCCCCCACTCTTCCGCCTGTGGGAGCGGGTAGGGAAAATAACGGGTGATCGCGTCAGCATTAGTGGGAAGAGTGGGGGAAGCAACGGCGGTCTCCGAGGGGCGGAAGGGTAAGAGGCCTGGCGGAACTAGCAGATGACAACCCTGATTATGAGAGGTATATTAGGGATTAGGCAAAGGGAAGGGTCTAGGAATTAAGAACTGAGGACTACGGAGTAGGGACCAGGGATTGGGAAAGAAAGAAGGAGGGAGGGACTAGGGACTACTAGAGGCTGTAGAAAAGCTGAGACTAGGGACTAGGAGGTATAAAAAGTCTGGGATTAGGGACTAGGGGCCATAGAAAGGGTAAGAGCAGGGAAAGATTTTTAGAGGCATAAACAATCGTTCTCTGGTCCCCGGTAACAAGTACTCTCACCAGATTCTACTTTAACGATCGTAATTCGTAGCGGGACAATGAAGGGGCGAAGAAGCAATTAGAAACGAAACGAAACGAAATGAAACGAAATGAAGATTCAGCGTCGATCTGGCCGCGACTTCCCTCGTTAGCGGTTTAATTTTGCCGTGGCTGACGGTCGAAGGTTCCACGAAATTTTCCAAATTTCCCGATAGGTTGGTCCGGAACGGGCGGTATCTGCCGATTCGGTCGCCGAAATTAGGGAGCACAGCGCCGGTCCCATTGAAATTAGGCGGGCCACGGGGAGTGGCCGGATATTCGTGAAGATGAAATCGGACGAGCGCGCGGTATCGTGGGGGAATTAAAGTTTCGCGTCGCGCCGGTAACGGTTGTTTCACTTTGAAACGTGGGTGTAATTTCTGTTATCTTCGGGCGGGCCGGGTGGCCGCCGCGAAATATAAAATAATAAAGGCCACGCCGGAACCGGACCAGTACCGGGAACTTTGGCTATTACCAGTGAAACAGTTCCGCGCAAACGCGTCTTCAACTTTTAACGGCTCACCCTTATTCCTTCGCTACGCTCCTCATTTCCCTTCGTCGTCGCGAATTTATGCCTCCCCGACGATGGTTTTCAATTGTGTTCGGAAAAGTGAATTGGCAATTGGACCGGGGGAGAACCGATTGTCCGAAAGAAGGGGAATGTTGCCAATGTCGGGCCACTTGAGGGGTCTTTCTAGATCAACGCTCTGATTGCAAAGCAACTTTGCGAATTTTTTAAGGGATACACATTTAGTATTGCAATTCCAATCTTGGCGTACTTGTTAACCAACGTTCGAATAGTGCACTCAAAATTTTTGGAGCATGAATAATCATTTTCTCCAGAGCTACAGCGTTTGAAAAGAAGGTTTGTTTCTGGTGGACGTGGGATATAGAGAATATGAGCCATTAAAATGATATTATTCATTACCTTTTCAATTCAATTTGAAGAGCATGTGTAAACTGTAAATATTATATGTATTCCTAGATGTTACATAACAAATGAAATGACGTGGTGTGATAAAGGTGACCAGCGAACATTCGGCAGTTGTCCCCTATTATGTATCGGTTTGCAACGAGGATCGCGATACCGGCATACTTTTCGCTACTTTCGCCTCGCCGCGCCGTTCTGCTACCCGCCCTTCCCCTTGTTTTCGTTAGAAATTACTAAGTGCTTAGTCGCATAATTACATTCACCTTCCTCTCCCCCGCGAGCACCACATTCATTTCGGTTTACCGTCGTCTCGCAATTAGGGTACTAATCCACTTAATTTCTTCCCAAGGCGAGGTCGGCTCGGGCCGCGCGGGCTATTTTATTTAGTTCCTACTTTTTTGTATTTTGATGCCACCGTGCAGGTACGTTGCAATTAACTCGCCGAGTAAACCGGCGAAGTTCTATTTCTTTTCGTCCGGCAAAGCACGCCGGCCCGCGTAACAACGTGTCCGCTTAAGCGTTTCGGGAGAGCAGTGAGATGACTGGACAGTTTCGAGGGACTTTTTAAATGGTCCAGGTGCCCCGTGCAAGTGATTAATGTCATTCGACGATTACATCGTCCAGAAAGAAACGTGCGACCTCGCGCTGACGGATGGCCTTTTAATATCGGCCCCGTTCTAGGCCAGTCCGCTGACAGCTCGATAATGAGACAATAAAATACTGTCTTCGAAGCAGCATCGTGCCCGCTAAATGGGGCTTCAAACTGTCAGCATTAACTGCTAATTAAAACTACATATAACAATACTCCTATTTTTTTTTACCCAAAGTCCCTTTAAAAAGAAGTATATTTTCCATTGACCAAAAGATTCCATGTGCTAGAAACATTAACAAAAATCTGTATCACTGTTGTCTACTAATGATCTTGAAAGTCTAAATTAAGACGAACCCAGACCGCGTTTACGCGCTTAGAAATTACTTGAGTTCAAACTTAATTCGACATGCAAAGCGTTCCAGTTCAACTTCGGAGGAGAACGCTTGCTGCGCCGGCGCGGCGCGTCGGTTGCCATAATTCGCCAGTAGCGCCGAATCCGTTACCGATCTGACTCGGATGGGGTGGCCTAAGTAGTTCGTGCCGTGCATGGCTGGTCTTCGGAGGATCTGGGGAGGTCGGTTTAAAATTGCGAGCTCGTTGCCAGCTAAACGACGGTATCCAATGGCACGTACGGTCATATTTCTCTGCCGATCCAGTCCGGGTACAATCGAGCGGGAAAAGATCGAACGAGATTCATTCGTGAAAACGAACAATCTCGCGCGGATAACACCTGCCGTTTGCATTTGGCACCGATGCCAAGATCATCTCAAGAGGAACGACGACTCCTCTCGTCGGCCTACATCGTTCTTTCACTTGGCCAGTCCGTACTCCTCTCTTTCTCTCTTACTCTGTGGACTAAGCTTTTTGCGAACGCGTACTCTCTCTCTCTTTCTCTCTCTCTCTCTCTCTCTCTCTCTCTCTCTGTCTGTCTGTGCTCGTTCTCCCTTACCTTCCCTCTCTTTCTCCTTTCTTTTCCTCTCCTTTTCTTCGGCGGCAATGTCCCCAAGACGCGGCCCATCAGCATAAAACGCGCTGTTTTATGAGCCGTAGCGGATAGACGGTTTCGTGTTACATCTTCCTCAAATGATCCCTCTTGTTGCCTCCACTCCACAACCAGCTCCTTATGCCCGCTGACTCCATCGAGAGTTTTCGGCGATGGCGTTGTTACCGTTGCCCCACCTATTATGCGATTCCCCTTTTCACCAGGGTCCTCCGGTTTGCGCACCGCTCACGAGAGTCCCATTCCGGCCATGTTTTGTCGCTTATCTTTAGTCACTGGTAAATTGTAGGTAACCGGCTCGGCGTAGGGTGTACCGTAATGCACGAGCCTCGCGAGTCGAGAATGTTTCCTCCTGATGGGGCCGTATCATGGCGTTCGCAGCCCGTACGCATCCGTCTAAACTGTCTTGCCAACCTTTCTCTCTATTTTCCCTGCCCCCGTTGACCCCAGCCAAAAGATAGCACACGCGCGCTATCGTTGCACGCTTCGAGACAGCCTCGGAATTCTCCAACTTCCCGGAACGACATAGAAACATTACCTTCTTCTAATAACGCAGTATTTCATTGCGCAAGTTTGAATTTATCGTGCGTTTGTCCCTTGTGCTAACTCGTTCAAATTGGTACGCAAGGTGTTCTTTTAGAAAAGTATAATTTCTGTTAAAGTAACAGTTCGTAAATGGCACGGATCGCTCAGATTTAGTGTAACTTGTGTCAGCCAGTATTTTCCCAGGGGAATTTTCGTATTCAGCTGGCATTATTAAGGTGTAGGGCGAACGGCGTTATAAAGGTTTATGAAGGAGGGCGCCAAGGACTTTTTCCCTTCTTCGGTAGCAAACCTGGCGAACCGAGCAAGACAACAAGGTCACTGGCTGGGCCCGACGTAAACGCTTTCCTTTATGGGTCAAATTAAGCCGAGTTTACGTGCGATGTGTCAGGATCCCTTTATACGACTCCCCGTAAACCCTCCGGTCAAATAATTTCCCACGATATTGTCCTCGTAACCCTATGAAACCGCGATTTATACTGCGAGAGTACGCGCGTCACAGCGGTCTCATTATTGTATGCATAATTTTTTATATCGCCGCGTGAGCATTATCCTTCTAAACCCCTCGAACCGTGATGTAGAGCATCGCGATAACGATCTTCCTTTTATGAATACAGCCAGGTTTCTCCTTGTCCGATCGTAATAACCATTTTCATACTAGAATTCAGGTCGATGGGTATTACGATCTATCCTTCGAAGAGCCCGGCTGGCTCTGTATCCAAACAGAGAGACGAAGATCGCCTCTCGAATTAAACCCAGAAATTTCCTGCTAGGCATTTCCGGCGTCCATTTTGACCGAGAGTTACAAAACGATCCATCGAAATCCGAATTTTTTACCACTTTTTTATTAATTCGTTTTCACAAATTTTCAGGACTATCTGTGTGGGGTTAGGAATCTCTCTACGGGGCTAGGAAATATTATTTTATAGTTTTTAGTCCATTTTAGAAACGTGGTATATTAAAAATCTTTTTTATTTAAATTAATAGTCGGTTCAAATATCATCAGCTGTTTGTACTAGATCCAATAACAAAGTTGTGTCCACATTGCGCTGAACACACAGGCATAAAGTAAATATATATTTTCTTCTTCTAAGAAATGATGATTCTCGTTTGCTATGGATACAAGAAGTCCGAGCCGGACTTGTTTCATCGCCATTCGTTGAGTGAGAAGCTTCCCAGGCGACCTAGAAATTAAGAGGATCAGCTTATTAGGAGCATTGTGTTCCTCGAAGACTGGTTCGCAGCGTGTAGAATGATCTCGCTGCTGGAAGTAACGACTCACCTGTAACGTTGTCTATGAAGGGCCGCGGCCGTGCTGCGCGCTGGGCTGTTCATTGGCGTGGAAGGTAGCGTAGAATAGGCGCACTGAGAGGATGGAAAAAAGAGAGACGAAGTGGAGGAGGAGAGATGGGGCGAAGAAAAAAAGGAAAATTTCTTCCCCCAATATCTTTCGATCTCCCGTCGAATGCACAACCCTGGCAAATTGGAAGGAATATACTCTTCCCCTCTGAAACCGCTTGGAATGAGAGGGAAGGCCGAGTGAAGAGGGATGGACAGGGGTGGCCAGAGAGGAGCCTGGATTGCACAATGCACGAGATTTCGTCCAGTCCATCGGGAGTCCCATCGCGTCCCCATAGGCAGCTATTAGGGCGTGGGGTTCTCGGAGAGGGATTCCCACAGGATGGCTGGATAGATGGATGGTTTGGAAAGCTGAGAAGGGATGAGGTAGGTGGATAATTTGTCCTGCATCCATCCCCGTCACCCGCTCTCGCCGGGTCCTCGTCGTTCCTCTTCCTCTTTAACCCGTGGACCACGGATCCTCTCGCTCTATCTAGATACCCCAGGAGGACAGGATACAGGACAGTCCTGCGCCGCTGACCCGAATCTCAACTAGGTGTCCATGTCTATTTTACTTATTCACTCGGTACAGTACACAAAGCTCGGACAATGTACACCCGTCGCGACACTTGTCCGGATTACGGGGACAAATTTTCGCGACTAGACACGCCCGAAACAGAGATTGACTGTTCCGAGGATATTACGCGCGACCCTGCACGCCCGTTCGCGAGTATTAACTCGATACCACGATACCTCGATGTATGTGCTAATCTCTCGCATCAAAATACAGTTACTTACATCGTGTACAGTACTGTACAGCCGTTTTCTAAGCTCCTACCGCTGACGTTGAACGCAATCTATGACGAAACTTGTTTCTTTTCAATGATTCTTTTGGGACACTTTTGCCGACATATTCGTCACACTTTTCTCATTCATATGATACCAGACGCGACGCATTCTGGATCTCATTTGCTTGTTTAATCCACGATAAAGTGAAACTTCTATTGTCCAAATTAATCAATATAAATATATGTAGATTCAATTTTGACTGATTTCTATCAATAAATCGGAACAACCATGTTTGGTCTCATTTTAATTCAATTTTAATTCAGAAGTCCACAGTTATTCAGTTTGGCGAAGGAATACAAACGTAGCCTTAAATTGTATAAATTCACCGACACATATTGCCGACTATCTCGAACATTTACTGTGAAATACAGTTGCAAACTCGAAGTTTGCGCGACCAAGAAGCAAATGGTGTTCCCGCTTGTCTTCGTCTTCGTACGAATTTTTGTTCAATATGCGGTTGCACGTGTTGCGGTGGCATTAATTTATCACTAGCCTGTACAGCTGATAAATCTTCGGTTCATGATTCAGCTGATTCTCGCTCGACCTCCTCGAATAGCACAGAAGTTCGACGGAATCGATGGGACTGACTATGTCATATTAGGTTCGTCGAAGTCTGAGTTTGGTCCAATTATGTCTGATAGGGTTTGTTCGGGTGTTATAACAGATTACGATGTCTGATACGCGTACGATAACTAAAGCGATCTACTTGATTAGTTCGTAGAACTACTCCGCCCCCATTCCGCCACAGATTGTCAATACATACCGTGTTATTACAAGACTGCGGATTTATGCAAAATAAAAATTCATTTCATCGATTACAATGAACAGGGACCAAACTGAGATTTCTTTTTTTCTTTAATTTTGCTTTAAGGCGGTAGACTCTTTTCCAGGATTGCAAGGGTGCGGGATTCGCAAACACGGGGTTTTTCAGTAGTCAAAAACGCTAAATAAAAGATCGATCTAGGACGCTATCTCCTCCAAAAGTCTTATATTTTCGTTTACGAGGCATAATTTGCATTATTTGGCAGCATGTAGCTATGAAAATAGTTTACATGCGCAGTTGTATGCTTCCAAACAATGCAAATTACGCCTCGTAAATGAAAAAATAGGACTTTTGAGGGAGATAGCGCCCTAGATCGATCCTTTATCTAGCGTTTTTAACTACTAAAAAAGCCCGTGTTTGTATTATGTATCGAGAAATGAGAAGGCAAATTCTGCACTCTTGCAATCCGGGAAAACGGAGTCTACTTCCTTAAATTGCATCCAGCCATTTTTATGATAAATACGATTATCGCGAAATCTTCTGAGCCAATATAAGCACAGTTTCAGATTCATCTATTTCCATAGTATCCGTGGGGCAACATTACTTTCTCCGGGGGGCAAGGGTCACGAATTAAAAGCGAATCCTGTTGGGCTATAAAAGGAGCGGGCACTTTCTGATAGCTGTCGTCCTCCGCATAAAAATTGTTCGCTTTAAGTAACCTAACTTGTTGTTGTAAAGCAGAGCGCCGCTCCGCGCCGCGCCGCGCCGCGGTGGTAAGGACGCGGCTACAAAGGTTTATGGAGAACAGAATTAGGAGAAGAGGAATGGGAGCGAAAAACCAAGTTACGGCCGAAGCTATCAAGCTGACTTCTTACTTCGGTAATACCACTCTAGTGTCTGCTTTCATATAGCCTGCGTCTCCCGCGATATTTCTGGGACGGGGTTGCTTGCTGCCGTGCCTTTGCTGTGCCGTTCGTTGCACGGGGGTGGTAAATGGCGTCGAAGAAAGACCGAGGGAGAAAGACTGCCGCGAAACAAACGCGCGAGAACGAGACGGCCCAGCCAGCAATTTGTATGTACAGTAAGCCTCTGTAATTGCCAGACCACCTATCTCCCCGTGAACGCGTTGCGACCCCTCGATACTTCTACTCTCTCGCAATTTACATATTATAATTTATAGGTCAAAGATATCGAGTCAGGAGGGATGCCGTCGACATTGCTCCGCTCCCCGGAGAGACGCTCCAACGGGAACACGATTATCAATGATAATTCCATTTTAATAACACTCGACGCCGCAAAAATTCGCCCGAATTCGCAACATTTCAATTTAGACTGCGATCGAAATTACGTGCAAAATTTAATATGGCTGTTTGACGGTACTATCGAGCAGGCATGTCATGTTCTTTTACCATTCTACTACAAAAATTGTTTCTTTTTCAAGTTCATTACGTTTATACTCCGTCTAGCATCGGAACTTACGACTGCACAAGCAAAAGGGATGCAAGGTGGATCGTGTGTGGTGGCCTTTATAGTAAATTATGAACGACGGGAAGGTTGTAATCGCCGTGGCTGTGAGATACGAGGCGTTAATGCGAATCGAATTTGGAGAGGAGCGATCCGCGACGGGTCAGCAACGGCGACATTTTCATCTCGAAACGGGTTTATGCAATTTTTTTAATTAAATCGCCCGGGCGCGGGATAATTCCACGGAAGTGGAACGTCACGGGTCGTCCATTAATAATGAAGTTAAATGTTCCACGGGGCTGATGTAAGACCTTGGCCGCTCCACGAATGATGCCCCGACAGCGGAACACGTTGCGCACGGTGATAAAATCTAAGTGTTTAAGAAACGACGGAGCGAATGAAGATGTACGAGCTGAGGGTATTAGGATATGGAGACGGAGAAGGGTAGCTTTCACCGAGGGGTAACTAAAACGTACTTAGCTGCGGGGTTAAAAGGTGGAGAGTCATCGCGTGATCGTGGAACGTTATCCTAAAGCACATAACCCAGCCACCGGAGAAACAATCCGAGGGTAGGAAGGGTCGATTCTCTCTCTCTCTCTCTCTCTCTCTCTCTCTCTCTCTCTTGCTTTCTCCGTGACGGTGGAAGCACGGGCGAAGGATCAAGGCACCCCTTACTGTTACAGGGATCTCCGATGATTCTCCATTTAGATATAGTTACATTTAATTTTCCAATGTCTCATAGACACGCGACGGCAAATTAATTGATCATCGCTCTAAGTACCATCGATGACTGCGGCCTCACTTATCTCAGATTGAACCGTTCGCTGCAGAGCAAGCAACAACGCTTTTCATACATTTTTTGTTCTACGTTTCATTTAAGAGAATGTAATCTTCCAGTTAGTGTACGAATTTCTTACCGCAATTTCTACAAACCGGAGTAAATTACAAATTTATTTACTTTTTTGGTGGAGTCAACTTGGCAAGCTGATATAAGCGTGGTAAAAATACATAATAGCCTCCCTTTTTAATCTCTCCAATAAGGGAGTATATGTATTTTATATATCGTAAAAGCAGCAATACTCTGAAAGCAAAGGTTTCACATTCAGTGTAATAATCTATTAACATGAGTATTAGTTGATCATATTTGCAAGCGTACGTTCTGGCAGTTCCTGTCTTGAACACTTTATTAAGACAAGCTTGTTAATCAACGATGTTGTAAAGGCCAGTGAGTTAGCCGTTGATAGGTAAAATGTCACACAATATCTGCACAGAGTTCGATACAAGTTCCGTCAATCTGTATCAAAATATTTACATTATTATAATCTTCACACTCGCACGCGCACACGTAAAGCTTCATCGCCAATAATGAGGCGAGCCTGACAGTAATTAACTGTCTACTAATTCATGGCATGTTGCGGGTAGGATAATCCTGCTTTCGAAATCAGCGAACAAAGATTTCGAAAATAGTCAAGCACGCTAAAATGTCATTTCAGCAGCTAGGCTACTCTGGCTCTCACGGCTACGTATAGTATGCGCTCACTATAAAACCTGTGTGCGAACGGTGATGAAAAGTTCAGCAATTCGTAACATTAAGTTCGCGTCCCAGTTGATTACAAACGTCCCCGGTTTCTCGAATCGTTTAATTCCTTTCGCTCAAATGAAATTGCTCGGACGCGAAAGAAGTTGCAGAGAGGCAAAGTGGAAAGTGGAGATAAAGGGCAGGTGTTTCTTCGCAGTTGAACAGAGAAGAAGCACGGAGTGTTTAATTCAGAAATGTTCTTGGTGCCGCGCGGTGGCCGCACGGGTGTATCGTAATGGCGGGGCTGCGCTGATGGTCTCAGCAATCTTGCCGGGACAATCTTTGTTAATTAACACCTAATGGAGGCTGCATCTCCTCCGTCGGGTATTAGATATTAATAACCCTATTGGACGTGGCACAATAGTTGCCGGGGCGAACTTTTGGCACAAGTTACAGCTTAACAGCGCAAGTACCACGGGGCTAACGGCCCCGCGCGCCGCCATTACGGATCTTTATTGCGAATTCTTATTTATCTATTCGCGAGATTTGTAGTCGGAGCCGGCGGCGCTGAATCGTGTGCGCCGGGGGGTTGCGGGGATGCGAAATTACACGCGGAGATGAACGCATCGCGAGTGCTCACGATCGGGATGCAAACATATGTTGATATTATGCATCGATGGGAACGGTAAACTAACGACGACGCGCATGAAATATTTCCACCGTACGATCGAAACAGAACAAGACCGGGAACACCGATCCGAGCGAAAACAAGCTAATTATTTGCATTGCCGACTCCTTGCCGATCTTTATGGCTTCGAAATACGCCGGCGGGTCAGCATTCTATACAACCGTTCGCAGATTTCACACATCAGTTCTTTGGAACCTTCTACATGTCTCGAAAACTAAAACCAAGCAGTGGTGACACAAATACAGTAGTAGTATCTCCTCTCCGTAATTGAAAGAGTGGATAGATCAGGGGTGGCCAATCTTTTGCATACCATGCGCAAAATTTTTCCACATACGAGTTCAGGTGCGCCATAAAACTCGAGCACTTTTTCTACCTTCTTACGTTCGTTATTGCGGTTGGAAAATAGGAATAGGGGTAGGATCTGCTTCGGTTATGGAAGGAAAAGGGATAACTCAATCGCGCAACTAAATTAATTAACTTACGCCAGTTGAAAAGACATACGTTCATTGGAGCACTAATGTATGAGTGGGGATAAAATGTTGACAGTTACGCATAAAATAGAAATTGAACGTGTATCATACTTCGAGTTCGTGAGAGTCGACGAGGAATTGCCGACATAAATAATTATCGAACCTAAAGGAGGGAGGATAGAGTAAAAAGTAATTGGGTTATACAAATAAAGTACGTCTGGGAAATTACGATAAATGGGCGGGTGCGGTGAGAAGAAACGAGCCGGCGTACGCGGGGCAATTCCGCGGGAACACCGCACCGGCATGAAATTCCACAGAACAACCGCGGAATAGAAACTTATTATTCCTTTGAATTGAGCCAGCGTGAAATTCATACAACGTGCCGCGAAAGTGCCGAGAAATATTAAGGAGGCTCCTGTGCATAAGCAGCCGGCCATTGTCGGTGTGTATACGCGTGCGTGTGAAAGAATACGCGCTGAGAAAAGGTTCTATCCAGCTCGGGGGAATCGATCATCCGGCGCATGGACGTAATACTATTCAAAAAATTGCGATGGAGCCTTTTGTGCGATCGCGTGAGTGTCTGAGGAATTGTAAATGGAATAATAAAATATATATACAGTCGGCCACAAAAGTCTGCCGACGACCGTCGAACTCCTCCGACGACGCGACGTTTGCTTTTGTAGAAATGTGTGAGCGAGTGTGTGTGTGTGTGGTCCACATGAACTTTCATCGCACGTAACAAACCTATTTAAATAAAAGCGTCTCCTCTGCAGGGAACTCCCATGAATTTTAGTGTGGTTGCAAGGCATATAAAAAATTAGGTTGGTATAACTGCAGCAGTCTGTGGATACTTACTTGTTGTCTGATTAGTCGGTCGATGTTCAGGTAAAACGACGGTCACCTCCTAGGAGTGGGGACTTTTAGTATGTTTACCTCCTAACTAGTCCAAACACAGACCCAAAGTTAAAAATTGTGTTCCTTCCATTCCCGTCTACAACTTTTCGTTTTGACTGGATTATTCCTAAAAATAATACTAAAAAACGTTATTGGAAGTGTAAACTTGTTGAAGGTCTTGCGACCGTCGAAGAGTCAATACCCAATGATCCTTTCATAATGCAAAGGGCCAGTATTCCGAAGGATCTCGAAAAGATTTTCTATTTACGATAAGAACGTTCGCTTCGCAAGTACCTTGAGTACGCTATTCCATTGTTCGACTTAATCCCGTTCCGAACGATATGTTCTTGGCGGATTCGAGCGCCGCGCGCCGCGCCGGATCACTCTCGTATTAGTTCCGAAATATTACAGACATCGGCGAATTCGAAAAGTCATCCCGTAAACAAGAACGAAGCGGGGTGAAGTCTCCACGGAAGGAGCCAAGACGTCGTTCCCGGGATATTCCGGGCATGGATGTAACATTGAATATGCATTAGCGTCAGTACGTCGATGGTTCCTAGCGACGAAGGAGGGATGAACGGAGTCGACGGTGACTCACATTGTGACCGGAATAAGCAAACTACCCTTTAAGGTCCTCTCTTCTCCACGGGCAGGGTCTGCAACGGTTGGCCCCGTTGCCGATGCGACAGCACGACGAAGATCCTCGATTGAATTATCGTAATCACGCGTTTCCTTGGGCCGGCCCTTTTCTTCCTTCCAATCTCATTTACGCTTCGCTGGGGAGGGGGCATGTTCTTCGTGAGGTGACTGCTTGAGAATCGCACGAAATCAGGCTCTTCGGCTCTCCGGCCTGACCCGGCGACAACCGAGTAATTGCTGGAGCACAAATTCCTTTGTTAAACTGAAACTTCTGCGATCGAACGGCTTCGCTGCTTAAGCTTACGCTCCGTTCGTCTAGTAAGTAATGCTCTACTTAAGGCTGTTCGGGCCCCATCGAAATCACCGACACAAATTTCCCCGACACGGTTTTCACCGACTCCAGATTTGACCGACAACTAATTTGATCCACAACGACTTGAGCCGACCACAGTATGTATTATCATACTGTGGTCGTCTCAAGTCGTTGTGGATCAAATTCGTTGTCGGTCAAAATCGTTTTCGGTTAAAGGCGTTGTCGGCCAAAGTTATTGTCGGTCAAATCTGGAGTCGGTGAAATTTGTGTCGGCGATGTCAATGGGACCCAGGCTGTTCAGCTTGAACGGTTATTTACATTTGCAAATGATTTCAATGGGTCAAACATGTTGCGAATACGAAGAGAATTCTACTCCGATTTTCATGGCGAATATTTCTGCTAAAACCTGTAGATAACACTGTCTAATTACGAGGTTCCGTAACTATGTTTACAGATTGGCAGGTATACTAACGTATTTGCAGATAGTATTAACGTATGCAGATATCATATGTCCAAATAATCCGCTTACGTGTTTGTATGTATAATTAGCGATTCCGTTGATCGTACACAGGAAATTTGTTTATAAATGTTTACAGTTTCGACCGCTTAATGCATTCAATCGTACGTCTATTCGCTTACACGTTTGTGTGGAATCGTTCTCAAATGTTCATAAAAATGTGATAGAAATAAATGTCTAGCTTCTCGAGAGAGTTAAAAAGGAGCTAAAAAATCTTTTTTTTTAGGAAAAAACATGGTAGAAAACAGTTGTAAATCTGCTTCCTTTTTCCAACAGTATTTCAAACGGGCAGCTCAACCGAGGACCACAACAACAGACAGTTAACCAACTACCGCTAGTTAAAGCATTAAGAAACTGTGCGGGCACGTTACATTTTATTGTTCAGGTCACGCTCTGTACTCCGCATTTTCAGCGTAAAAAGCTGTCTATCTCCGGGCTAATACGGCTAGAGGAACAAACTATCGCGACGCGACGGTGTACGCGCGCGCGTCGCTAATATCGTGTCATCAATAGCGCATAATTAGGATTGTGCGTTGACGGAGGGCCAGGGCGGAAGGGTGGCGTTAAAGGGCAAGAGAGAGAGAGAGAGAGAGAGAGAGAGGGGGGGGGGAAGAGAGAGACGGTGCTACAAGATAGCTAGGCAGATAGATGGAGATAGACAGAGGGTGGTGGAGCTCGGGGTAGCATAAAGGAGTTAAGCCACAACGCATCAGAGGCTCACACGTGGGCGTGCGTGATAACGAAGCTTACCATCGCGATCGACGGGCGTGTGTGGCGCGTGCATGTGCATAAGACAGGCTTGTGTTGCGTGCGTGCATGTGCATAACACGTGGACGGACGTCGGCCGCGTGGGTGGCTTGTTGGGTGGAGCCTCGAAGTTTGATATTACCCTGGCAAGTGTCCATGGCAATCTTATAACTCAAGTGCTCACTGCCTATAATGCGTGAAGCGTATCCTGGCGCACGTACGTATACACGGACACAGAGAGAACCAGGCCACGGATACGTGTCCGTCTCCGCTCCCCCCGCGTCGCGCGTCGCCGCAACAGCACCGTGTGTGTAACAGCCATCCATGCGGTAGCTGTCCGTGCGGATTCGAGCTATCCGGTAACGGCAACGCGCGCTCAGATTGCCACGGCGAGTTTCTCGTAATACTTTTGGCAGCTGCACGTCCCGGCCCGGCCCGAAGTTAAGTTTAAGTTTAATTAACGTGCCACATCGGATTCGTTCGGAATCGGCCGAGGAACCCTTTAAATTGTCACGGTACCCAAGCGTACAACCACCCCCGCCGTCACACATATGCCAGCCGACCTCCCGAAATTTTCTGCGATCCAAACGAGGCCGCATTTCATTCTGTCTCGCCCGGGGAACGAGTTATTAGCTCGTCACGATAAATCATTTTTTTCACGCCCAACCCCCGCGCGAGCTCTAACTAGTTTCGAAGCTGCCCCGTCGAGGAACGAGCTCGCCTGTTAACACGCTCCCGCAACAACCGACAGGAATGTTCGTAAATATTGATTTTTTTTCGGCGCCGAACACCGGCAAAGGTGATTCTATTTCGTCGATGAAATTTACATGATCCCTCGCGCGCGATTAGTATAGCCATAGCCGATCCCTCTCCCCGCATTAACACATTCCCGTTATGGATGACGACAAGGTTTTACAGTGTCTGGCTTTAAAATAAATGAATAAAACATTACGAACGCTTCGGTTCCTCGGTTCCTCTGCAAATTGTTACAATAGATAGATTATAGTTTGCATTTATTTGTATTATACAATAAATAGACTGAGACAACAGTTCGCAGTAATTGCGGATTGTTAACCAAGATGGTTCGCTTGTAACAGAAATTTTTATTTCAACCTTCTGTGAAAGGTAAATTTCTGGCTCTACGGACTCTATGGAGTTCGGTGTATAAAACTAATAGAAGCAGTTCTCGAACATTTTGTTATTGTATACATTCCCGGCAAATAAAGTTCGATATCTAGCCGGTTATATAAAGGAAAGTACTGTAAATACGTTTAGCTGCTGGCGGGTTAAGAATCAAATATCCTGGGCTTACGAAATGGACGCGTAACGCTTGTTATCGAATTTCGATACATAACTTTTCGACTAATTGCTCGCCGGTGGCACGCTACATCGAGCCGTACGAGCTTATCCGTTGGTAATTGCGAACTTTCGGCGTCGATTTAATAGAAATCGGCTACAATATTTCATTCGAGTGTCATAATCTATTATCGAACGGCAGTTTTTGCGATCCACCGAAAATCTTCGCGCATAAAGCGACTTTTTCCACCGCGATAAAACCTTATCTCTTGAATTTTAAAACGATATTTTATCACTGCTACCTTTTTCCCGCAGAATTACATTCTATCATTGCAACGTCAAGTTGTCGGAGGATTTACGACTAACGTTGTGCGACGAACGTTGATTAAGGAAGCTTCCCGTGCAGAAGTATTGCCTTTGACTTTGATCGTCTAACAACAAGCAACAGGTCGCCATGTTTGTACCTGCCAGATATGTTGCAAATAATGCAAGAGTTATGAACTTCTGCTTCACGCGTACCTTTCTTCGGTAACTTGGAGTGTAGTTGTTGAACTAAGTTTCATCGATCGCAGTTACGTATGTTTGAACGAGGCTAGTTCCGAAAGAACACTTTAAATCGTAATCTCGGTTTTATGCATGTACAGTAGTGGCTTTGCCGTATGAAGATAGACTAACGACTTTAGTGTTCAGCTCGTACTTACAATCGATATTTTTATTCCGGTTCTACGAAGACGCGACCATAGCTCCTCAACTATTGATCCTAGAGGATCGAAACTTCGATCTGCATCCGCGCCAGGTACAATTCTACTGGATTACATACCAAATACATCATAATTCGTAGGAGAAAGCTACTAATTTTGAGTCCGGTAAAGTAAAGTTTACGCATTTTTTCCTAGTAAATTCTTCTTTTGACATTTTCTTGTCAGTAACACTTCTGACTAAGAATCAAGAGAACTGAAATCTCGTTACGGTCGAATCTCGCGACAGGACAAAGGCAGATATCGTATTTCAGAGAATGGGGTAAGGTTTCGCCTGGCAACCGCTTCCGTTCGGATAGCTGCACACGCGAAGTTTCTTTTAGGTTAGCCGTGGCTTTCAAACTTGTTTGCTCCTGGAATATCTTTAAAATTTCCGAGCGAAGTTCGGCTTAAAGTTCCTTATTGTTGAAATAAGGATATTGTCAGGAGCAACTTGAACTTATATCGCGGGACAAGGACAAACGTATGGCCGGGGGGCTGAAGTGGCGGCGAGCAAAAAGTAGTTTTGTAGGCTCGACGCCAGGGAGCCGTGTTAACTTGTCTATTGGCCTCATTATAATAAACCAACAGACTAATCACTTACGGTGGAAACTGCGGGGAGTCGCTCAACTTTTTTCTCAAATTATTTTCTCTGGTAGGCACTCGGATGGTCTGCATTAGATTCTGCTGGGCCGTTTTCAATCAGGTACACATTTATTTTATTTATTATTTATTAGATTGCCTTGCTTCTCGACATTGACGAGGACTCTTCGCTCTTAAACAATTTTATATCATAGATATTACGTAATTTTGAAAATAAGTATTTAATGTAAAGTTGATAAAAATGTTTTTGACATTCTCACATTTTTTTAGCAGCATTTTTACCATCGTTTTTCCCATAAGTGCATAAAATCCGCAGTTAATTGATAAGCTGTTCAATGGAAGTTGCGTATGACGGCTACTTTTATAAAATCTTGATAAAGATATTGAATTATAAATTTTTCTAACTGATCGAAATGTTAATAGACAGATCATAGTGAACATTAATTTTTCCCTGAAGCCAAAAATTGATTTCTGTAGGGGTATATTAAATATAAGAGTTGGTTGCGAACTCACTTTTAAGTTTGCAGGAGATTTTAAACTGCAAGTTTCGTGGGTGTCGTTACAGCAACGAGGGCGTTAAAGGATACGTTGAGGGACACCAGCTCTTTCTGGTAGAATGTTTGCAAAGTTCTCCTATGGTAGAGAGAGACACGGTACGTCTTCCTCAAAAGTTAGTTGCAAACAGGCTGCAAGAAACCTTTCAGTTCGTAAATTGGAGGAGCTTCTAAATAACCGCAGCTTCTTGCGAATTTCTAGTCTTCCGGCGTTCCTCGGAGCTTCGGCGAACAGAACACGAAGTTTCGGAGTCGAAAATTGGAGAAACGTTCCTTGGACATTGAAATTAAACGCAGTAATTACACTGTCATTTATATTTAAGAGCGGCCGTTATGCTGGTAGACTAAGAAGCTCACGAACGGGAAATATATACGTCAACCCGTCCGGTAACATCTGTAAGAAAACCTGCGTTTTCTTTCCACAATTGTCATCCCTTTATTTGACTCACCTTTTAACTGCGAAGTGAAAAACATATATGTTTAAGAAATTTTGATCGGTAATTAAATTAAGTGGATTATTAACCCAGTCGAAAGGTTTTTCTTCAACATAGACCTGGAGGATAAAAAATTTTTTCAGAAAAATTATTGAACCTTGTCCAATGGGACACACATGCCTCTTATTATTTCAAGTACATTACAAAAATGTATATTACGAATTTACACGAGTTGTATATTTTTCCAATTGAAACTCCTGCATGTTAATTTAATGAAACCAGACAAATCCTTGGCACACATATTCTACGCCACCTGTGCCCCAAGAAAATGCAAAGAACAATCGAATTTTCGAGAATGGAATACCATCGATTTACCGAGGGTGCGAAAGGAGAATCGTTTCTGCCCGGTTGAATTTGACGAGCCCGAGTTTCCCTGGTCGAAATTGGCATAAGGCGCGATGCTTGAAAAAGTTTTGGCGAGGTGTTAACACGCCTGGCCGTTCCCCGTTCCCATTTCCCGGAGCATTTAATCCATTCCGTTCCCGTCCGCATCGGATAAAAGATTAAACACGAGAGTCCCGCTCTCCTTGTTTCAAGCTTCTTAGTCGAATTGTGAGACTCCTCGGTTGGATTCTAGATGGGCTAGGAACGTAAAGCGTACGGTAGATAGCAAAGATAAGGTGAATTGAAACCCAAGGTGTTGGGCGAACAGGTTGAAGTGGTATTGAGGGTGTTGCTAGGTTACTCGGGCCCGGGTTCGGTAGATGAGAAGGTGGTAGGCACCGGGTTTACCGTGTGTATCTTCGATAGGAGGAAAACTCCGACCGCGGTACACCTCAAACGTTACGCCTCTCTCTTTCTCTTCCTTCTTCGACTTTAGGTCTTAATTTTCTTCTCATTTCCGGCACCCTTTCTCTCTCTCTTTCTCTTTCTACCCTTTTCCCACCGTGTTACAACCGTGGGTTCGCACCGTTCGCCGTTGTCCTTTTAATTCCGTCAGTTTGTCGAACGTTATTTGATCCTGAAAGAGTTACGACATCCGAGCAGTCTAGCTACCGACCGTGTTCGCTCCCTACATTTGTTCTTTTAACCTCTTGTGAAAACTCGCTCTCGCCTGCTTCCGAAAAACATTTACATAGCAGGCGGAACACGGGTAAACATCGATTGTGAAATAGGAGCCCGAAGGTAATTTTCGTCTCGTAAATATTTTCCCAGCAGATAAAGGGTTTTGCGACAGGGACGCCGCGCCGTAATGGCGCACCGCCATGCTCGCGTCAACTGCTGTTTCCGCATGCTGCTTCAATCGACGTCGCTCGATTATTTCTACGTTTGATCAAAGATTCATTGTTCGAACAACGGTTTCACATTTTGCTTCGTTTGTTCAAGGTACATCTAAATGTTCCATCTTATTGTTGGGATAAGTGTTCCTTAATTATTCTTGGACTACATCTATGTCGAATAGTTCATACTAACTTATACTACATTAATAAATACAAGCTAAAGAAATTTCGTTCATGTTATAATAAAAATAAACAATACTTGCCTCGTTGACGCACTGACCCCACTCCAGCTTATGCAAAACTACTTTAGCCGCGAATTTTTACGTAGAATCAACATTTTCTACGTCCATTGCAAGGCGTGGAAATGAAATAGGAATTCATTTCGTCAGCGAATAGTTTTCGATAAATTGAAAATAGTCTAACAATATCCTGAAATTCTGACGTTTTCGCGTGTCCCGAGTAGAATCGACTATTTTTTGCCACAAACGCATAAAATACGCGACTTATGGGTTGTTTCAGAGCGATATCGCGAAGCAAAATTGCTGTATGGAAATCGTAATTGGAAATTCGAAATCGGGAGGTGGCGCGAAGTAATTTGGAGCGGAGCCACCGCTCGGTTCCTTTTCCACAATCGCGGTCTCTGTTCCATTAAACCGCCGCGAGTCCGCTAAACTGCTGAATTACATAAAGAAACAATTTTACAGAACGGTCCGAGCGCGGCGCGACGGCAACGACTGGGGCATATTTAGTCGCATTTCGCGTCGCAGCGTTAACGAGCTCTTTGCTCGGCTCGTTTATCGCGAATGTTCACAAATTGATCGCAATACATTCGGTTAACAGCTGGCCACTGTATGCAGCCCCCGTAGTACACCACTCTGGTTTTCGGGGACGATAACCAACAGCGAACCCCTTCGACCATGCGGCAACCCGATAGATATACCCGCGATCCGTTATGCCAGCCCCTCTTGTTTCGGCGTTGCGGTTGCATTAAAACAACCTGTTACCTCAGAACAGGTAACTCTGATCCTAGTTTTCTAATAACGAAAAACGGGCCCCGGGTAGTTAACCAGCCAAATTACGCTGCTCGTTCTACACCCGACTTGATACCATCCGTAAATCTCGAGCGTGATTCGTGCCGAGAACGGTAACGTCCCGGTAGTTGTCCTGTAGAAATATTTGTCTGGTTCAGATTATAATGTTGTTACGAACCGCGCAGTTACGTCTCATCAGTTGTCTGATTAATCAAACTAACAGACATAACATTCAACGATCCTAGAACCGCCTTAGAGTAACCATTCGAGTGGTAAGTGAAGACAAACAAAGATTAATTCTGGACGTGTTCGCCTAGGTCAATAACAGTATCACCAATCACAGTAACGCCTCGCCAGTTATCGCGTCTGGTATCTGATGAGCAGTCTGTTCGAAATTGAAGGTGGAGAACATTGATAAGTTCTTGCGCCACGAACACGGTTCGAGCTAATAGCCGTGTTACCAATTACGGTAATGCCTTGCTAGTTGTCGGGTCCGTTGTCTGGTTAGTTATGTTTCTGGAACACCGTGTAGATAACAATGATTAATACTTGAGAGCCCTATCCGTCTCGACAATAGTCTGCGATACAAATCCGAGATCCAACGCGACCGTATGGAGCGGGCGCAGCAGCATTCGTCTCACGTATTGGGAACTTTGACGTTTTATCCCATATTCGGAGGGAGAATCGATCGGACGCGTGTATGTTTATTTAAATCCAATCAGAACAGTCTGGACTATCGCCAAGCACAACGAGCACGTGTTTGCACAAAGGCGGGTAGCAGATGGACTAAGTTAGATAGGACGACGCCATAACTCCCAGGCGATAGACGAGGAAATTGTCCGGCAGTCCTAATTTGCGTGAAATCGATGCCGCAGTGTTCTTGAACTCTTCGAGCACGATCCCCACGTAGTATCTCTAGTAATTCCCGGTAATTTCGACAATTGATCCCGGTGTTTCGCGAAGCGGAAAAATTTCGAAGCGACCGTGCCGGATAAATTATCCCCCATTCGATAAAAGAACACTCGGCCGGTTAACTGATTAAGCAAAGAGGGTCAAGCGTCGGTGCTCGATGCGCCGCGCGCCGCGCGCCGCGCCGTCCCGACACCTCACGACACCTCACGACGGAGCTCGCGTTTTACGGCGACATTTTTCAGAAAAGTAACAGGCTGCTGCCGGCCCGGGGGAAGCTATTCCAGCCGAGAGGCTTGATCGTATGTATCGGTTCAATTTTCATTCCCCTCCAATTTTCCGCGACGCCTCTCGAGTCGACTCGATTCGAGTGGGTACATACTCGAGTTAACGACTTCATCCGTGCTTCGTTCGCTAATCGGCCGTCTGGCAGAAAGGAGAGAGGATTTTAAGAAACTTCGTCCCACCGTCCGACGATCGAACAGTCACGGAAAATTAATTAATTCGTTCGTTAGCGACGGGGAAGACGCTGTCCAGGAGCTTCGTTGTCTTTGTCGCAACCGGTTGGAAATCTTCGTATGAACGTCCTCTCGACGAGTTGATCATTTTGCGGACCTCTTCGTGTTTCATTCTTGAACGTCGCGTCGTCAGCTTGGTCATTAGCGGACTGCGGATTTTATGCATTCATGACGGAAAGGGGTAGGTGAGAAATGAATAGCAGAAAGATAAATGAGATTTAAACAATTTTTATTTTGCTACCTTGGATTCATTCAAGAATTGATTAATGTACTTTACGTGCATTCCAAAGAATTAGAACCCAGCACCTCCGGATGCTCGACCCAGTTCCCTATCTAGCTAGCAAACCGAGAGGTGCCGCCGCGCCGGTACAGTTTTCAGGAGCGATGTAAATATAATTTTGCTGATTAACGCGAATAGAAAGTGAACGTTTTGTGCGGCACCTGTGTTACTGTTCGCTGCCCTTTGCTTCTCGTATAATATCGTGGCAAACGAGCTGCTGGAAAGCATCCCCCGCGGCCATTTCGAGCGGAAACTCGTTCCAAGTTTCGGACACACGGGGATGGATACATCGATACAGACAGAGGTAGGGAGAGAGAGAGAAGAGAAGAGAAGAGAGAGAGAGAGAAAGAGAAAGTCATCGGTGCGCATTCGTACACGCGGGCGGTTACAGAAGCGCGTGCACAGTTTCGCACACTCGCGCGCACAGTGTTCCACAGAGGCCGAGTGCGAAGCCGGAGTTAGTGTACGCAGCAACGACGCTCGAATTCAACAGCTCTGCAATATTCTGTCTCTCGGAGGCACGAGAGGCCACGCTTCGCCGGCGTTACATTATTCCGCTCGCGAGAATAAGCAGATTCGATCGTGCCGCGGCAAAGGAAATTCGTATTACGCCGGTTCGATCGGTCGCCGAGACAGTGACTGGCAGCCAGACAACGTTTTCCATTAGCAACAGAAAACGCGCTACGTTATCTGTGCACGTGGCCGCTCGACGCGCCATGAATTCGAAACGAGCCTTGTTACGAATCTGATAATCTGATTTCTCTCTCCCCGTTCGCGCTGTCTCGCTTTTTTTCTTCGGCCGCCCTCTCGCCCCGTTTGGCTTTTCGTTTCGTCAGGTCCATTATCGGTTCCGCGGCGACTTTCAGTATCATTTTCACGGATTAACCCTTGACCAACCGGCTCCGATCGGCCCGACTACTACGGTTCCCCCTCGCACCTTCACTGTGGTGAGGATTCGTAAAAATATTTTCCGCAGTAATGACTTTGACCTAGATTTTCAAGGTCGAATATTTTTTATAACTGTATCGTATAGTATTCGTCACGAGGAGCAATATTCTCGAAGGAATAAAATGTTCCGAACTTTAAAAACTTTCAGAACTTTCAGAACTTTCAGAACTTTCTTCTCACCCCAACAGTCGACGACGTCCCTAACGAGGAACCACCAGCAAACGTCGAATCGCGTAGAAACTGATTCTCCCTTTTCAAACAGAAACCTTATCTATTGGAAGTTTGAGTGGCCACAACAATAACATAAGGAAACAGTTAACAGCAATCTACAGTAACGCCTCGCTATTTGTACCTTCATATCCGATAAGCAGACTGTTTAAAATCGCAGGATCCTCGTGCTTCTGGAAGCGAAGGAGCAACTTTTATCCTTCGAGCGTACCGGTTTGTGTCGGACGATTACCGTTCCGGTTATGGCTATTTCGTAGGGGGTTGTAGCGGGTAGATATCACGCGAATCAAATTCCACGGGGTTTTCAGGCCTATCAACGGGCAGCGGGTAGGTTCTCGTCGTTGTCGATTGGAACGGGCATCGTGTAGGAGCGATAAGAGGCGAGCAGCAAGGGAAACGACGATACTCGAGGAAAAGGGCTGCTCTGAAAAGCCTACCGCAATCATCGTAAGGGGATTCGGGGATCCCTTTCGGCCGTTGCGTCATCCCGACTACCTTCTCCGGGTTTTTCGCCCCTGTTTCTCATTTTTTCTTCCATCTCTCTCTCTCTCTCTCTCTCTCTCTCTCTAGCGGTACGAAGGCAGAAGTCGCTTTAATGGCTCCACGGAGGACACAGCAGTTGACCGAAAAACAATTCCAGCTCCCGGAATCTCCTACGACGTCCACGGAATCGGTCAGCGATTCTGATGCTTTTTCTTCTCGCCTTCTCCGTCCCCTCTCATCTTTTTTTTTTCTTCCCGTTTCTCCTTTCCCCCGTCGACTCTGCCCCGTTTCGACCGTATACTTTTTACGACCGCCTCCGCGCGATCGCGGAGAGAGGAACTTTTTCGACTCTGGGAAATATTCTCGTTTTTTGAAACGCACGCCGGTTTCTTCTGTTTGTTCCCCGGGCGAACGTCGATACCATCGGACCCCGTTATTCCCGTTTGACAATTCTTTGATAGCCCGGCCGACACGTGAATATCGATACCCGCTCCAGATTATTTCCGATCCGCGCCGCGCCGTCGATGACCTTATTTCGCTGTATGCATTAAACGGCTTTAATCTATCGCCCATCGGATATGTATTATCTCTCCGCGATCGGCTACGCTCTGTTTGCGGGAGACATTGGATTAACTTTATTCCCGAACGGCTTTTTTTCCCTGTGATAACCGCGGCCCGGAATTTATCGAGCCCTTCCCGCCAATATCCGATCCGTCCGAACGTCTGCGGGATGATTTAACGGATTGCGTACCTCCGGTTGAAAAATAAGGGAAGTTCTATTTTTTCAGATATAAAAATATGTCTCTTCAAAAAGTGGAACTACCGCCGCGTGAAATGACCGGTCTCATACTTTTCGTTTTATTATACTAAGTGCCCCAAAAATGTACTTCCTCGAAAGAGGTGATTCCTGAGGTCGCTGGAAGTCACTTAATAAAAGAGTTATTATAACGAAATACACGGACCAATCAGAGCGCGAGTACATCGAAGGGGTTCGTCACAGGGGCGGAATCACGCTGTAGCCACGGTCTGATTGGTCGATGTTTATCGTTAATAACTCCTTAACGAAGTCACGCGAAAGAAATTTTCGCAAAAGAAAAAGTGAGTTCAAATGATCTCAGGAATCACCACAGCAAATACACTTTTGGGACACAATATACTATTGCTGCTATGCGATTTTTTCAACATTTTCAAGTGTACATAACTTCTTATGGGACCAAGTAATCCTCGTCCCGTAACCGTATCCGGTGGCCGGGAGTTTTACATACACTTACCAGATAAGGTTCGTTATTCGGGCAATTAAGATCGCGTGTTCTCGATATTTTTGATTAAGCTGCAATTCCACTTCCGACCGCGCCGCCTTGAGGAGGGCTCTTGCGCCTCCGCTGCGGCTGCCGCTGAATTCCAAGAGATAAGTTCGCCTCTCTCTTACTCTCTTACTTTCTCTTACCCGGTTCAGGATTTCGAGTCATGCATTTTCGTGGAGGCGTACGGGATAAGAGAACACCTCTCGAGTTTAGGGGGGTAGCCGCCTGCCCAAAAGAAGAAGGAAAAGAGCCGGGAACGGCATACAGTCAGAATTAAAGTAGGAGTTTAATTGTTAATTGTGATTAACGATTGAAGTAGACATTTATTCGTCAATCGTTGACTACATTTTTGTCCAACTCTGCACACAGTGTTGCTATCAATGCTAATTAGCTGGGCAAAATTCATAAAGGCGATGAAGAGTGTAATTTCGTTAGCACAATGATGATTGATTCATTTTCCATTCAACATAAATGAATACTTTTTTTTTAAAAGCATAATTATTAAATAGCGCGTACATGAAAGAATAAGCATATTCATTTATTACAGCCACAATTTGCATTAGTAGTCGTAAAGAAGGTTTCGTCCAGCAAGCACCTCGAATCGCAGCACTGTGCGGTAGGGGAAAAAAGGGGAAGAGAGTGCCGGCGCGGCGCGGCGCGGCGTCAGGCAGCCAGGCAGGGTGAGCCGCCCGCGAACTTTTGCAGATATTGAATATCTTGGACCATCAATCACTTCGGTGCGGCAATATCCGAAAGTATTGGCCCTATATTTGTTTCTATACCGAGGCTCGATGTATGGCTAGAGAGCGTCCTTCCGCCAGGCCGAGGGAATCGTCGGATTCAGACCCTGTTCACGCTGCACTCGTTTAAAGCTTTGCTTTACCCTTCCTGGCTGGGTTCCTTCCTGTATTTCTAACTATATCCAAGATACAACCCTTTCTACTTGAATGTCTGACTTCTCATTGACTTGTACCAGTTGTAATTAGTAGTACAAGCATTCTAATGATAATTCTAGTATACCATATTTATGTCCACCGTTTTGATTGAATTTCTAGTGCGCAGAGTGGGTATTGCCAGTAGGATTGGATTCATCGTGCGCTTGTAGCTAGTCTAAAGTGTCTATAAGGCAAGATCCTCTTCTCTAGCCAGTCTGATCTGTCTACTTCACAAGGTCATTTTCTTTAGCTAGTCTTTAGTGTCTATATAATTATGTCCTCTTCTCTAGCTAGTTTAAAATGTCTATACAACTATGCCCTCTTCTCTACCTAGCTTAAAGTATCCTCATCCATGTCCGCAATATCTGTAGTCCATTCAACGAGACAAGAGAGTAAACGTAAATGCGGTTGCAGTTATTGGTTGCCACTCTCGGTCCTCAGGGGCGAATGTATACCATTATTCTACGGTACCTATGGTGGTTCTAAAAAATATTCGAACACCCTTCAAAACTGAATAATTGTTAAAAAATTGAAATCCATGGGCACGTCTCACATCAATGATAACACATGATTTCACGTGACGTGATAATGATGTGTCTGCACCTTAACTCTCTTTCTCTCTCTCGTTTTGTTGGACGGACTATGGTCCGGTCTACATCGTCGAATCAAAAGCCGTTCGTACCGGAGAAACGAAAGAACCGTTTCCTCGTCAACTTACACTTTATAACTTTTTCCTTCGGCGCGTCTACTTATCGGAAGCAGACGGTCGCGCCTTGTCGCGGCGCTAAAAACTCGAGAGACTTTAATGTTCTTATAGCATGTCGCGCCACGCTCCATTGAAAATATCGTAATTTATCTGTCACGGAAGCAACCATTTGTTCTCCGCGTTTGTTTTCTTACGTTCTCCTTCTTTCGTCGAAGCTATTCCCGTCGTTGTCGTCGTTTCCGCTCGTATCTTCTCCGGAGGTGTCCTCATGTTTCTTGCTTGCTCTCTCGACTGCTCCTGTGCCGTCTTCGATTCCTCTCCGTTTGTTTACCTTGCTCTCGATTTTTATCTCGAAACGACGATCGACGAGATCGCAGCGGATGGGTCCGCGAGAATAAACCAGCGTCGAAATAGTCCGCTCGTAGCCGCGCGTCGCGACGCTGGCTCAGACGTATCCGCGTTCGCGATGTCCGTTTGTTTCATCGCTCGGACAATAAAGAACCGTTGAATCGCGACGCCGTTTAACGGTCTTAATACTCAAACTTTACTTCGACGAGAGACGAAGGTGTCGCTCGCGTTTTAAACGCGTTTTATCGACTGATAAAGAGCCTCCTCGTTCACATCGTCTTCCGCGGTGTCTGATTTCAGAATAATACGGTGGATAATTTGTATAAGAATACAATACAATATCAACCATAAAAAAAATAGCAACAACCATCCTCTGATAACTTTAACACAAAACCATCAACTTTTTTCTGGAATTTTTTAAAAATCGATCTTCCAGTCAAAAATCCCGAAAACATTTACAGTCGTGTGTGCTATCAGGTAGAACGTTCATGAATTTTTTCGTAATTGTTTGTTAAGCAGAACAGAAGAAATAGATCATAAATCATTAAATCGTGCCCACCCTATAGTACTACCCCTCTAGTGGGGGTACCGACTTGAAAAACAAAGGGTTTCCTTTGGGAGTTCAATTTGGTTTAGGGGCGCATTCGACTACCTTATACCCGGCTACACCGTTTGCTCCTTCTCTCAGGAAATTAAAGACGTTCTAATCGCCGGAACCGTAACGCAAATCGTAGTGCAAGGGGTTAATATTTTTTCGCAAATGGTCGTGCGCTCACAGAAATTTCGTCCACCGTATAAGGGACTTCTACACCCTCTCTGCCCTCCCAGGAGCACCCTACGCCCTCCATTTCCGTCGACAGATCGTGGCAAAGTGGTTCGCGTGTAGACACTGCGCCGCTCTCTCGATAGGGAGTCGGATCTCTCAAGATGGTGCACCTTGGCACTTTGCTGTACGAGACTTTTTTCCCCACTCCCGCTCACCGTAGCTGTTCCACCGTTCGAGGAGACATATACGCCAAGCTGTTTCTCTCTGCAGCAACTGTTAGCTCCGTGTCCTTGTTCCTTTCACGAGCGAGCAGCAGCAGCAGCAGCAGCAGCAACAGCAGCAGCGCGTCGTCGCGATGGAAAAAACGGTTGCGAGGCGGAAGAGAAATTGCGGCCGGGGACGCGCGGAGGGTAGCTTCGCCTGAATGTTCCAAGTTTCTTTATTAGATCAGGAGTGTCCATCCGTCGGAAGTGGACCAAAATATCCCTGGCTCTCTCCGGAGCCTCGTGTAAGTGGCGAGCTCCGTCCCCGAAGCGCCAACCCCCCGGACGACGAGTGTTACGTTTGCATGCCGTGTTTATACCGGGATGCAGAATCTGAAGTGGCTCGGGTGGGCAAGGGCGTCCCCAGGAAACGTAATATGGACTAAAGATGAAATCTTTGAAGAAGTTTCATAGGTTTCTATATCCTGGAGGCAGCCGGGGGACGCGTCGCGTCGGCTCTCCTTCCTCGTCAAATATTGTTCTGTATCGAGCGTTCGCAGTCGAGCGGTGACCCAATATCTCTCTCGCGCTCTGCCCCCGTGCCGATGGGATCGCGGACGCCCCTAACATTTTCGATGCAGACACATTCCGGCAACGTGACGCGCCGATAAAATACCGGAGAATACCATGCCTACCAGCATCTTCGAATATTAAGCACCGCACCGGAAAAAGAAGCTTCCGGTCCGCCTGCAGAGATATGCGAGGCATCCGTGTTACGTAGAGAGACTTCTGACCCTTTCCCTGTGATAGGTGTCGGAACAAAGGGCCTATTCAAAAATTCAAGAGAGCCTCGGTGCCTACATAAATTCAAGATGTCGTCGCTTCATCTCTCTTTATTCTGCTGCGTATTCTCTCCGTCAACTGCAGATTTGGGAACAAAATCAAAACGAAGTTTGGAACGCAGAGAGTTCGAAAGTAATTTCAACGAGCCGAAAAAGATTGACTCGAACCGAACTAAAGCTGTTGCATATTTTCGGGGACACGTTCTTCTGTCGTATGAATGGACGTAATTGAGTATATCCTTTATACATATACGGTTGACTTTGTCAAAAGTGAGGGAGAATCGGCGTGTTTTCTTTGGCGATATCGGCTCCAGGGAAAGCCCCGAACTCGACACGCGCGCAGCCTTTTCTTCCCCGATATTTATTTTACCGTAATTCTCTTTTCCCCTCTGCGCCGCGCGCCGCGCGCCGCGCCGGTGCTGGTGCCGGTGCACGTGTCTCGTCCAATTTCGCGTGTATAAGAGGAAATATTTTCGTGTGTTTGGAGAAGTTTAAAGCCACATTATTCTAAAGATCGGAAAAGTACCATTCCTATGCTAACAAGAGCTTCTTCAATTATACTTTGTCCCGGGCCTTCGCGAATTGTTATTTGTCCTCCTCCGTACACCGTTCCTGCTTCCCCTCTACTCTCTACTAACGTTTTGCATAATCTAATTTCGCCTCCTTACCGGTTTCGACCGTTTACCTTTATTATAATTAGTTTATTTCCGGCGGCGGTGTTTACGGGGATATCCGAGTGGCATCGGACTGCTTATTATTATACTATTAGATTAACGCCGTCGTTTAGTGTCTCATTTTTCAATCTCCAACTTCGGGTAATTGTAACACAACAATATGATAATAATGAATAATAATAAAAAATTTCAATCGTTAATCGCAACTAACAATTAATCTCCTAGTTTAGTCGTTAATTGCGGTTAACGATTGAATTTCTACTTTAGTCGTTAATTGCGATTAACGATTACATTCCTTTCCGTTTACATGCTTTTATGTTTTTTTTCGACGATTTCTTTTTTAATCAACGATTGACGATCATTAACTTCATCAATCGTCGATTTCTCGATGATTTATCTTTTTAATCGTACACATTTATCGTACACACGCAATCGATTAATGCCTAACTCTGCCCCAGGATACTATTGCAGGGTGAACGCGTTTGAAAGTGCCACGAATGCAAATGCGCACCGTTTTCACAAGCCACCGTGGAAGATTTCGAATTCCCACGAACATCCACGGTGTTGATGGACAAACAGACATTTATCTGGCATTGCTAAAATTGTCCTGGCAATTTCGTTCGAGCCTTGTGTATGAAACTGTCGATCGAACGCGATGCCGTGTGAGAAATGATACCTGGAAGTGTTCACCCACGTGTACGCACACACTACGCTCATTCTTTTCGTCGCCTATAAAGTCATGACGTTCCAACTGCACGCTGGGACGCTGGAATATACGGTTCTTTTATGGGGGTTTTTATCGCTGTGTAAACTATGCGATATCCTCCCATATCCGTTTCCGCTTTTACGGATGGCCCCGACCTTTTATCCCTCGTAGAATCGAGTTAGCTTTTCCGGCGAAGATGAATTCTGATAAATCGTTCGATTCGTTCGAGATCGTTAAAGATCATTCAGCTCTTGATTATATCCCCGTCACTCCGCCAGCCTCCATTCTCACGTTCTCCGGAATCGCATTGGGGGGTCTCTCACGACCTGAACATTTCTGTAACTTTCGCTTCTTTAATTTCTCCAGAATATTTTAATTGTTTCGTGTTAAAGGTATCTGAGAAAATTCATACAAAATTTTAGTATCATATAATTGTCACTACGCTACGGATGTTTATACAGATCCATAATGTTGTTGAATATTTCCAGAAAGCATATACAAGCAGTGATTTATATTTTTCGAGCGTCGAGTTTGCAAGTGGAAATTGTTCTCATCATATTTACGCGACGTGGATTAATTTATTTGCTACGAATTTCGCGAGGTAGAAATACATTCATTAAACACGTAAATATGATTAAACTTTCACGGTTGCTAGTCGACCAGCCAGCATGTCGAGCGCGAGTAGGGCTCGCGAATCGAATTTCTATTGACGGATTCGGTAAAAGTACATGTCGATGCCAGCGCGATCGCGCGGTGTAACCGTCGATAATTGGTCAATTGACTACCGGAATGCCAATTACGGTTGTGGCCGGGGGTAGATCGCGGTTTTACGACTTTTGCCGTGACGTCGGCGTAGAAACCGGCCGATTAAATTGACCGTAGAAACGGATAGATCAAGCTGAATATTTCCCGGCGCGGCGCGGCGCGGCGCGGCGTGTCGCTCGTGTAAATGAAGTTCGAGTCACGGGATGAAGTCAGCGGGGGATGCTCGCGCACCCTTATTCCACCCTCGACGCTTCTGCGGCTAACAGTTGCCGCGAACTTTGATAATCTATATCGCTTACAGGCCGTGTCCCGACATCCGGGCCACCTCGACAGAAAAGTTCGAAATTCGGCGGCCGCCTTTCTTCCTTCCCGGTTCTTCATCTCCCTCTTCACGGAAATCAGCTGCAATTGCAATCCGCCGGAAGTTTGACGCGCCATTTTTCCTGATTTCACGCTGCACTACATCGAAAAGGTACGGTAACTTTTCTGCTTAATTTATCTGCGAATTAAAATGCTGTTTCACCCCCATACGTTCCTCAGGGTAAAAATTTATTTCAGGATCACAGTAATATCTCCATATACATACATATACATATATGTATATGATACAAAATACAAGAAATGAGAGAAGACCAAAAACTATTTATTTGGTTTCCACCTCGATCCAAATAATATGATAAATAATCTTTTATTTGCAAATAAGAAATAATGAACAGATCACTTTTGGAATGATTTAAATTACTTTTATTTATAAAAAGTTTAGTTATTATTTGCAATTAAAATCACACGTTTATTTATTATTTAATATAAAATTTGTCCAACACTGACTCTTGACGAATTCATGTTTCTAGTATGTTTTATCCACAAAGGTACGTCGTTTCACCTGATCTGTTAACATACGGTTACTTTCTCCGACATTTATTTGCCTCGTGTAGTATCGTCGGCATTTCTTTTCGTCGATACAATCCGATATAAGAGAGCGGCTCTTAAAAAGGCGCATCCTCGAGGTATCTTAACGTTCTTGCCTTTACGCATTTGATCAAGTGTGCATCGGTTCCGTGATTTTTCCTCTCGAAGAAATATCGTAACCGATGCAACGGGCCACTCGAACACGAGCCGGCTCGGTTTCAAACATTCGTGAACCGCTTTCACATGCCTGCCTGCTGGGTTCCGTCTGATTTCTGAACTCTTCTCCCGATATTTCCGGTCGGGGCTCGTTACCATTATTATTCAATACATGACTCGGTCTCGGAATAATGCAATACCACTCTCGGGACCCGAACTAGTTTGACGTGTTCGATTTTGTTTCGTTTTTGTAACATTCTGCCAATGTGTACGCCATTCTCCGTTCTCCAAACTTCTACAAGTTAAATCGCCAATACACGAGTATCAATTAGCAGGATCTTTATGCGAAATAAAAATTGTTGAGATCAATTCGGAAAATCGGAAATTAAATAGAAATAGAAATGTATTTCCTATGGGAAATTATGTAACTTTTCTCCCATTAAACATTTTTCTCTATGTTTCTTACGATACGTGATATTTTCTCACCCCGCCAGAAAAATACGATTTGCTTCAACATCTTCCCCCGCAAAGGAAACATCCGTGAACATGTCGGCGGCTTCTGTTCGTGTGATGATATTTCTGAAGCGTATTTCATACAAAGACATCCAAAAAAACAATTCTGTATGATTCTATCTCAAAAGTTCGAATTTCGAAAAAAGCGTGAACTTCATTTGGAACATAATATAACTAGTGTCAATATTTTTTCAAGGTAATGTTTGACATATTTTTTAAACAAATTAATTTTAAAAAAGGTAGTTTAGAATAAAAGATTCGTCATTGAAAGACGCACAAATTGGATTTTGACATTTTCGTCTGGACCTAATAGTTTCGGAGATATTCGATAAAATAGATTTTGCAACCCCAACTTTGAGGGCTAATTTCACCCTGTTCACATGAATTCTGGGTCAGAATAGGCCCAGACTCCGCCGTCGAAGGGTTGAAAAATGCGTGTGATTCTAACTTCATAGAGAACTTGATGCCAAATTAGAATTTGAATTACGTGTTGATCTAAAATTTTAAATTGAATGATATTGCACGCACTTCTCATATAGTATCACTTTTAAAACAGACTTCAATCAAATTGTTCGAAGCCGCATTATACGAGCGGTTGCCGTCGATGTAACTTTTTATCTGCGACGAGCAGGGAGTGCGCGTGCGCCGTGATAAGGGCGTGATAATGAATGGAAACTCGATTTTAATTTAGCTTCGATGCCAGTTCACCGGGCACGTCGTTTCAAGATATTTATGCAGGTCAGCGTCAGCTGCGAGCCCACTGGCACACGGTGAAAAATATCCTCGATAAAGTACCGCGGCTTAGCACGCTCGGAAATAATTGTAGCCTGTAGTGCGCGAGCCTCTCGATGTGCCTTTATCCGTATTTCCGTCCGGGATATTACCAACTATTATCGCTTTATTAATCGCTTTCTCTGTCTTTCTCACCCCCAGCAATCTCTTGTAACGTTAAACCGCGTGCAATATGTAACGGCGGCCGGAAGCAAGCGGTTTGGTAGTTACAAATCGACTGCGCCGCTTTATGCAAGTAGGCGTTTCCTTAAACGCTACATTTTTAAGTAATTACTAAGAGTCAAACAGAAATTCAATGCTTCCCTTAATAATTTTGATATAAGGCGTAATTGATATTCTTAAATTCCTTTAGTCCACCAAATTGTTTGCGTAAACCAGCCCCGAGAAATAAATCATTTTTCTCAACCCTTAATAACCGATTTAAAATTCCGAAAAAATATCGCAAATAAAGCTAGATTTTGCTATCGTTTCAACAACTGAGAAAATAAAAGGTAAATTTCAGGCTTATCACCCCCATACTACCGTTAAACGAAAAAGCAGAGACCTTAAATTTTATTGAATAGTGTTTTCGACAAAGAACATTGTGTAGCACACAAAAAAAAAAATGAAAACTGTCACGTTCCCTGCTACCTTTGACCGAAGCAGTGTTTCGTCGGAACCGATGCGACTGTCCAAGGTTCGTGGTGGCTCGCGAGGAGCAAAGGGCTTGCACCGATTTTCCTTATTCCCGTCCGTATTCCTTCGGGATGTGTGCTCTGGAGTCAGTTTGGTCGCTGTCCTTCCAATCCCGCGGTTCGTGCCTAGTCGACGCAGAGGAACACACATGCCAGGAATGGGTCTGGCGTTCTCGACGTGTGCGGACAACAAAATAAGCGAATAATACGCGGCTACATACCGAAAGAACGGAATTATACTTGCGGGAGGGGGCGGGCGGCAGGGCTGCGCCCGTCCGTGCATGTAGATGTGAAATAAGGACAGGGGCGAGGGTGGATCGGGAGCGATTGTTCGAAAATGGCAGAGCTGTGGTGAATGGGGCCCTGGTGCACGGGGGCCAAATACTGGCCGTTCGCCAAATAAACTCGATCAAAGGCGAGTGTATATAATGTCGCACGGGGCCGCGCGCGCACACACACTCGTCCACGGTGCGACACGGCCGTATATCAGCTGGCCCGGGCTAGGTGCGACCATTAAAATTAAATATTACCGGGCTTTTTGGATCAGGCTCGCGTCGCCGGGCCGCGCGATCCTTCACAAGAAAATTCGAGCATTCGAAGGAGAGTCCGAAACGCGAAATTGAAAGAGGGGCGGGAAGAGGAGGGTGCGAAATTAATGCGTGCCGAACCAATTAACATACTCCCACCCCCACTCTCCTTAGATACTGGCGCCGTTATTACGCAAGAAATTTAATCACAATTTAATCACGAACGCCGTCGCGTAACCATTGCTCGTTGAATTCCCGACGCTTTTCCGGCTGCCTTGACTTTCTGCCGTCTCGAGCGTTACCTTTACTAGGAACACGCAAAATTAACGAATCCCCTCGTAATTGCGAATTAATTTGCCCGCGTGGAAGCTCGCAAAGAATCTACTGAACGTGGCCCGCAGTCGCTCTGATCACCGTCGCGTCCGCGCCGCGTTGTAAGGCTCGAAAGAGCAGCCAATAAACGAGAATTCTTGCAGCCCCTCTCGCCGGAGAGCATGGCTGGCGATCGTGTCGCAAAAATAACTTTCCATCGGAGAACACCTCCCGATGTAAGCGGAAACGATAACCTCGCGAGCGACCATTATTATTTCGCGCAAATTGCCGCCGTCGACCGAGTGTGATGGGAATTTCTTTTCTTATCGATTCATTAGCACGCTGATAAATGGAGTCGCGGGGGCGTTTTTCCTAATTTCAGGATCTATTCACCTTCGGTCTTGAAACGCGTGAGAAAGATCTGAAAAAGAGCCTTTTGTTCCCAATTATTTTCTAATGAAACTTTTCTCTAATTATAATGAGACCAAACAGGACATAGTCCGAAGCACTTCTTCAATTTTCGATTTAAGGGATGGTTTAATAAACGTTCTACGCACTGTTTTCTGTTTTTAAACGAGAGAGAATTTTGTAAAGTGACGGAGGTGACGAGGGATTTATACCCTCTAAAACCTCGACGATGACTTGGCTGACGCGCAATAGGGGATTTATTTGAGGTATGCTTGCGAACTCGACGCGAAACCTCTGCCGATGGGAGGCACACACACTTCAGCCAAGATCTTAGGAACAATCGCCGATGATTTCCTCGATACATGCAGTAAACGGACAAATGTTACTGTGGCAATTTGAATAGGTAGACGCGGGGGTCCGGTTGTAAATTCCGTCGATTGAACGTAAAGAACGAGTGCAAAGCGCGTACAGCGCAATTCCGGTCCCGACGGATTTATTGGTTCGTCGTTCAAGCAATTCCATCGTTCATGCTTCTGTATTTATGGCAAAGCCTGCCGCGCGACTAACGTTCCTTATCGTTGAGAACCTGCGATATACTCGACGTCTTGTATCTTTGACAATCTTGTTTAGTCTGTATGAAACTCCCATTTTTTCCAAGTATATTTTATAAGAGTTAAAAAAATATCTGTAGATAGAAGGCTAGTCCACAAAATCGAGTGCTTAGGATATGTAGTATTATATTACGTTGTAAAGTAAGTCTTTGCGTTCATGACTCTGTGAAAATCCACCCACGTATACCCAGGAGGTATCATGTTACGCAGTTATTTGTTTTTTTCACGTGAAAAAGTCGCTGGTAACGATGAAAATTCCATAATCAACCAGAAACTGTATAGTGTTCCCCTTAACAAGAAATATTGCGAAGAAGATACAAAAATAATACGAAAGGAGTAGCTAAAAACGATAAAAATTGTGCAATCAGCTGGAAAATTCTTCCTCTTCAGAAGAAACATTGTAAGAAAGATACAAAACTAAATTGCGAATCCTTAGGGCGATATCCAAAATGTATTTCAACCCTAAATGTCTGATTCTTGAAAATTTGTCGATATTCGAACTACGATAACTCCGTTAAGAAAAAAAGAATACACCAACAAACCTGCACTCACTTTACAGCCTGAAGACTTTACTTTTCCAATATATAATTTATTTTCTGCAGAGATTTTTCGTATGTTAAGCCAGAGGTATAATTCCACTAGAAAATTATACAAATTCAAACGTCTGTAAGAACATGATAAAATTCTTTTCCAAAAAATTACAAACAACTGAATCCGATATATCCGCCAATGCATTCCGATTTTTACAAAAAACGAAACCATGCAAAAATCCGCAGGGATCGGAAATCCGTAGTGAAAACAAGTTTCAAATGTTTGAGCCTTCCGAGAAAAAAAGTACTGGCGAGCGGTTAATTAGTTTAAAGGGGGATCTCCACCGGTGGACGAGGGTTCGAACACCGGGAAAAGTTAGAGAGCATGATTGTCGACACCCGTCAGCGTTGGATTATACATATTTTTTTAACTGGAACACGAATAGTCGCTTGTTCCGGACGAGAAACGAGCGGAACAGCCTAGACCGGGGTATTACGCGCGCTCGATGAATGTTGGATAGAGCCCCGGTGGATAGAGAGCAGTGGCTAGGGGGGATGGGACAGAGCCGGAATAGGATAAGCGAACACGGGGAATACGATTGAACGACGATATCTAGTATGATTCCAGAATGGCCTCTCCATTTCGTCCCGGTCAGCTCGCCTCTCCGCGCCAACGTCCCCTGATAGTATATACGCGACTAGCATTACCTTCAAATACGGAGAGAGAAAAGCATCCTTGCGGATAGAAATAAGATTGACCGATGCCTCCGCCCCTTCCTCCTCTCGCTACCCCCTTTCGCAGAAGGCCGAGTCCACATGCGATTGAATCGCGAAACGTATCCGTCAAAAAGACCCCCGAAATTCATCATTCGGCCGCGCGCATTCGCCAGCCTGCATTGCAGTGGATGGCACGTTCACGGGCCATTTCACGATCGTATTGAAATTTCGGACATGCGAGCCCCGGATAAGTCGTGTTTCTTAAAGCCGTTGATACTCGAATACCGGGAGGGGGAAGACCGTTTTAGTGATAAAACGAGGGATCGGAATAAAATGTACGCGATCCGACGGAATAATCGTACGGGTCTCAGAGGTGAGTGAAAAATGTGTGGCCGCTTTTCCGGGACTTTGGTGAACGGACAGAAAAGATGGAATAAATTGCCGGTGGTCTGTAACCCTTTGTCCCCACTGTCCCTTCTGAGAGAGAGCGAGAGAGCCACCGCGAAGAATTACTATACTATCGTTCAAAAAACAATTCTTACATTGCTTCTACTGTCTTTACGTACATACATTGTTGATAATGTCTGCTGTTGGTATTAAACAATATTTTATTTCAGCGTGTACAATGTTTGTACAATGCTTTTTAACGACAAAAAATTTTATTTTTTCTTTGGAGAATACACAAAGACATAATAAATATAAATTTTCTTGTTCTTCTAGGAAATTAGGCACGACGAAATTGTAACTGTAAAAAGATATATGTATAAAGAAAAACTTTTTAGAAACCACGCTTATACATATATTAAAATGCACTAAAAAAAAGAACATAAAATCCGTAGTCTAATTATTAAGTGTCGCAGAAGATTAAGGAATATTGGCACACTATTCGTCCAATCGGAATCCTGTTTATGATGACCTTACCGAAGGATGACCTCTCTCGAGGGAAGTCGTTCGGGCGTATATTTTGCCCCGACGAAGGAAATGAATAACTCGGTCCCGATCTCAAGGCGTTCACCTTGCGACGCGACGTACTGTTTCAAGTATTGGCCGAGGAGCGGAATAGGAATCGGTTGATATGGTCCGCGAAGATTTGTAGGATATAGGTAGGACGACTGAATAACGGCAATGTAAGTTTCCTCGTTCCGACTGGAAAAATATTATTCGGCGGATAAGTCTTTTATCGTTCTCTGAAAAATTCCTAGGCGACCATCCTCCGCCGAGATTCGATTGTCTCTCTCTCTCTCTCTCTCTCTCTCTCGCTCTTCATCCCCTGTTCGAGAGAAGGGAGTGAGAGCTATACGACGGAATAGGTGGGAGAAAAAGAGAGGCAATTTAAGGGGGTGGAAACGAGGGAGGGGCGGGGCATGAAATACGATGGACGAGCACGAGCTGTAAGAGCACTTCCTTCGTGGACCTATGAAAACATAGTTTTCTCGGCGCTACTACCCGCTAGCACACACACACACACACACACACACACACACACACACACGCGCGCGCGCGCGCGCGTGTACGCCACTTGTATACGATGTACGGGATATCCATTAATATCGCCACAACCTGCACGTTTACTTTAATACCTCGCCACGGGGCGTTCTGACTCACTTAATGTTATTTCTATTGAGACATCGCGCGAGGGAATGTTGGGTATGAGGAAAAGTGAGGCGGAGCAACGAATCTAGTAACTAACAGTACCAAATATTCGGACCCTTCGCGAAGGGATATCTCCATTAGCTCTGGAACGCTTCTGTTGTGCTTTCCGACTATACTATTTGGAAGAGGAAGCATAATTTGGTTGAGAATAACAGAGTTTTTTCACCCCTTGTAGACGATCAGAAATATTTACTTTCCTTAATCCTTCTGATAATAACCGGGCACCACTTCCAATTTCTTTTTACAACTTCTTTAAGTATTGGTAAATAACAACTGAAGTGTTGGTAAATAGCAATGTTCTTAGGCTATCACAGGCTAATTTGACGTATAAAAATATGTATTGAAACTACACTCCTCAAAAGAATTAAGGAATCACCTCTGCGAACCCGAAAAATTGCTACCAGTTTACACGATCATAACTCCGGTCAAAATTGCTGTATCGATATCGATAAACAATGGTTTGAAAGGTTTTCGGGTTAGCAGAGGTGATCCCTTAATTCTTTTGAGGAGTGTATAAAGTACAACGTCAATAAATATCGTAAAAAATCTTGCTTACGGATATAAAGGGCCAAATTGTATATCAAAGTCCAACGTACTGAGAGGAAAGAATTAAAGATTAAATAGTTTCTTTCCACACACACATACACACACAGCTTGAGGGGGTTATGTAATTATGCGAAGCATTTATTCGATTAGGGGCCTCGTTCAATCAAGAGTTCGCCGATAAAAGAGAAACACTCATGACTGGTCCAGAAATGGGCTCAAATGAAGCGATATTTTAATTTCGAAAAAACTGCATCCCCGTAAAAACCCGCTCTTATCGGTCCCCGGTAGACTGCTGTCTCCGTTTAGCACTTAATCTACGTCATCGGTCCGTATAAGTCAGCTTCCTTTAGAGGGAGGGCAAAGCCAATCCCCTGGGAAGGTATCCTTCGATAGTCAAACAAATTTTCATACGGCAGAAATGATCGGTTAGTTCAATCTGGCGTCTCGTCTCGTCTCGTCTCGTCTCGCAGTGCCGTGAGCGGCGCGACGCGGCGTGGGGGATGGAGAACGGCGCGGCGCCGTGAAAGAGGAGGGAGGCTGGGGACCCTGAGAGATCCGATAAACCTCTTGCAATAGCACGAAGGCAGCGACAACAAGCTGATATCTACGGATTACGGACACACCGTATATACTTTATCCGTGCTTCCATATATATGTATACTTATACGTATTCACGACCGTAGGAACGTGCTGCGCGAGCACACGCTGCCGCGAGTATGCATATACCTACTTATAGTCAGATGTACACTATCGTCCATAAGTAGATACCCAATAGGTTCAAACAAATTAACGCTAAACCTACCAATTCTGTACTACGAAGCTCAATGATCAAATTTTGAACCACTTCCCGATGAGCTAGACACTTGAAACTTTAAACATAGCTCAGAACTGGATGACAATGCAATATTAAGAAACAAATTCTAAAAAAAGCTGTGTTTTATTTATAGTCACTAATGTCTAAAAAATTAATATAAGCGTGGTTTTTAAAAAGTTTTTCTTTATATTTTTGCAATTATTGAAATTATATGGTGACGTCAACAGTGGATATTGGGAAGAGGAGGATGGAATGAACTATGGCCTATGTGAGGACAAGCTTGGCACGTTAGAGCATTTGGTAAGGGACTGTAGGAAACTCGAAAGAAGGATAGGGATAGAGGAGGTAGTGAGCGGGGGAAAGGACAAGAGGGAGGAGGTTTGGTCAAGGAAAGTGGATAAGGAAGGAAAAAAGAAAAATGAGGGAGCAATGAAGAATAAAGAATAAAGAAAAATTAAGAGTTGCAATAAGTAGTTATGTAGATACTTACAATTAGATAGTGGAAAGAGGAAATACACACAATGAATGTGAAGGAGAGTGATGAGTGAGTAATGACGCAAGCTAACGAAAGACACGGCAAGACATCGCGGGGTATTTCGGCGGTGTCCGGGAGGATGTAAGTGTCCAGATACTTTTGGAGGATAGTGTAGGTCTGCAGAGCCTGACGCACACTGGTCCAGATTCTCTTTCGTATCCTGTATCTTTAGCCAAGACGGGTCGGGTAAGCGGGGCAGACGGGAAAGAAGGAAGAGAACGTCGAGGAGTTATGAGACGACGGCCATCTTTAGGTATCCTTCCTTCCTATCCCGCTTCCTTCCTTCCTTCTTTTCTTACGGTCGTCCAAAGAAGCCTCGGGGCTTCCAAGAGAAAACGAGGTCGTACCCACGGAGTCCTTGCGCCATAACATTCTCTATCGTTGAGAGCCATACATCATCATCGTGTTCAACGAGAACCGGGTACCTCTAAGTGCCTCGAATCGACCTTCGTGCCTCGGTCCTTTTATGCTGGATTCATCCTAGCTTTATCGCGGACCTCGGCTCATCCTCGTCTCCTTTCCCGACCCCCCCCCCCCCACCGGCCCCATGTATAGAAGACCACACCTTGCTATACTCACCTTCACCTGAAAAGAGTCTCCACGGTGCGGTACTTTCTCGTTCCCCGATTTTCGGCGCTCGGTGCACCGATGCGTTTACGTGGCCTCTTCCGAGACCCTACGGAGACCCTTATGAATCGTAAATTCGGATTTACGCGCGATCACCGGGTCTCGAGGGCAGCCAGCCGTAATTGCGTCATACGAATTCGGAGATCCGCTGAGCCGATAGAATGGCTTAGTTAGTTACTACAGTAATGTCTCGATACTGTTTCTTCTTTGATCGCGTATCGGCGAGACAATACCAATTTGATGATGAAACTCTGTTGTTCCGAATGATTTTTTAAAACTGTTCATCAACATATCCGCGACATTCTCGTGATTAAAATGATATCAAACTATGTCGAATTATGTCGAACGCCCGGAATCTGCTGGTGAAAGTTTCATAGATAAATAATTAAAACCAACCAATTTTTTATTAACAAATACTATTAATGTTATCGGCGCACTGGTTCGATCACTGAAATTTAAAAGCAGTTTTGCAAATCATCACATTAATTTCGATTTTTAATTGAATGTAGATCATTTTCAAGAAATAATTGCGTCTGTAAAATATTGTAAATTATTATACCAGATGAAATATGTTGAATGAAATATTTAATTAAGAAAACTATTACCGACTTGCTTTGTGAACAAGAATTTTTGTATTCTTATAATTTACAATATTTTCCGGACGCAATTATTTCTTGGAAATTATCTAAATTCAGATCGAAACGCCGAGTTTAATTTGATAATTTGCAAAGTTGATTTTAAATTTCAATGATCGAACCAGTGCACCGATAACATTAATAGTTATTTGTTAACAACATTACGATCGATAAAAGGAAATATTTATCATAAATTTTTTATTCATTGGATTTATACTTGCTTCGTAAATCTTTTCGAGATACATATTTGTCATAGATTTAAGCGTGTTGTTAGGATAAGCATGGGCTGAGCATTTGCCGTTGTAGGTTGCCGGAGTCGGTTGCCGAGTGCTCGCGCGTGTATTTACATTGTAGCGCGGCCGAGACGTTTGATCGGCTGCGACAAACAAAATCGGCTCTCTTTGAGAATGCGTGCACGTGGACGGAGTGACTCTGCGGAGTGGGGAAAATGCGAGGCAAGGCGGCAAGGCCAGGCAAGGCCCTCGATCATCGATGGCCCGAGACCGGCCGGCAGATTTTGTTTAGCGCTCGAACGGTCGAGATCGGTGTCTCCGCAGAGTCAAACGGTCAGAACACTCGACAGCCCGACACGCGACGATGAAACGTGTTAACGCCGGGGCGCACGGGTCGCACCAAAATGTTAGTGAGACGACATATTTATAAAAAGGCTCACCAGTTCATTTCAAGTCCTCAAAATTGTGTGCATAGCTTTTGTGTAAATAAATTAGTCGACAGTTAGTGCGAAAATATTTATTTTACGTAAAACACATTTTTTCTGGTTTCGTAACAATAATGACTGGCGTCGAGCTGGTGGAACAGTCGAATAATTTGAACGGAAGGGATTTGTAATAAATGACGGTGACGAGTGGGAGCAATTTCTTCCGTGTCAGTTAGCACGTCGGTTCCAGGTTGATCCGGAATCATCGGCCAGAGGGGGGAATCGGTAAGTGGGAACAGTTTTATCGTAGTTATTTATCTCTTAGATAGATTAGGATCGCGGGGAATCCTGTTTGATAGATAAGGGCGGCGGATTAGAGGGTGCGTTCATCGTTCGACAGGTCGCAGGGTGCACGCAACCCGATTGGTGCACACTAATTATACGGGCCAGCGTAATTCGATTACCGTAATCGCATCGTGGCCCGGTAATTGAACGGCTAATTAGATTAATTTAAAATTTCGCTAATTTGACCGGTTCAATTAGTAGATTACACTCGCGTTCGTGCAATTTGGCTACGGTTACCGAAGAAATGCTCCAAGCACGAGGTGTGAAACATTATTGGCCATTAGCTTTATCCATTTGTAGCATTTACATAGTTATGTTCTAATTTGTGAATGGATTTCCAAATATTCCTTTTATAATACTTTCTGCTTATCGTCAGAAAATTTGCTTTTTAACTTTAGCTTTAGAAGTAGCAATTTAAAGCAGTGGACGGCTGACAAGAACGTACAAATATAATATCAATGTGTTAGTTTTATGCGATTGAAACCGTTGAAGCAACAATTTCAATTTCTAATTAAGTAAATTCAGTTTCTCGCAAAACTGCGAATTCATTGTTAATTTGTATCTAGATGTTCGCTGTTTCTAAGTTACAGCATTTTCTTTCCATTCAGAAGTTAGGACACTAGTCTCTCGACCATAACAATTTCGTTCAAAGAACCGAATCAGCCAGGTGGGTTGCAATTAGGGCAGAAAACAGGTTGCTCTGTGGAACGAAATCGAAATTGGTTTCGCTGATTGGGCGTCATCCCGCAGCGTGAAAGAAGCGGGCGCAAAGGAAGATGACGGTTTTTGCAGGCATGTTCGTTAGCTTTCTCAGCAATTAAACTGTCTCGACGTTAGCCAGCGCGGATCTTGGCATAGGTACACGGTGCCGGGTCATCGCAACGATAAGAAATCGGTGGCGAAGAGGACGGCACGGCGGGAAAATTCAATTCTGTCTCTGCGTCGCGTCGTCGCGAGGAAAGTGCGGCGTAAGGAGGACGTGCCACTCCTGCGAGTAATTGACGCTGATTAAAATTCCATGGAGAAGAGCCACCCTTCCTTTCTCGGTAACGTACGTGTTAAAATGGAAATGCCAATTCCCGACCTCTCGGCCACTCCGGCCGGAACACGATTATGTCACCGGCTCCTCTATGAAATGTTTGGATTCCGTCCGTTCGACCGCACATTCTTGTTTGCGGCTCCCGAGCGGAGATTTACGGCTGAGCTAGCTTCCTAATTGGCTTTTAATGGGTCTTAGGAATTCTTTCAGGTTCTGTAGGCACGCGGTGGTCTCCATGGCTCAATTATTGCTGTACCTATTGGTCCTAATACAAACAGCCGTATGATATGAGTTGGCTACTAAAAAGTTGAAACTTGGATGGATCGTTTGTAACTCCGGGTCTCTAGATGGACCCAAGTCCCGTCATTCGAGGGTTGTTGAGATCTGCAATCTATAAATTTCACAACTTTTTAGTTCTTTTCTTATATTTTTCATTTTCCATGCGGTGATCTATTTGTTGGATTCCGTGTTCCGAAATTGAGTACAACACTTTTTATAAATCGAAAAGAGGTTTTGTTTAAGGAAGGAAGGTCTACAGTAGCGTAGTAAGGTACAAACAGTGACATCCTAAATAGTCTTGAATTCGCAGGAGAACAAATCTGCTGCTGCTGTTTCGGCAGCTCTATATGTATACATATAACTTATTTTGGAGAGGAGAATGTGGAAGGGAGTGGGAAAGATGCGTTGTCGAATTCTATCTATCTAGTTCTAATCACTTATAAGTTTATAAAGGAGGTATTTTTCACGATCGAACTTTTTGAAATAGTAATTATTTTCACGGCGCACAGTTTCGATCAATTTCTACAAATAAATATAGCTAACAATAAGTGAGGCATGAAACGTTATGATTCGGGTTTGAACCAGATAACGTTTCCGATTCGGATTTGAATCTGTAAAAATACCAGGTGCTATTCTATTGGAGGAAAACAAAGGTGGAGTGTTTCGTCCTAGACCCGCTGCTACCCTAGACTTATAAGTTTAGGCTGACGTGTCCGTGGCTTGGTTATCGTGATGTATTGGCGTTTACATGGGTTATCGGGTATACAACATATTTATATTTCTAATTTTCTTCAGAAGACTGCGCATCCAATCTCATTGAAACGTTTAATTATTTTATTGGCTCTTCAATACACGTTACTAAGTGTTACTAAGTGTACGTTACTAAAATCAGCAACGTGTAAATAACATAGTGCTTCTAACTAACACAGAGCTGCGTCTCAGGGCTGGATAGATTAAAATCTCGTTAGGTGGTTCAAATGAATGAAAGGAGGAACCTCGGTATTTAATCTGCGTTCAAAGGGCCCGTTTAATTCCTCTGTCTTTGCGGACACTTGAAAGATAATGTCTCGAACGGCGTTATTGAAAACAGTAAATTTGCAGGTGTTGTAACATTGAACAATATCACGATATTCATCGTACCGAGGCGCGGTGTTCTGTCTGAAAGCGGATCTCTCGGTGCGGCCACGGACGATGTATATCGCGATTAATATCGCACGCGGTTAAACACTGAGGAATCCGGCGTGTGCCGAGTGCTTTTGTGCACCTGTATTAATCAGCAGCGCAGAGGACCGCGTAACTAGCAATAACATACGCCTCCTGGAACTGAAGCATACCGGCGCTAATGAACTCGGTTAATTGTACCGGGGTCGGGCCTCGGTTTTCCATATTACGAAACCCTTATTAATCGTAACCTGTTCCCGATGACCGGTTCACCGGGTGTTTAACGCAGTCGAATAAAAGCCAACCGATTTCTATTGTCGCAACGTTCGGCCGTTGATATCAATTAGTTGCGACGCCGCGCCGTTTCGACGTGTTATCGGATACTGTCGTAACAATACTTCTCGCCTGCCTCGGCGTCGATTGTCACCGCCGATTCCTGTAATCGTCAATGGTATCGCGTTTCGAGCACTTACTTGAAGCCCCGCGCCGCTCACGGCAGAATCCACGATCGATCCGGTGTCTGGTGACTGACACAATTGACAATTGATGCGGAGACGCTTCAAAGAAACTGTCCGACAGATTGGCTTGCATTGCTTCCCATTAAACTGCGGAGTTGCCTGCGGGACTCGCCCTTATGCTGATCAACCCGTTCCCGTATTATTTTCTCCTACAATGGTCGGAACTTCGCCTTTAACAATTGCCCGATGCAGACGGAAAATTGATATTCACTGTATGTTTACATTTCAATGTAAGTTAATCACTTGGCTGTGTAGCTCGATTCTCAAACTTCTTTGTTCGTTTTTTTTTACGATATGTTGTCTTCGATCCAAAATATTCTAAAAACGAATGTGTTCGAATTTTCACAACAATTTGAACATTAATTATCATAATTTGGCGAAACCGTCGCAAAACAGCCGAACCGAATAGAGCCGAATGAACGAGCAGATCGTGGCAATTACGTCGAGCGCGTCGGAAATCCGCGCTTGTCAGCGCGGTGGACTTTCTTATTCGAGTTTTGGCCGCCGCGCCGGGGGAACTTAGCCGGCGTTGTCGGGTATATGCATAGATAACAAGTGCATTATGCCACATAAAATCCGGGATGCATAATGTATCCGGGTGTATCTGTGTCAGCTACCGGCACGTAAACTTATCCGCGCGTGTTCACACATAGCCTCGGTTTGTTGTACGCCACCCTGAAGCCCACCCCTCTCTCCTTCCCAACCCACCCCGTTGGCAAGTCTGCATACATTTACGATATACGTGTGTACACAGGCCTCGGCGGTGGAACCATCCACCCTCCAGCCGAGATATAATACATAGTCGCTCTTTTACCAGTCTTACCTTGCCTTATTTTCGTGGAAGTATCGTCTCCTCTTTCACCTCCTCCTCCTCCTCTTCTTCTCCTTCTTCTTCTTCTTCTTCTTCTTCTTCTGCTTTCTCCCCCTTTTTCCTCCTCTTCGTTTCGCCCGACAGATTACCCGGCTTTCGAAAGTACGTCGTACATAAAATATGATGTTCAAAAAATAGATGGTCCTTTATCCACCGTGTAGAAGGATTTTCGTATCAGTGCTCCTATTTCCCCGGGCAGGATTTACTGTTTATTACGATTACCGGGACGTACGTACGAATACAAAGAGCTGCGCGAAAAGATGGATTTACTGCGAATACGCGTATCCACCGCCCACCCCCGCAACACAGGATATCCGAAGCAGACTACTCGCCTCTTGTCGGGATCGGTTCGCTTAATTCGTTTGAGCCGGTTAATTCGTTTCGCTGCTGCGAATCGGCACGGTATCGGCGAATTGTACTGTTTGTTACGCGGATTCCGAATAATTTATTTCACCCGTGGCTAGAATTGCTATCTGTCAACCTTAATTTCTAGCTTTGCTTATTATCACCGCATACTGTTTTGTCGCGAATCCTATCTTGCTGCGGACCTGTTCAAATGATGCAACCTGTGATTCCATGTACTAACTGATTCAATGTATTAACCCGGCGTTGGTAAGGTGGGAAAATGTATCGTAAGTGGTAAGGTGGGCTTTCACAGACCCCATCGAAATAATATATTGTATTACAGAATACCTTTATAAATACCTTTTTCATAAATATAAGATTAGGTACATATTGCTTAAGAGGCTCGTAATTTATCAGAGTAAAAACTCAGATCCACGAAATTAAATTTTTATTATTCAAAAATACTTAACAACAGTCACGCGTTCTTACAATGTTACAATCAATCTAAAATCTCTGGGGTCTGTGAGGCCCCACCTAACTAACGCCGGGTTAACACTATAAAATAAAAATTTCTAAGCCATAAATCCATCAACATCTGCAGTCCCACTGGTAATATACAAATACAATTCTATTTCCATTGACATTCTATCGAATTGGAGAAATATTGCTGCAGCAGCGCGGTAGAACCGAACACACGATCGCGCCACAAGAGAAACCAAGTTAACAATTTAGATCGATACATACATCGTTAGCAGGATCTCGAGGCGTGGATAGGGCGGTATCCGATACAGCCGCGTAAAAATCGTTGGGGCGAGTCGAGCAAATCGTTAACACCGGTCGACGATTCTCAGACGACGCCCGGGTATTGTTCCTTTTTCCGTCGGAAAATTATGGCCGGGTCAACGGAATTTCTCTCCTATTGTTATGGCCGAAAGCTCGTATGGTTAGACTATTGAATCTCCGGGCTGGATTTTTTCGTTCGCTTTTACCAGCTCGAACATTACACCCTCCGCCTCGGTCCTTTTTGCTCGCGTCCTTTCACCCCCCCCCCCGCCCATCCTCCCGGCGTGCACATGAAAGGGAAAGAGAATGGACCCAGCCCGAAGAATGGGTTCTGATTCTGTTCCCGGTGGAAACGGAGGTGCTGACGATGCCATTTGTCAATCCCCCGTAACTACCGATCTGTACGTACTACTTCAACCAGGTACAAATCCATACGTGTGCTGGATACGTCCGCAGGATTCCTCCTGCTGAATAATCATTTCTTGTTTATACCGTTGCAAAACCCGTTCCTCTTTGAATTTTTCCGGCTCTGTTTCCGATGCGGTTTCTTTTGTATGTCGGGACGAACAACGCTGGACGATATCGAGATTTCTTTTCCGACAGAGATTCCGTTCAACGATACTTGTAACACGCGATCGTGGATTTTCAGATGTTAATTCAATTTTGAAAATTTTGCTATTTAGTACTTGATTAAATTCTTTACCTCTGTTCAAGTAACCCTCTTTACGTCTCTCTTTACCTACCTTCACCTTTTACGACGCTATTCTGGCAGAGAGGGGATATCACTTGTCCCCTCAACTCGTGCTCCCTCCCCTCATCCGGTGATCATTGTAGTGACGACCGCGAGCCGTTTACCTTGCCCCCCCCTCCCCGTCGACCTAATCGTAACCAACTGAGTAAGCGGTGTGCGACCGACACTACAAACCAATATGGTGGCGCCCTTATTTGTCAAAAAACTGGAAATATGCTCAACTTTAAGCGACCATAACTCCTCAACTATTGATCCTAGAGGTTCGAAACTTCGATCTGCATCCGCGCCGGGTACAAATCTACTGGATTACATACCAAATACATCATAATTCGTAGGAGGAAGGCAGAAATTTTGAGTCCGGTAAAGTAAAGAGCAGACTTTATTATAAATATCCGCAGTCTAGTTCTGATCTTACAAAGTTCTCGTTTAATTTTTCGCGTAGGATTTCATGTTACCCGTTCCCCTTCGGAGTCTCGCCGCGCGCCGGCTCTGTTTCCGCACCAGATACATTTTCTACTCTCGTGACTGCCTTTCATCGATATTAGACTTGTTTCCTCGGCCGTGCGTAACCAGGGCTCTCGTTCACCGATTGGAACACCGGATAGAGCACAGCAGCGGCTGTATCTTTTTACTGGTTTCGTCCGTTTTTATCGGTTTCGCGTTATGAGCGCTATAAGGATAACAATAACAATTAGCGCGACGCATGGATGGCTCTCGAGTGGGAGACACTCGCGGGATGAAAGTAGTTTTCCTTCGAACGTGCTCGGAACTTGGTTGGCTGGCGATATCGGCAGGATGTTTCGCTTCGAATCACTGTTTCCGAGTTCAAGCCCGAAAGTATAACGAGCTGTGTGCTCGATGCCGATCCTGCGGTTTAGGGGAGTTGGAACGGAGCTGTCCGCTCGTTGTTTGTTTGTTTGTTTTTCTACAGAGGCATATCCCGACGTTGCGCTGAAATCCTGACATTGTTTTATTTCGCTAAATATTGGGTTGACCGATAAGAGAGAGACGCTTGTTCCTCATTTTCTTATGACATACGCACGAAATATTATAGAAATATTTTCGTTGAATACATGATATTTTGCGAGATGTTCTGTTTATTAAGACATCTATAAAGTATACTTTAAAACAAATATTTTATGCATTCATTTTCATATCCGATGCAGACAAATTTTATTTTGCATGACAATCCGCACAGTCTATGCATTACAATCTTTGCTCCCTTAAACCTAATCAATCACGGATTCATTTATTATTTATGCATTTTTCGGTAATAATTGTTTAGGTATATTATATTGTAATAAATAATATGAACCAATATACGAGACTTGTACGAACCATCCGAAATTGCTCGGACACGAATGACCCCTCTGCAGTTTAAGCGTTAAGCTGCCCGAGTAAATGGGGCACTAACGTTACTTCTCGTTTCAGAAATATGTTAGAAAAACGAGAAGAACGTATTGCAACCCGGAAGATTCTTGTTTACTAGCACTCACGGCAGAGCGTTTCGATTTACCTCGCCGTTCCACGGAGAAGCTTCCCGAGCAGTCGACTCGCGCCTCGAGCGCTGATGTCCCCACACAATTCTTGATTTCGTATCGTTTAGACAAGAATTGCGTTTGGACAATCATAGCCTGAGACATTCAATTCCCCGGGGGTGTTCGGCGTTAGCATCCGGCAGAGATTGCGTTCGTCGTGAGAGATTTTCCCCGGTCGTAATCCTTGGTCCTTAAGCGGGTCCTCCTCGGCGGAACGGCTGCGCCGCGGAAGAACGTCGCCTGTGTTGTATATTTATTTTAGATTAGTCCCCGGTCGAACCAGTTTCCCTCGGCGAGCCAGCTACTTACGAGAGAAAGCCCATTACTCCGGAGAAATCTGTGCGGAGGCGTGCATCGCGTGCGCGGCTCGAGAGCTTGCCTGGAAATCAGACCGCGATATGCAAAGAAGGGCCGCTATTCGAATTATTGTGGAAACGAGCCGCCATTATCTTGTTACCATCCTATTCAGCTATCTTGATACACTTACCTTCTCGGCCATCCTCTTCTACCTCTTTCCTCTCTTTCTCCCTCTCCCTCGCGTTCCCTCAGTTTCTCGCTTTACTTTTCCCCGGGCTTTTCGCGAGAGAAAAGTTATTCCAACCGGGCTCGAAATTCGTCGATTCCCTTTGATCAGCGTCGCCATAAAAGACCGTCGAAACTTGGGGGGCTCGTTTGAAAACTGCGTCCCCGCGAACTCTATCGGCGCACGTCGAGGATCTCCGGGATACGTAATTGCATTACTCCGTCTTGCTCAATCTTGATCAATCAACTGCTATTCAGAGCAAATTAAGGGAGAGGAGAGGAAAGGCTGTGTCAAAGGACCCATCGTTCCCGCGCCGCGACGGCTTCTTCCATTTTCTCCGCGACCCCCGTCAGCTTTTTTCCCTTTCTTCTTTTTTATTTTTATATTCTTTTTTTTTTCATTTTTGCATTTCAATACCGACGCGTCGAGCGACGCGCCCAATCACACGCGCATTCTTCCCCCGTTATTATGTGCTCGCGGGGCAACCGTCGTAGCCCGGCAATTTCCAACAATGTTGCCCTAATTAATCATCGCGAGATTGCACGTTCGATATCGCCGCGGAACCTCGCTCGCGAGCCAGCGCTCCTACCGAGCGCGAACGCTCCGTGCCGACGCTATTCCTCCCAATTAAATTTCCATTAAAAAGTTAATACCACGGGCCGTGTTCGAGATCATTTCCATCCGGGCTGTTTCTCTTCCGGGTGTAATACCGTCCTTTGTATTCATGGCCGACACCGCGAGAAACCTAACGACGCGAGCCCCGGCAAACTGCGCGTCAAGATGCGGCGAGATCATTCGATCGATAATGAAAAAACAGACCCGGTCGGAAAGCCGTGCTCACGATGGACGGATAGCAGAAGGACCGGTTACGGCTGAACTTTACTATTGACCCCCTCCTCGAAACTTTTGCTACGTATTATACGCCGCGCCGCGCCGTTCTGTTCGTTGCGACGCGCTGAATGCGAATACGATTTTCGCTTTCCGTGGAAATTACAAGTTCCCGAGGCATTCGCGGGAAACTTTCTTGCCGGTCCATTGAATTCTGCCTCCGTAAGTGTGCGTCTGCAACACGGGCACAGGCACAGCTAAAACTGATCAATATAAAAATCATATGAAATATAAAAGTGACAAGATTGTATTTATTTAGATAGCGTGTTTCATGAATGCATTTTTATAATTTAACAATTGTAAGAAACTGTTCAAGTCGGTCTGGCATATCCATTTCACTTGTCCACCAAAGATTCATCCTGAATAATGCGCACGAAATACTTGGTAATCACTTGTTTTGTCTAGTCAAGTATTTTATCTGGTCACAAACGATCATCCCTCAAGTTTACCACCAAACGATCAGCCATACCACTCGCTAAAAATGATCCATCCCACAATATAAACGAAAGCAATAATTTAGTAACAGGGTTAATTTTAAAACTTGTCTGACCGAACGCACAGTAACTCTACTAATCCACCAAAGCCTACCACAAAAATATTAAGTGATCCTCTTACAATTAGTGGTGACTGAAATATATGTCGTCGATATATCGTGGTTCAGCGCTGAAAGGGTTAATTTGAACAGTTGTCTGACCAAACGCAGTGTAACACCACCTGCCAGCCGCCTTATTGCCGCACTCATTGACCGAAGGCGACGTCCATTCAGCCTGTCCCCGTTTCACTTGTCCGAGCAAGAATTGTCCCATTCCACTTGTCTGACCGAAGACTGTCTCGGTTCCCCGGTCAGCGATGCCACCACTCGTCTTGTCTGACCAAAGTGCCTATTCCATTTGATTCAACAGTCGACTATTCACGTTCCATTTGTTAAGCCGCAGACTATGCTCCGGTCCCATTGCCAAGAATCAGCTGTGCTTCACGTCCGACCAGACCCAGTCTCTGCGCTACTTGTCTCATTATACACTGCCTTCGTTCCACTTGCTTTTAGCTGCTCTATCTCGTTCGATTGGGATCACCATTTTACCCAAATGAGAGTTCCCTTGGCTCTCTGCGGGTTTGTCTGACGTTTGCCTGCAACATAGTTCACCAATGTGAGCAATTCCTTTGACTGGCTGGGTGATAATATTCTTCACCAATTTTTAAAGTAGGATTTCAACACAGAACTTAATTAGAATCTGCGGGATCCAGAAAGGTCGAATTACTTTGATTCTGTTGGATTCTTCGGAGTTCCGCTACATCAGCCAATTGAGAATGCGATTCCTACGGGTTTGAATGAAGTTACATGTCCAGTTACAAGGATTAAGATTAGATAGAGGAGATCTCTAATACACAATCCCTATTGTTGAGAGGTTGCAGAGGTTTTAAAGGAGATGTACCAGTTAAAGAAGATTCAGGAACCGTGGCCTACGACGATTAAGACGGCATCAACCGATGCAGAGTCGATGGAAATGCCAAAGAGCTACGCGGGTTTCTAATTCGCCGATAAACATCCGCGGCCGAGAAAGCACGATCGAAACGTCTGCCGACAAAGGCGTTTGGCACGGTAAATAGACGGATAGATGGGCACGGTAGACGCGCGACTGGTGTGGTCGAATGATTAGGTTAGCCGCTCCGGATGTAACTTCGTTAGCCGGCAAATGAACAGACAAAACCGATCCGCCCTTCCTTCGTCTTGCAGCGTCCACACCCCCGCGCTTTTGCATATCCGGCGCACGGGCACACCAGGCTTTATCCCGATCAAAGACGACGCTGCAGGCAGAGAGGGCTGCTGTCCCCCGTTCAATCAATTTCGCTCGATCGCTCCCGCTGTTTCTCGATCGACGGCGACGGCTGGGCTGCGAGAACACTCGATAGTTCCGGCGACGAAATCTCTCCTGGGATCGTGGTTTCATAGCCAACGGGGAAACGATACGCATGATAAATAGTCCCTCGCCTCGCCTCGCCTCGCTTTGCCTCTGCCCAACATTGCCTCTCGCCCGCTCTGCCTCGCTCTGCCTCGGCGGACGCCTGAAGAGTGTCAATTCGGATCGCTCGATCGCTCCCCGACGCCCTTCGACGTTAAACACGGGATCGTTTAATCCCCGGGATTCACGGCCATGGAAGACGACCCACGTGGAAATTGTGTCGGGTCCAGCGCACAAAGTTCTGGCTACCCTTAGTAGCACAGCAACCGCCGCGATTCACGACTCCTGACGAAATGTGATTCCAAAGTGTCGAACAGTTTGGACGAAGCTTTGACAGCGTCTTTGGAACCTCTTCGTTGACTCTGGACTTTGAGATGCGTCCTCGTGCTTGAGGAGTTGGCTTTCACTTGCTAAGTCAGCGGAGATGTGCTCTTTCGTTATATCGTTGCGGTAACACGATCGTTTAACTAGTCTTTTTAACATTTGGACAGTGTTCAAGAGAGGATAACGTGTTTAATGTTGGGCCAAAGGACTCGAGCCTTCTTGGAAAGCTGAAAGGATTAGATTAGACTACACAATCCACAAACGCAGTGCGCACTTTTACACACAAATGCATCAATCACAGATAAGTTCCACCCGTAACATCGAACTTCCTCTCACGGCACTAGAATCTCTCGTGCCACCGCTTCAAGCCTACCGCGTTAAATCCAAAACCCTATGGATCATCATGTTCGTGATCGAGTAAAACAGCCAGCTGCGATTGCGCGTGTGTCCGAGCGCGGTTAGCCGGCGACTCGGTCGCGTGCATAGCCGGGTTGCATCGGTGATCCAGTTTCAATAATTCACGGGGTCGGATCGGTGAATGGTCGCGTCGTGTGCGATGTGTGCCGGCCGGAGTGTGAGAATCTTCTATTCTCTGCGGTGAAAAAGAAGAAAGCTGGCCCGGGTGGTGGAGGGCCGCCACGTGAACTGGCAGAGGTTGGGGAATACGGAAGAAGAGAGCCCGTGAGAGAGCGAACGAGCTAGCTAGCTATCTAGCGAGAGAGAGCGAGAGCGAGAGAGAGAGAGAAAGCTGAACTTTTGCGACATCGAGAGGGTGGGCGAAGATGACGATGGGGATGATGGAGGTTGGTAGGTAGGGGGGCCAAACGAGGGAAAGCGGGGAAGATGGAGAAAGATAGGGGAGCGAGAGCGATAGAGAGAGAGAGAGAGAGAGAGAGAGAGAGAGAGAGAGAGAGAGAGAGAGAGAGAGAGAGAGAGGGAGAGAGAGCGAGAGAGAGAGACGGAGAGAGGAAGGAGAACGGTGGAAGAGACTGTCGTGGCATTGATCGGCCACGCCACGGGATTCCTGGCCCGGCCTCTTCAGCATCCGATAGGTCTTCCCCGAGTTTTGGGAGCTGAATAGGACGACGCTGCCATAGACACGGGAGTTGCAGTCAGGAGCGAAACACCCGCCGCGCCGCGGGATCGTATGAAATCGTATTTGCCGGCCGTTCGATAATGGAAAACGATTCCTCGGGACTTGCCCGGTCCGAGAGAAAATATCAATGCCAGTCGTCGGCGTTTCTTCAAAGCGGCTCTCGTGTTTTCTCACGATAATCGGATCGCTCTGCTCTTGCTGAAAAAGAGGGTTGGGTGGGAGAGGGGGAGGGGGAGGGGGGCGAGGAAGAACGTGGAATAGAGGGTATGTACCGAGAGAAGGGAGGCCGATGCGGGGCGCACGTTTCCAGGCCATAGACGATTCCTTGATCCATCACGGCGATCTCCTGTGTCCGATATCGTCGAGCGTATCTCGGGTGGAAGTGACGTCGTTTGCGGCCCTCCTTGAAATTCCGCTTGAACTCGTTGCGACATTCACGGTAACGAGGGAGAGACATCTTCGGGGTATAAACGGGGCGCGAACGGGGTGAACGAGGAACAAAAGGGGGTTGGGGACAAGGGGAGGGGACGAAGGAAGCGGAAGAAAAGAGCGTCGGGGATCGTTTCTGGTCGATTTTTCAAGAAGAGCCGGAGAAACGTCGGCTCCTCTGTGAGACGTCGTGTAACCGGAAGCGAGAACGTTGCGGTGACTCCGGAGAGCCGCGGAATGCAGCCTCGGAACGCTAGGAGCGAAGAGGAGAGCAACCGCACAGGCGAGAAGAAAGAGTGACAGTCCGACGGAAACCGAGTTGCTGCTTCTGCTTCTGCTTCTGCTTCTGCTGCTTTTGCTACTGCCGCTGATGGCTGTCTGAAAAACGAAGGAGACGAGGGAATTGAAGCGTGCCTCGTGCTCCACCGCCCGGAAGGGGAACACTTTATAATTGAAAAGCTTCGCTTAAATGGAAACGATTCTCTCTTTATGCCGCGCGCCGCGCGCCGACGCCGAGATGAGCACGATGCTCGCCCGGAATGGGCCGGATAAACGAATTTTTGTTAAGAACATGCCGCGCCGCGACAACCACGACCTTGTTGAATTTTTTGGCAGAGGGTTCAGCGGTAGAACGATCGGATGCTGTCTAGGTGGAGGTGTCTGTTAGGTTTCAAGTAACTCTTCAACCACTATGTCTGATATTCTTCTTGACTGACTTCATTCCAGGAAGTAATTACTTGAAACTGTATCGTCTTTAACAATCTGATTAATCCTCAGGATATTTTCAAAGTATTTAGTTAAAATAGACTCTCCTTGTCGTTCAGAACAAGATTGACCTACCCGCAGTCTACGCTACTGGCAATCAATCTATGGAAAGAAAGTTATAAATTCTAAGCCTAACTTGTCCGCGAACGAAAGAGAGAAGAGATCAGTCGGGGAGAGTACCTATCATTTGTTATCCACGGCTCCTCGGCAAGGGTAGAAATCGTTTTTCCGGGCTTTGAAATCGGCATGTCTTACGAGAACACACCCCGACAACATTCCACGAAGACTCAATCAACTCGGTCACCTTGTTTTTCTTGTCTCCCCCAATCCCAGTCGATGGATTCTTTCATCGATGCCGTATCACCGACTTCCTATCAAAGACCCCCGGCTTTTATCTGGATTTCTTATCGTCATCAAGCCGCGATTCATCATCGTTCTTTGTATGGGGTGACTCCGATCCGAGTCAACTACCCCCTGTCACCCCCTCCCCACCCCTGTCCATCCGTCCATCGCGAGTTTCTTGTTCTGCCATTCTGCCCGTATTGCCGGTCGATTCTCGGCGATTTCTCCTGATCGGGTACAAACGATCCGTTCAGTGGAAAACGAGAAACGAAAACTGTAACGTTCCCCTCTTTACGACGTCTCTTATCGACTATTGCTACCTCTGATTGGTTTACGATGGGACTGGACGGATTCGTTACGTTTATCCTTCGATTTTTATCGAACGATTTTGTCATCACCGATTCCTCGACAAGATTGAGCGATTGTTCTTAAAAGGCCTCCTATCGCAAAGAGCAAATTTTCAGCTTCGATTCAAGCCCTTAAATGTTCAAAAATTGCTGCGGGAACACATTTTAAAATCATCTCGAATTGACCCTTTAAAATGTACAAATTACCCTGCGAGCTATCGATCAGTATTTATAAATTTATCGACATGCTTTAGAATTTCCCTCTGACCCTAATATCATAAAGTGCAAGCTTCCAGCTTTAATTAGAGCCCTCGGAAGTTGAACAATTCCGCGCTGCCCCATGAATGCATTAATGATGCTGGTTATATTCTCGATATGCGTTAAAGCAAACCGGCGAAAAATTTGGAACGCTCCTGCATTAAACGGCTCGTATAATCCGCAGTCTAGTTACGATTGTTTCTCGCTGGTGCCGGGCCGATAGCATTCGCGAGGGAAAAAATCGTTTAAGGGATGGCGGAGCGCGTGTGGAAACGAAGGAGAGACGGACTTTTACGAGAGAGTTTCAATAGGTCGTTCGGCAGACGGTGTTTTCGACTGTTGAAATTGAAAAACGTAGGCGTGCACGGCTCGTGCCAGCTTGGCTCCGATTCACCTTATGCGCGGCCAAACTGTTGACCCCGTAAATTGCGAGTTATTGCTTTTATGAGTCTGGAGGATCGAACGCGACTGAGAACGCTCGAGGACAAGAGGGTATAGGCTCCTAATACGCCCCGGCGATAAAAATCGCACAGCTTTCTCTACGTGAAACACATATTCGAGAGAGCCTGCCTACGGAAGTGGCCATCAATTTGTTTCGTATTACAAACCGCTCAAGAATATCGTCCTCCTCTGTGATAGCGTCGCCCGGGTCGATGAAATTGGAAACTGTATCAAGCTTCGACGCTGCCAGAACCCGCCCCCCCCCCCGCGAACGCCGCACACTGCGATACTACCTGACATTATGCTGCGTATTTACATCGGATTATCCTATAAGCGAAGCGGTTTTTGATAAAGCCTTTTTTATCGACGCCGATAATACGCGATTAATGGCATTTCACCAGCGCAGACGTTGACGGAAATACGTCGTCTCCTGATCTGTCGACTTATGGCCGCGGAAGATCATTTTCAGCCCGTTCTCTGCTTCAGTCTAATTCTTAGTTGCTTAGCTAATTATCTTTAAAAATAATATTGAATAGTATTCGATGTAACGTCAGGATTCGAAACGAAATAGAATTTCGTTTACGCGTGCAACCCCTTCACATATGTTTGTTTAATGAGCATGTCACATATCGTATCTGGAATCGGCAGCAATTCAGTTTCACATTAAAATACGACCGAAGTTCGTCTCCCGTAATTTTAATAAAACCCGGTGAATAATTTCGAACTTTTTGCCACGCGTATGTTAATAATAATTAACAACGAATGTGTATCAATTTAACGAAGGTCCCGATTTAATAAACGCTTCGATAAACGGAATAAAGTATAATTTATTCCAGTACAGATGTCATTATGCTGCAGTTCAAGAATCTCTAATGCGAATAAATACTAAGAGGAGTCGTTCAACGTGAAATATATAGATTATTCGTCAGGCGAAATCTCTCGGCGAAATCTAGATTGTAGTTCATCAAGCTTGATTATCAAACTAATCAAATCTCTCGGTGAAATCTAGATGACAGTTCGTCAAGCTTGATTATCGTATCGCGAGCTATCGAAAGGATCGCATAAATCTCGCGAGAAGGCCGAATATTGCCGACAAATAAATGAACGATCGTGAAAATAATTACGGAAATCAGCGATTTCTATGCAGGATCGTTACAGCCGGCGGATTATTATTGTAATCCGCGGGCGGAGAGTTAGTATTCGGCGACATTACCGGACGGAACGCGAAAATTACAGAGGTGTACAAGCGCTTAATAAAATCAAGCGTTTAGTTATTGCGCGTACTGGTCGCGGCTCTCGCGTTAATTTCATGCATAAATATTATCAAGACTTTATTACCGGCCGATTTTGATACCAACAACGACCGAGTTAACGTCATTAAATCATTGGCGTCTCGTGCTTCGCGGCTGCGACGCGTGTCGTTATTGTGCGCCGCGTTTGTGTGCGAAACGGTGATTTGCGATCGGCGAATTCTGCCCGGCTAATTCCGCTTGCGAAATCCCGGTTTTGTAACCAGTTCCGTGTTGCATTACATCGATTACTCCTGTAAATTTATGTTTTGTAGCCGGAGAATTTGGATAAAGTATTTCGGCTGCTGTATCAATATTTTCAATACGTTAATCTGCGGAATAAGATTTATATTGGGTGGACAATTGACTGGTGGCTCCTCTAAAACTAATGCATATTATGTTTTAAAGTATTTTAGTTGTTTGTAAGCAATCAACAAGCGTTACTACTTGGTAGTCGAACAGGTCGACTAGAATAAAAATGATTTCATTTATTATTCAGTGTCAGAATTCGGTGAAAAAATGTTATTTCTTTTTCTTATCTTTTGATAAGGTATCTTTTGATCAGTTGGCGCCTGTGCGTGTTTGATGGTCGGTTTCAAAGCTGGGGGGCGGGGGGGGGGGGCTAGGGAGAAACGAAAATCTAAATGTTGTTGGACTAATATTGCGGGATCGAGAGAGCAGGGAGGTGGGGCGAATAATTTTCATAGGACATTGCCGGTGACGTTCGGAGCCAAACAGGATCGCCAGTGGCCGGTCAACAAAGATCGTTTGACGTGTCGTTTGTTAGTAAATATCGGCGGGAAACGGATATTTACAAGGGGCAAAGGTCGAGATTACACGGCGCGTCTAAAATGGGTTGGTGTGAATGGCGGTCGAGGGGGGTGATTTGTGTGACAGATCGGGGCCAACGAGATCGCGGCGGCCCCAACGTCGATATATTTCGTTTCCTACTCCATCGGTTGTACCAACTGTTTCCCAATAACGGCCAGTCAGCCGTGTATCCGTATACGGCGGCCTGCATGTGCATATTCATGCGCTTTTCCATACACACGAGGAGCAGACGCGCGGCCATAACCCAAGGCAGTTGTAACGGTTTATCGTCGGGCCGGGTTGGACAAAAGCTTCGGAACTTCGGAATTCAAGTCCCATCTATCTCCTCTCTTTTACTTTCTCCCTCTCGCGCCCCCTCGGGGGACAACCGGTTACGTTTCGATCAAATTTTCAGCCGACCCAACGCCGCACCGCGCGCCGTCCCGCGCTCTCGCAACAGGTTGAAACAGTTGCAAATGCGATAAGAATCCGGTTGACGGTCGACCACCCGGCAGAATCGAGTCTTCGATGGATTCCGACGGGTCTCGATGGAATGCTTCAGTAATACTTGGTTACATGTTAGTGAAAATTCCCGTTTCCAGAGGCAGCTTCGCTGAGATTTCTTCATTTTTCCGCTACCACCTTTCCGCTGCTTAACGCTGAAACTACCGACAATAAAACTGTCTCGTTTTCAACCCTTTCTACAATTTTCCAGAGTACCTTGGACGGTATTCAACGCGACTATTATTGCAATGCGCACATAAGCGAATGAATTCACTGAACAATTTTCTGTAATGAAATTGGTCATTTTAATCCGTTTGGTAGTTCTAGCATTAAGTGTTGCAACGTTTTCTTAGCCTTTGCAAGGCAGATTCTTACATATTCTCGATCCTCCGCATTAATCCTTTACATAAAAAAGAAAATATTTGCAAACCACTTGGCAAGAATCCTTCGCGCCAATTGCGAACAATCAAAAGATCCACCGATGAAAATGTTGCGTCAGGGGTTCGAAGCGTTCTATTCCGAGGAAGGATAAGTAAGAGCGTGACTCCGAGCATCGACCGGTAAATCTAATTTAAATTTTTCATTTCTCCGCGAGAAAGAGAGAAAGAAAGACAGAGAGAGAGAGAGAAAGAGAGAGAGCGAGAGAGAGAGGAGAAAAAGAGGTGTACGCCACTTCGGAATACTTGTCGCCATAAATTACGGGGAACGAAGAGCGAGGAATTCGAGAGCTCGGAGGGAATGAATAATGCTCTGTCGACGGGCGTTACGTAATTGCTTATTGTCGGCCGGCGTGCTACAGTAACAAGAACGTTTCCCTGCAGGCTTGTAAGATTTCTGGCGAAAATACGGAAGTCCGTCGTCGGACCCCTCGCTTCGGTGTCAAGGCTGTCGTCGTCGAGGGTCTCCGGCGAGGGCTCGTTCCCTTGATTTCCTTGTTCGTCCTCCCGGCCGCCGATCGTGCTTCAACACACTTTGCAAATTGCCTCGTTTCTACCGAACAAATCCCACCCTTAATTGATACCCGGCCGCTTTCCGCGAATCGTTCGCCGCGAATCGCGCGACCATGCGAACTTGCGCCGGTGATTATTCAACTGGCGCAAGTCGAACTTCCCAATAAATAGAATTATCATTTTACTAATAATTATATGGTGAAATGAAATTATTATGTATTATATATTATACCATGGTAAAATATTTGCAAAAGTCTAGATATATCAAAGAAAGAAGGGCCACGACTTAATTCACTTTCATATAATCACCCTTGTCGAGGTTACAAACGGATTTACGTAGGGGAGAATGGGGCAATGATGATCACTTAACCAATAATCATAATGAAATGAAAATATGGGTGAAATTTTTACTTAAAAATTCTTTAAATGAAAAATACATTTTTAGAAAATACCACGTTTTTAAAATGGACTAAAAAGTATGAAATAATTTAAATAAAAATAAATTGTTCAAAAAATATCATGTTTAAAAGACGGACTAAAAAGTATAAAATAATTTTTCCTGGTCCCATACAGGTTCCTAACCCCATACAGATGGTCTTGAAAATTTGTGATTGTGAATTTTTAATAGCTATGGAAATACTAGTAAGATTTAATACGTAAGATTTAGAACATTATAGTATAATAATACGTAGTAACTTTGTAAACACCGCACTACCGAGCGTCGCGCGGGGAGGTGTAACGGTTAAATTTAATAGTTTCTATCTCCTAGACGCATAGGCTTTTAAAACATTTTTTTAAATATTACATTGTTATCCAGTACTGAGCTATGTTTTTAAAATTTCAAGTCTCTAGCTCATCGGGAAGTTGGTTTAAAATCAATTGCAAAATTTGTACCGAACAGACAGACAAAAAAGCAAGCTAATAAAAACGCGGTAAAATAACGATTTATCAGGAGCAGATCAATTAGTAACATGAAGAATGTTAAGCAACAGGAACATATATTTCTTGTTTTCCATAGTAAAAACTGCAGGATGTTGAATCGTGAAAAATGCTAGAAAATTGTTGGCTGTTTTATTGGATTCTAGAAAGGGTAAATTCATTGTCAGTGCACACGTGGGAATTTTCTGCCGCAGTTTCCCGAAACTGAAGAATGTTGTAGAATTGCAACAAATTCAGCGTCCCCAGCTTCTAGTAACGATCGCAGAGAAATGCGAAGCTTTTAAAACAGGAACGAAGAAAAGTTTTCGGCCGCTGGCGAATCGAGCATTACGAATGCAACGTCTCCCCCCCCCCTGTGATAGGCCATACGATTTTTCGCTCGGACAACGAGCAGACTGCGTTATTGAGGGTAGGAATGCAATCACCTGTAATTTCTCACAACGCTTTCTGCTCTCTGGGGGGAAATTCGATCGATAGGGGCAATGTGTTTACGCCACCATGCCGCGTCTGATGCACCCGATGCGATTCTCGTTAAACCCGCGTGTCCCTACTGGCAGCCCGGCGAGTTCTGCATGCGAACCTGCCGGAATCAGGCACGGTGCAGCTATGTTTCATGCTCGTAATGCCACAAATTCACATTAGCGCATGCGACACTGGCATTCTGAACCGGCTAATTTATTTTCGTCGCGGCAATAAAGCCGCCGCCGCCGCCGCTGCTTTCCGATTTTTCGCACGGCGAAATATCGCTGACCTGATGTTTGCCGGATCATGGTAACCGATCCTATCTATCGCTCGCTTATTTCGTGGAGAAATAATTGCGGTTTTCAGCAGTTTTAACATTAGCGGTTTTTCTGGAGCGATGTTTGATCTCGTTACTAGATTGCGGAACTGTGTGCGAAATAAACATTTTGCGTGTTGATTGTAAGGAACGCGTGCTGAAACGCAACGTATTAATTCTTTTAATAATTTCAGCGAGTCGAAAATAATGTAACAGCATTCTTGAAATATTTGTGCTCTGTCTTTTATCGTAACTGATTATCCTTAAAAGGTTATTACATTATTTTATGAAAAGAAGAAAAAGCGGAATAAATTTCGTTTTAATGTTTTCGTTTTATGAAAATGGATCACGGATAACGAATACTGAAATATATTGAAATACTGCATTGGAAAAATTGAATATTTTTCGAGAAAGCTGCTTCTCCGAAGACGAAAATGTTGTTCAAGGAATCACAGAAACTAAGCGAACATTAATGGTTCGACCTGTTACCAATAATTCTCTTTCTACCTCGACTTCAAATCTCATTATTGCTGAAAGTATCAGAGAGAGAAGGAAGAATCGTTTATATTACGGACGTTGTCGTTTTAAGTTGCAGAATTTTCCCGTGGGAATAATTTCCTCGGTGAATCAGACAATCGGTCGAGTCCTAGTTTTAATGACATCGTTATCGACCAATCGAGAATCGACCACATCTCGTTTTACCTCCACGGTTTTTCTCCCTTTTTCCGTGGAAAATCAATTGTGCCAGGCACTCGGTGTTCTACAGAGATGGAAAATGGAGAAAGGCTATGGTAAACGAATGGGGAGAGAAAGGCGGAGTGTGAGTGTGTGCGTGTGCGTGTGTGCGAAAGTATTTCACACTGTTAGTTGGAGTATTACGGGCCCGTGTAGACTCACGAGGAAGCCATATTCATAGGTGTTCAATATTGGTGAAGTTTTTGGTACGTTCGTGTCGTTTTTAGAGAAAGACGAAAGCTTTGTAAAGGAGCTGTTCCTTTTCGATTTCATTCCGTATATTGTTGGATTCTTTATCTAGATCGTTCACAAAGGGGAAATCCTGCCCTTTGGAATCGTATGAGCTAGACTCCAGCTTTGTGTTGCTCTGCACATCTTAATTGAAATATCCACTTGTTTATCTTAAGGTATCGTTTCAATTCTATTTAGATTTGCATTTTAAAATATTTATTTTAATAATTACATTTATATTTGCATTCTCTATGGTATTCATTTTAATTACATTTACATTTTAAAATACTGATTTTAATTATATTTATATTTGTATTCTGAAATTAATATTTCTTCAACACCATAAAACACGCAGCCTTTAAAATTTATTCATTGCGCGAGGTAGTTTATTTCTTATCCAAACATGACTAATTTAAAATCACACGAAACAAGGTTCGAAGCAAATTGGAATGTTAACGAACGTTCTACATTTTAATGATTTTCACAGGCATTCAAATGTGAATGTATATGTATATACATATATATATATATATATATATATATATGTATAGTAGCGTTTTAAAATGGAATTTTGAGGGAAACTAGGTACAATCTGGCTCGCAGAAGCGTTTAAATAAACATGGTGCTTTAAAGTTCCTCAGGGCATAAAGGGTTAAATTAACGAGGCTGTTAAAACACGCTGAATCTCGCCCATTTACCCTGTTATTATTCGAATTATTCTATACGAAAGTCTGCAAGCGTTAACGCTGTACCTTTTATTTTCCATTTAATATTCCGATAAAAACGAATCATTCGTATATTTACTAAAGTTTTCATGAAAAGTCTCTTAGATGGATAAACACATTAAACACGTTAGTCAAATGTGCAAACATTCGCGTTGCTGCGTCGTGTTTCTCCGTGCGTGTGATAAATGGATAGAAATCACAGTAGTCCACGCCCATAATTCTCGCGGCGCATTCACGCTATCATTCTCGCTCTCCTGCACGACAATTTGGAAACATAAATACTGTTCCCTTTATTTTCTCTCTTATAGTTTTAATCCTTTGTTTAAGAGCATCGATATATTGAATGTATTTGCTTTATTTCAGCCTTACAGCTAAGAAAAGATTAATCTAACTTTACATGTGTCTATCTTATGTCACACATTCTGTTCATACATTCTCTCTCTCTATTTCTTTGTCTCGCTCATTCCTCGTGTCATCGCCCGTGACACCGCCGAAAGGTGAAACGTTCATAAACGTTATTTAACCGATATTTCACGAACGAAAGAATAGGACTCACGCGAGTGCCCCGTAATTCGCGCAGCTCCGACTGTCTCGTATAATTGACTGTGTTTCGAAGTTATCGTGCCTCACGCACGATGCTCGCGCTCTCGAACTCGTGCTCGTGACCGCCGGTCAAGCATCGTTACTGTTTAGCCGCTTATTGAGCGAGTGAAGCGTTCAGGGGCTCGACGTTTACGGCCGTGGCGAGGCTCGTTGCGGCAGACATCGAATCCCGTTGCTTTGTCCACTGTCAGAAACTGATACCGAAGTCGGTGGGGAAGTTGGCCGGGTTCGACGTGCCGTAGTCCGCTACCGTTCCACGAATCGGATGCACAACCGAGGGTCCGCAGGGAGAACTCGAACGAACATCACCGCTGGCTGACGCCGAATTCATCGGCGAATCCGGTGACCTTAATTCCGAGCACGCACGCCGCCGAATTTAATAAAGACCAACCCCCTGGTTCCTCCGCGGGTCCATGGCGATCGAGCGTTATCTTCGTCACCGCGTCATATTTTTCGCCGATTCGCCGCAAACGAATTTTCACCGACTGCACAGTCGCCCGTTTATACAGATTTTGCACTCCGAATTAACCCTTGCGAAGAAATTCACCCTTTCCAGTTCATCTTGTGGGTGACACTTGAGAATGAAATAACACAATACTATTTTGTCGTGATTTTATTTGAAGTCGTGCAAAGTCAGTTGTAGCGAACGTGTTAAAATCCTTAGTCTATTGATCACGGATGGCCCGCTGCGGCCCGTCTGGTATTTCTGTCGGCAACAAAACTCGAGGAAGCCGGGTAGCGCGTCAAGTGATTTATTATAACCAACGAGAGACAGTATCTTTATTGGACAAGTCATCAGGTGCCCCATTTGTAGCTGCTAACATTCCGTCCGTCCGCCGCGCCGGGCGTTCGCGCGCCGCCCCGTGCCGCGCCGTCTCTAAATTTCAATCTACAAAGACTGTGACAGTTTCTCGTCACGATGCATAATTAATCCTCGGCGTGATTGTTATTTCCCTAAACCCCGCGCGTCTAATTCCAATCCTCGTGATTAGCCCCGGTTCCACGGAATCGGGACGCGAAATGAATCCCCGGGGATGAATCACCTCTTGCAGCGCCGGGATCGGAGAATGTTCCACCACCGCACCGGTAGCAGCAGCAGCAGCAGCACCAGCTAGGCGAACGGTTGCATCCTGCGGGGGTGGTAGTTGGGACACGGGGGCGAATTAGTTCTCCGATTCGCACTCAGCCCGTGTCAGAATGCGGGAAGCTCTTTAAAAATTGCAGCGACAGTTGGATGAGGCGGGGGTGTGGGACAGAACCGGGCACAAAAAAAGCTGAGACGACACCGCGCCGATAAATTAAGCACGCCCCGGGCTTCCTGCTTCGAATATGCATACACCGGTGCACCACGGCCACCTAAGTCTCGTGTCACGTGCATCGTGTGCAGCCGCACATAGGCTGCGCCGGGGATGCACATGCACCGCCTTTATCTAACCGTCTAGCCACCCTCTGCTACCCCTCATGCATACAGGGTGTTGTCCAAGACGGAACATCGAGAATCTGGAATTAATTTCAACTTCCTTTTGAACACCGATTTCACTCTTGGAACACATATTCCTTTAAGAAAATTAGGCTAATTTCGGGATAGATGCACCACATTTGCAGTTTCCAGCACTAAGAAGTTTTTATGCTTCTGTTACACGTACATGGTGTGATAGTCGTGTTTTTCGAAACGAGGTTATTTGCATAGATTAAAACGATGTAAATGACACGCGAAAAACAGTTTAAAATCGTCCTGTATCGGCGCAATAAAAACTGGTACATCTCGCCCAATGGTGCATCTATCCCGAAATTATCCTACTTAAAACAGGAGTTTAACCCTTCGATCAATATTAACCCCTTGGGGGACTAGCCCGCAAAAGTCACGAACAAAGTATACAGGCAAATTTTTAATGTAATAAATGATATTCAAATATTTTGTACGGCATTTCTTACTTTTTAAAAATAAAAAGCAATTGTTTGCCAATAACATTGACATTTTGAACCACTTTCATGATTTTTCACTAATTAAACACTTAAGAGGTTAAAATTGTTTACTAACCAGAATTGTTCACGATATTCTATTTTGGACCAGTTTCATGAGTTTTCACTCATTCATCACTTAAGTGGTTAAATTGTTTAGTAACCGGAATTGTTCACGATATTCTATAAGGGACTCGGTATGGTCGGCCAGTATAGTATACTGTACCGTAGCGACGCGTCGTCTCTTCCCCGGTATCTCGACGACTCTTTCGCGTCGCTGATGGATACGGGGACCTAAGGAATGAAGCCACTGGCGGGGGGGGGGGGAGGGGGTAGTCGCCGAGCGAATTTCTGCGAGACAAGCGGAACTGCCGTTAGAGGGAAACGAACCGAAAAATGTCTGCCTAATAAGACCAACTATTTCGATAGTCGTTCCTTGTGTATTATCGGGGATTTCGGCTCGAACGAGCGAGCCGCGGGTTTCGCATTTTTGCCGGATTCTTCAGCCGATTGGAAATTGGGCTGAAGATTGCCTGCTGGAGAAGATCGATTTTCTCTTGCGATGGGGTAGATAAACTTGAAAGGTGGATCGCTCAATTCTAATTTACCAAGTCATTGCAAAAGGCTTGATTTTTAATTTGCTCTTTATTACAAAAAATGTTGCGATCAGTCGATTAAGCAGTTACTTCAGATGTATTACAAACAGTGGTTCAATTCGATTTCATATTAAATTATTTTTTATACTGAAAAAAACTGTTTAACTCTTCTATTCTTACCAAAATTAATAACTTTGTATATTCACCGTGTCAAGTACACAGTGATCCACTATAAGCCCAGTTATTTACCAATAAAATCGATCAGGGGACCATGCGTAGCCCCACAACCGATCCTTGTGGAGACGTTCACTTAAAATACTCGTCAAATTAAGCAAAACTGCCGTTGAAGGGCCGTCCAAGGGCCGTCGAAGGGGCGAAAGGGCTCGAGGGGCAGAGCGGGGATGAAATTTTCGGGGGGTGGCTGGTGAATTGTCGACGCACGGGTGCGTAATTCGAGCAATCGATAAGCCGGCCCGTGACTCATTGCCGCGGCAGGTTATACTCGGGTCCAATTTGCCGGGTTAAATTTAATCCAGCGGCGTTTTTAATGATTTATTCACCGAGAAATTGAAGCGGCTGTCCGCGTGTCCGCGTGTAATAGGCGAAAAATTCGCGCGAGCGTCGCGGCTCGATCAACGGCTATTAAAAGCCCCGCGTCTCTCGTTTGGCCAACACCGGCGGATAGAAAGACGGATAGCCGCCCCCGCAAAATACGGCCAAATGAAATCCCCCGTTTAAAAGTGACGGCTGCGGGCCTGGCTTTAATATTCATCGCGACCGCGCTCGGAAATAGAGATCGCCGCGAGACAGCCCCAGAATATTTCTAGTTCGAACGACATTATCGGCCCGGGATCGAGCGTACTCGGCCAAACAGCGGCTCCAGCGCCAATAAAAAAATCACACTCGTAAAGGACAGCTTCCTGTTTCAACTTTTACGAGCTCGTTGCAAAGGGGAGATCCCAATCTTCGAGTTCACGGTAATTTGGATCACGAACGATATTTTTGGACCGTTCTTCGGCCCCTCGAACTGCACGCTCTACTAAATCTATTTATTTAATCATTTCCCACGAGAGCATTCATGGTTTCAATAATTCCAAGATAACAAATTTGGATCTGGTTGTTTTGACCAGTGGTGGCCGAATGGAGGACAGGAATTCTAGAAATTTTTTAGTATTGGGTAAGGTTGCTCAAGTCGTACCAGTGCTTAAGTCGTACCACTTGAATTTTAAACGAACTACGGCGGCAACAGCACATACAACGACAACCAAATATACATCTGAGTCAACCAAGTTGCTTTACCTGTTATTGTCTGCCATAAACCATGCACATATAAATCCTGTCATCAAGTAAGTTTATTTCAATTTTCTTAGAATTTTCTGCATATGTTTGGTAGTTAATCTTGAAAGTAAATTATTGATCAAATTATGTTCCTTATTGAATATAAATTCAGTAGAATTTACATAATCGTTCCTCTAGTCGTAGCGATGTAAGTTTTTAAAGATTTAGCTTCTTTTACGTGAAAGAGCATATAGATTTTCTAATCTCGTTATAACAAATAACAACAATGTATTAACAGAAGTTTCGAATAACACATTTAAATTCTATTTATTTGATAAATCCTAAGTTTTATACGGTGTTTTTCTTAAGGGGTGCGACTTGAGCAACCTTACCCTACTTCTTTATTCGAGTACTCGTTATCATACTGTTCCTATGAAATAGTTGTGTAGTCCTCGGGTTTGCTAGTTCCATTGTTAAAGTCGAAGAATTGAATTTTGATCAAAGAGAGTGCCCCTGTTCGACGACCAAAAACGTTTCAAGTGATACTATATTAACAGATTTGTGCAAACTATGGCCCCCTGAGACTCGTAAACTCGTCGAAATGATCAACCGTTTGCCGCGATTATTTACATACGTTTGCTCGATTGGCACGTGCACATGGGTGCATACTTATGACGGCGATTTGTCCAAGACTTGTCCGCGCCGAAATCCTGATTGGACAAATCGAACGTCCGATGGGGTCGGGCTGGAAAAATCGAGCTCCCCCGGCGAGCAGCGTGTTCGGTGACAAAAAAAAATCGCCGGGGCTTGCATATGCAACGAGAGCCTCCGTAAACATCGAGCCCCGCTCCCGATACCTGTTTGCTTTCAATCTGCGGCTATTGCCGGGGCTCCTCTGCGCGAGGCCCTCCCACGCGTAACTCGATTCATCGCGATGCTGGTGTACCAGACCGCATTGCAGGGCCAACTGTTCGCATTTTGTCGTCGGAACGTTCGTCCCGATCCCACGGACACGTCGATAACACTGCCATTCGACAGCGTGCCCTGTCCCTCGCATAGTTTTCACCTTGCGATTGCCTTTGATAAATGCGGCCCGTGCTAAACTGATCGCTCGCAATCCTCGACGCCACCAAAACACATGCTCGCCAAGGATCAACTGCGACCATCTATCCGGAATTACCTCGAAATTCTGATAGTCCATTTGTTATACTATGTCTCTTCGATAATGGTTGCTTCATTGTTTAAGTAACAAATATTTCAGAGTAACGTCAAGATCGTACAATAACGCAATGGACTCGCAAAAGAAACTGAATCCGAGAGATCTTCATACAAAATTCTCAAGTGCCTCGGATGTACTTAAGAACAAGGATGTACAGATAATATCAGCCTGGAGGTTAACGAGTCAAGCCACCCGTCTAACCTTTGAAAGAAGCTGAAAGACCGAGAGATATCTTGATGCAAAATTTCCAAATACGCGAGTGTCCAGATGTAGTTAAGAACAAGCGTGTGCAGATAAAATCAGTTCACAGGTTAACGAGTCTAACCCTCTGACCACCAAATCAGATTTTCGCGACAATGCAGTTTGTCCAGCCCCGGTAGCAGTCTTCGAACCCTCTCGTCCGGAGGTTGAAAGCCGTGTTCTATGGAGTTCTAAACGGCAATAGGCCGGCTTTGTCTGTGACCCAGAAAAACTTCTCAGGAAGACGACGCGTCAGGCATTGAGACGGGCCCTTGGATCGGCGACGGGACCGTTGATCTATGCTCGGCGATATAGCGGTGGTCGTCTGTGTCGTTCGTGAAATCGGTTTGCAAATAAGGCGGGCGAGAAAGGCTCGGCTGGGCTCGTGTGTGGCGTGCAGAAGCCTGTTTCTACTGCCATTCGTCTTGGAGTTAAGCGGCCGGGGTACTCCTCGTACAGTGACAAGCTTTGGGACTGCGGGGGTTGTACGGGTTCGGAGGGGTTGAGGGGGCAACCGGCTGGAGAGGTACCCCTCGTCTCTTAGCAGCCATTGTCTCCACGAGTTCCGTTGTTTCGCCTAAATCACCACTGCCGGCACCGAGAGCTCCTCTTCTTCCTCGAATCCGACCCTCTTCCATCGGCCGGCTACACCTAGCTACCCCTTTGTCCTTGCCCTCGCCCCTACCCCTTTACCTTTCCCTGCCACCAACGTTCTCTATCGAGCCTACCTCTCTCTCTCTCTCTCTCTCTTTCTCCTTCTCTTTCTCTCTCTCTCTTCCTCTTTCTCTTTCGACTTCATTTACGCCGGCAAAGGGACGTCGTCCTAGCATTTAAATACCAAAGTATCCGTGCAGGGCTCGTGGAACTCCCTTTAATGCCGTTCCCGAGGTGTCTTGCCGGAGTTATACCCACCCTCTCTTTACTCCCTTTATCCATTCTCTCTCTCTCTCTCTCTCTCTCTCTCTCTCTCTCTCTCTCACTCTCTCTCACTTTCTCGACACTACCACCCCCACAGGACTCCGGGATTTATGCACCGGCGTTGCACGTCGTCCCGACGCCGTTGTGCTGCCGTCCCGCCGCCACTCGCCACCATATTTCTACCCCCATGGCCGCGAGACCCATATTTCGTCCCTTAGCCCCTTCCTTCGGACGCCAGATAACTCGACCCGAGCGTCACGCTACCCAGACTATGGCCTTCGGTCATTTTTCTTCGCCACCGCGACACTTCTCTACTTGATTATGGCTTTCTGACGTTGCACGTGGAACAGGTACTTTATGAAGGGGAAGGCGGATAAACAAAACGATGTTTCCCTTGATACACTGTATTCTGGGACAGTTAAGAGTGGCTCTTGAGACTGTATAAAATTTTTCTCAGCGATACAATAGAGATCCTTAACGTTCTTAACAGTCTTCGTTTATAATGCTACTTGAATGGAATATACATAGGTTCGTTCTGTTTTGCGTCGTCAAATAATTCGAATTTCGAAGATCCTATTTTTAAAGAGTTTTATGGGGCTGTAACACATAAATTCGTTCATTTGCAAGTTCACATAAATTTTCAAGACCCGTAACTGCCGATAGCTGTGACTAGTTCTAATGGCAAGTTAAAAGAGAGTAATGAAAATACCTGTTGACCCCACTGGAACATTTTGAGGATTCTGTTTTATTCAGTCCTCTCGATTAATCGTACGTATCCGGATCTTGTTTTTCTGTCCTGATTCTCGTTCGCGAGTCCCTCTGGTCCTGCAAGTAATTATTTTTAATGTTACTTCATATGTTACGTTTTTATTGCATTATACAAAACAACGGAAAAATTAACTCTTTGCACTCGAAGTTATTCTAGCTCTGGGATTCAGACATTTTATCTGATCTAGAATATATTCGTTATATATGTCACCTCTTTGATTTTGTTCATATGAAATTGAGGGTATTTAGTCGAACTAATTTTGACGTTTAGCAATTTAGTTAAAATAATGACATTTAGTGAGACATTAAGGATCGATCTCATTTTATTGTATGCTGTTCGATTATAATAATTATGCGGATGATGTGACTTTTTTATCCCCACTACTAGGCTGTTTAAATTACAATAAAATTAAAGTACAATACAACAATTTCCCGCTTAGCACCGTTTTTTACAACAATCGCGGGAACACTGTATTTTTCTTTATTCTTTGCTGTAATCCCAAATTGTTCATTCTCAAAATCAGCTTTAATAGTCTGCAGACATTCATAGAAATTCTGATTCTCACAGACAAATCGCAATATGAAATAGCTTCGAAGAAATCCATTTCCTGCATTCACGATATCGATGGACAGAAAGCGGTTAAAAATTGCATTCGATCCTACTACCATACTACTATTACCACCATAAATGCGCGTGTGCCCTGAATAATAATGTTATTCATGGAATACGCGTTACTGCATAATAAATCGAACCGTTGAAGGATGCGAACGTTTCTTTAACGTGCATAAAAAGGGAATTATGGGCGTTTACCGTGTTCTCCCGAAGAACGTGCAACAAGCAAGAGCGATCTCAGCGTGCCGTTTTATCGTTTAAAACGGGTGGCTTCGTAAGTGCGTTAATTCGTAGGTGAGCAAGGCCTGTCCTCTTCTACTAATAGCAATAACCCGTCGTCGCTAATATATCATACGGCGACGTTGATTAAATTCTCGCGGACTTCGGGTTTATGTTTCGGCTTTATGCCTCGTCAAAAGTTACGAGCGTCGCTACGCGATCTCGATACGCTCTAAATTTGTATCCGCGTAAAAAACAACTGTGCCGCATACATTATCCTTGGAATCCAGTCCTGGAAGCTCTTCACACACCAGAAATTGAACCGCGGGGAACAATTGTTTAAGTTTCAATCAAATCACCAAAACTAAAAAGAAGTGAATCCTTGATAAGAAGATGAAAGAAATGATTCTTTTCGGGAAAAAGTTCATTAAATCTCTTCTCGAGAAAATCGAGTTTGAAGAATAGGAATCGTCCGATGTGTCTGATTATGACCCACCAATTCTACTTCCTGCGTCTTAACCTCAATTTTCTCGAACACGAGGCGTCGAACGAAAAAATTCTGTGCCCGGTTGTTTCGCCAGCCACGCCCTGTATAATTTAAAAATTAATTCTTTCAAAGAAAGCGATAAGAGAAATGGTTAATTTCAGGAAGAAGTTCATTAAAAAACTTGTGCTTGATAGAAACAGGGCTGGTAGAAAGTTCTAGCAGAGATACAAAATCACAGTTTTTCGTTCGTTAGGAAGTTGGGACGGGTTAGCGATAATTATCGAATATGCTCCCGCAAGCAGTATTTACTAATCGTGGTCGCTCTCAGCCGTGTTTACGAACTCCGACCATTACCGAGTTTAAAGAAGAAGTTTCCCAGCAAGAAGTAATATAAAGACCTCGCTGGAATCCGCTCGCTGGAACCGAATAAAATCAAGAACAAGCTCGTGGGTATAATTAACTGACTTTTTCACAGATTCTTTATCTTAGAAATTAATTTTATAATCAAAATTAATTTATTTAAACGCATTGGAACTTGCCAAGTATTGGGACTGACTTCAACTTAACAGTTTATCGTGGGATTTTATGGGGGTGACGCAGTCAACGCGTGTTAATAATGTTACTCTTTCTTATTTCTCCTTGTGAAATAACGTCGGTATGTACCGTTTTACAGAGCGCGTTCGTAAGATTGTATACAGGGATCGTTATTTGCACAGTTCTGGGAAGAAAAAGGGTATTATATACATATAATATATATTTGCGTAGTGGCACGGTAATCCGAGTTTTGTCCGTGATTATTATGAGTCGACTGTGGGGCCGCGGTATCATAATGCGCGGCTCGCCAGCACAGAAGCATACACGAACCGCGAACAAAAGGCTTCCACTAGGAATAGCTCGGACCACAGCCACATTAGACACATTATGAGCAGAAACGAACGACTGCGAGACGGTGCACTTTGTTGCGCGGCAGCTCGTAATAAAGTCACACGGCACTGCGTGTACCGAGGCCGTGGAAAATATTACTTCGTTGTTCGCCGGCTTCTTCCCGCCGCGCCGGTCTTAATCCAGTGAACTTTGCAGTTTTTAACGGCTTCGAATAATGCCGCCCCGATTAAGCGGTTGCAAACATTCTTTCCGATTAGAGCACCGCACAGTTTCTTAGTTTCTCTACAGTCTCTAACGACGAGTCTCTCAAATAGTATTTAAAAGACCGCTTCAAAGTTACACAACAATTTCTACGACTATGCTCCACCATTTTATGTCATTTAATTACGTGCTTTTTTTGTCGACGAGCTGTGGTTTTATTTCTATTGGGTGTACAAATTAATTACAAGTTGCAATTAAATGATTGTGGGAGCCACGAATTAATTTGTACATCTAATAATATCATTTATATGATGACGAATGTTAACCCCAAGGAACATAGTAGTAAAACATTCCTTTCATTTGAACAAAAGACACAAGTTCTTAAAAAAAAAAAATTAAATTATAAGGCTTTTGTCATTTTGATATGAACAGTGATAAGATTGTTGTTGCATAGAAATCTGAAGTATACAGGCCACGTTGGTTACTCCCGGGAACAGAGGTTTAGAATACGTTTGTAGAATTTTGCACACCTTTCGGTTTATTTCCCGGATCTCGATAAGAACACGGACGGACCCAGGAACGTCCATATTTAGAGGTACGTGCAGCGTATCAGAATCAGCGTGCCCCCACTTATTTCGTCTCGTTGTTACGGTCGAGACGGAGCTTTACTCTCTACACTACGTGCACAGGGTCGAACAGGATTTCAGACTATCTTCTCTGTCGACCTTCTAAACCGTCTGACTATCTACTTTCTAGTTTTAATCCCATCGCTTTAACCCAGAAAATTCCCTACAGCTTTGATGCTATTCAGAATCTTTCCTCCTTGTGGACCATAAACTGTATTTTGTAGGATTTAAAGTGACTGCGAAAATTATTGACACACTAAATTACTGATTTTCCACGAATTGTCGATATATTAGGTGTGCAAATAAGTTCATACCCTTTTTTTCAAAATTCACATTTTATGTATGATAATGAAATCTTGTCTGGTGACTGCCAATCTTTCGAAGATGTTCAATCGGTGACACGGTCATTGGAAAATTCTTTTCGTAGTAGTAAATCATATTCTGAAAGTGTTTGGAGTATTGTTAGGCTATTCTAAGCTTTCTTCAGATGTTAAGGGTGAAAACAACGATTTCTTCTGTCCATTTGAAAGAAAACATGGGAATTATAAAAGATCCCTGTACACCAGTTAAAGTTTCGTATTCTATGAATCTTTTTGCTAAATTGTGACAGTGTGCCAATACTTTTTGGAGGCACTGTATGTTCCTCGGGGTAGCTAGACGCTATGTCTGAGGTGACTATCAGATAAGACGGTCTCGCAACAGCGTCGTTTCGCGCAACAGCGCGGGAACACACGGTTATACGTTCGTCGGGATAGGTTGTAGAGGGAGCAGCAAAGCAGCACAGGGGTTTGTTTTATGACTGAGATGAGTCTACGTGATCGGACTCGGTTGAACCGTCGTGTGGCCCGGTTTACTCCTAAAACTTTTTTAGGGGCCATTCCGTCTCGACACCCGTCACCGTCCCACGGATTTGATTTCAGGGGGATTTACGAGCTCCTCGGACCCATGGCGGTCCTCAAGACGCGGGATCTGGTTCCGCCTTTATAGAGCATCATTCCCGAGACGCTAACGGAAACTTTTGCTCACTGAACAGCGTTCATTGGGACCTGACATATCAGACTAATCGGTTACTTTTTACACTCTGCCGTACGATTTCTTTCACAGATAATTAGAACTGGACAATTGCTTTCGTTTTGATCATTTTTTTTAAACGACAAGCAAAAATGTTTATTCCATTTCTGTAGTTTCCGGTTTAATATTAAGTACAAACGTACAATAAATTGAATTTCTCGAATTTCTTGAATAAATCGAATAGTTTGTGCGAGGTTAGGATCAATCGAGCAGCGTTTCCTGTCAACGATTCGGAGCCCATTGTCAGAACCCATTACCGAAAAGTCCGCCATCGATGTCAGCCTCCTGAATTTCAATTATCCGGAGGTCTGCCTTCGAAATAGGCCCGTTCGTCGACTCTGCGAATTCGATTCGGGCGCGGCCCCATCCCGGTGCCCTTATTTTCCCTCGCAGAAAAGAAGTCCGAAGCTTGGCGAGAGAACAGAAGAGAAGGGACGAGGAGAGGAGAGGAGAGGAGAGAAGAGAAGAGAGGAGAAGGCTTAAGGTTGAAAAGAGAAGAGAAGGGAGGGGAGCCACGGGGGAAAAGAAGAGGCCGGATTCATCTCTCTGTCTATCGTCTTTCAGCCGTAGGAACGAGAGCGATCAGAGAGGGATGAAAGGAAATGGAAAATAATGCGCTAGGAGGTCCGGGCCAGGGGGGACGGGGGGCAAAGTAGACGAGGGACGATCGAAGGAGGGCAAAAGATGGAGGAGACGCGAACTGCATCGTGCACGAGGCGAGCCATTATAGCCGCTCGCGAAACAAAGCTTCGTTATAAACCTCCCAGAAATGCTTCCTCGCGTCTTTTCGTTCCTTCCGTTCCTGCCGTCTTCCGTGTTTTTTCCCCGGTTCCGTGCGGTAATAATAAACGGACCAGAGTCTTTTACGGGGCCAGACCAATAACGTCCCGCCCGCGAGAGCCCCGGGGAGAGAGAGAAAAAAAAGAACCGCGGACCGATGCCAAGACTCTCTCGTATGGAAAACCGCGGATTTGTGTCAGTAACCCGGAACGCGGCCGCCGCGCCGCGTGAAAGGGATTCGGTAATTGAACAGTGGAAATTACCGGGGTTCCCCGCGAAATTAATGAGGGAATTTTAAAATATCCCCGGCAGAAATGAACCGCCGTAAATTGGTCCTTCTTCTTCCTACCATTATTCTTATTCTTCCTGTTCTTCCTCGCCGCGCCGCCGACGCTTCGTCGTCGAGGACCTCGACTTATTCTTCCTCCTCCACCGAGAGAGAGAGAGAGAGAGAGAGAGAGAGAGAGAGAGAGAGACAGTGAGAGACATTACGAAGTTGCGAATGAGACGCGGAAGTTTTTTAAAGTCACTTTGTCTCGCGGGGGACAAAGGTCGGGCTCCTCCGAGAATAATGGATAATCGACGAGCTCCTTGATTCTCTATTACGGCGAAATAAAAGTGCAATTCGTCTTGGGCCAGAGTCAAATATCGGCTTTCCACTCTTGTCCGCCTGCGAGTCGGAACGCGATTCTACTCCGCGATGGTCCGCAAATATTTCGGATCCTTTCGACGTGGAAATGTTTGCGATTTCCTGGGATCGAAGCTTTTAATCTTCTGCGATTTAATCTTCTGTGTTCCTCGCTGTTCAGGAAATCGGAACATTTTAGAAGTATAAAGTAGATCGCAGTTGAAATTCAATTTTGGAAGGATTTTTAAATATAAATAGCTTTTTATTCTCTACAATAAGGTATTAAAAAATGATTAGTTCAGGAGTTATTTTAGTAACTAACCAGAATCCAGTATTTCTAAAAATTCGGAAAAATCGTTTCCCCAGTGCCGTCGAACGGTACCACTAGGAACCATGGCAACAAAAATGCCCGGTCCAATTTAAACAACGAAACTTTCGGAACAGTGTGCTTATCGGGCTCGCGAGATTACGTGTACAGGGATGCGTTGACGGTCAACATTGTTACCGTGATACGGTAGCTCGGCACGATTATTTCCAGTATCTACTTCTCCGGCTCGTATCTGTCTCGTTCTACCGTAAAATGAATTTCATTCGGTGGCTGGCTGTGCATGATGCACCGCGCGCGCGGCCCGTTTCATTCTACTTTAATCTACAGATGCGCGATTTTAATGGATCCGGTGGCTCCCAAACGTGCCGTGCGAGCTCGTTCGCGTATATTGTTGCCGGTTGTTGCGGCTTTCGTCGGAATGACCGTGCTGGATTCCCATCTTGGTCTACGGGGGGAGAAGAGGAGGCCAGCTGGCCTCGCATAAGCATAAGCAGCGACACGGACGAGTTTCAATCCACGTGGGAGAACCTGCGCGCCTTCTGAACTCGCATTTCGCGCCCGTGTCGGCGTGGCACGTACGTCAAACGTCTCTCGTATTCCTGAAAACCTGGGGGAAATCTTCCGCGTCGCAGGACATGCGAGTCCCATTTATCTTTCCGCGAACTCGTTACTACCGACTGCCGATTATTCGCAGGTAAATCGACCTGCACTACCCTGCACTCCTCGTCCACGGTCTCCCTCCACCGATCGTCGCATACTGCACCCTTAAATGTTATTGAGTTTTTAGAAAAGTAATTTCATTTTTTCGTGTAGTGATGGCGTTGTTTCCATTTGTTATTCCCAGTTGCAAAAATCATTGTATGACAGCTGACATCTCGGACGTCATTTCGTCACTTACAGTGCTCTATAATTTTTCAAACATTTCTTTGCAATTCAATTTTAAATTTAAATATCTTTCTGGTACTCCGAGTCTCAAAGTACTAACTTTAGCATTAATGTAATAATTAATGTATGTATACATATATAATATATGTATATAATTAATGTATATATATGTATAGTGTATGTATATAATTAATGTAATATCACCTTATTCGGAAAAGTGTGTAGGATACTATCATGCAAATTAGAATTGTATGTAAAACAGTCTTAAAGCATAAGACGTCTCTAAAGTTGAAAATTTGTATTTTCTTCATAAAATCAACTTTCTATTGAATAGTCAATGCAGAGGTACAGCTTCCTAAAAAGTAAAATTTGTTACGAGTGGTGATTTGCTATTAATCGAGACTGTTTTAACCAGGAGAAACGAATTGTTCGGAGTGATTGTAGGAAGTTCGGAAGTCGCTTTATACGCTTTTTTTCCCCAGATAGTGTATCCACGAAAACTTTGGCTTCACGGGTTATTAGTATGCGCAATCTTTTGGCCTCGGAATGTGCCGAACAATTTCATTACCCTCCTGTTCTCGTATTTTACCCTTTATTATGAATTATTCAAAGTGGGTTCCTTCTGGAGAAATACTCCGTTCAATAATGTTATACAAACTCTGGAAACAAGTTTCAGATTCTTTTTCCAACAGGGGGCGAGAAGAGGAACCAAACTTTTTGGAACATTCAAGATTATGCGGGATTATTAAGATTCGCTTCGTTCTCAATTTGTGATACACGTTTTCCAAAAGAGGTCTTTGCCATTGGTTTTATAATGATGTAAATGTATGTTACTTTCTAAATGTTTGATTATTTCATTCAGTGCACACATGCCGAATATGAAAATATTAACTCTTGTCTGACCATGAACTACCTATTCTACTTCGTGCGAATACTGAAGTTAGCTCCAAGTGCTAAAGCCAGAATGTCTGACCACAATAAACCAATTCTACTGATTGTGAACAACTGAGGAAAACAGTAAAAACTTTAGGAGGATTTGAAAATATTGGTACATTATTTCCAACCCTTAAGAAATATAAGCAATAGTAAAGCGTTCAGCGAGTCACCAGATTTCGGCGCAGAGAAACTGCTCGAAATCCGCGCGAGCATTTACCATAAAGCAGCCACCCTGATTTCTGTTTCACTTTTCCAGGGCGCGAGGTCGAATTGAAGCGTTTTCCCCCCGCGCGTGTCCCTCTGCCCCCCTCTCTCAATTTACAGCTCGCTGGGGACAGATTTCCGCTTTAAAACAATATCTTGTAGACCTGTCGCGAAACTGGATATTGAAGCTGGAAGGGAGCCGGAGCGCGCGAGCGACCGTTATTTTTTCCAATATGCAGGAGAACGAGGCCGAGTAGGATAGGCAGCGGATTCTAGATGACTATACAGGGTTGGCTTTCAGCCCATGATACCTTGGCTGCCCCCAGGGGCGTGTAAACACCGGAGCCACTCGACGCCCTGTCAATCGGCGGCGATGCGACGTCGAGCCCAAACAGCCTTCCGTATTTTTTTTCCCATCTTTCTTCCCTTCGGCGAAACCTACGGCGAAACCTCCGGCGAAACCTTCGGCAGACCTTCGACTCTTCTCTCGCCCTTCTACGGTGTCGAGGCTCGAATTTCACGGACAATGGACCCCGCAGTCCCGTTCGACGCCATCCTCGAATTCGAGGGAAATCGGAAGCACCCGGGAAAGACAAGACGTACGACGCAAACACTCGCCCCCGCACCGCACGATTCCGAAAGCTCGCAAAAGCTTTCAGGCTTCCAGCACCGGGAAACCGAGTCGTCGGTTCGCGAATACGCGGACCGCAGAATTGATCTTTCGGGACTTCGGTCTCGTCGCGCGGAAATTTGCCCCTTATTCTTCAACGTCCCGGCCAAAGAACGCGGAATGCCGCGTGACCCAAATTTTCCGCGACCCTCCGACACGTTTTGGGCGACCTCTCGCGAATGGAACGTCAAACAGTACCATTTGCCCGTCTGATTGGAACATTTCTCGTTCATACATATATTACAATTAACGAATTTAATACTATGAAAGATGGGTGGATAAAATTTAGAGCAATAAAAACATACAATGAGCCTCGTACCCCTTTCGATCATTTAATCAGGAGATTCTTGCGTCTAAAAGTTGAGATCTCAAGATTGTATAATCGAAACATTGGTAAAAAATTCTTTTGTTGATAATGATTTCTTAATGAAACTTGTACCAGCATAGTCGCTACACTTTTCTGATTGAAATGGTACCAAACACGACGCTGTTTGGACCGTAATTACTGGTTTAATCCACGATACATATAGTAGAACCTCGGTTATCCGAACTAATCAGGAAATGGAGTATTTAAAACAGAAATATTATATATGTAAAACATTACACATAGATATAACTTCTGTGAAAATGGCAGGCAAAAATGGCACTCGAAATTTTCTGAACGATCGACATTACATTAGTAGTGAAGTAAAAATGGCGAAACGAATATAATAACCATTAATTCTTCGAAATAATTATGAAAATGAGGGACGCTTGTGAAAATCGAACTTTTTCGAATGACGAACATTAACATCATTGCTGATAATCGTGATTCGCGAGGAAATGCTCTCGCAATTGAGTTTTCGAGACTTTTACGTCATTAGTCGGAAATCCTTCGGTATTTTTTCGCGTTCAGCCGGTACGCACGACGGAAAATAGCGAACGCAAATGGCGGTGAGTCATGTCGTGTCGTTACACACGACGTGACACGTTTTTCTTTTTTTTTATTTTACTAATGCGTCGGTACAATGCGGGATCCGCTGGATTTCAACGACGAAAAAATATTTGCGATATATAATAGATGCATTCGCGAGAATTCCCTCGCGCACATCTACACGGATAGGATAGCGAAAATATTTGCATTGCTGATGCGTCCGGTGAATTTGTTACGAGCGACGAATTTCGGTTTCTACGTTATCGGGTATGTACACAGAGTTATTCTGAATTAGTGTCGCATGTTTTTAGCGTGTTCGTCCGTGTTGGAAAAACGATGGGACGAATCTATAAACCATTATATTCGAGAAATATCTGTTGTTCGAGGCACTGCGGTTATGGCATAATACGAATCTGTAATCAAGTCGAGTTAGTATTGATAATTTTGGGTTTGCTTTCAATTTGTATTTGAAATGATGTGCACACTTTTACATATTTTGTTCTGTGCAATCTTTCTGTATCCTCATTGCTGTTCTATTTTTCCCAGTTCACCACGATTTTGTACATCAGGTTGCTGCATTTGAAATGTCCGAATTTTTACAGTAACATTTAGCAAACACTTTTTCCTAAATAAATCTTGTTCCCCAAAGAGAGCACCATTATGTGTGATAAACATATTCCGTCAACAAACTGCGAGATTCTTGATCGTATTACTGTAGAAATTGAATGTTTTGATCATTCACCTTCCTCATTTACAACATTTGAATTTCTTTCTTGTTCAGACCATAAACTACATTCATATTGATCAATAAACACCTTCATCTTTCTGTTTCCGAGCCAATATCGCAATCTCAATGCAAATTGTTCAATTTTCATTTTGCGATTCGGTCGCGCAGCGTCTCGTTTCCCGAAATTCGGGTATAATTTAAAGTCGCCGGATATATGGCAAAGGGAAACAGACGGTCCGGAGAGATGTTGATTTTGAAAAGTTCCCGGAGATTTTTTCCCTCTCGACGTGTTTCCTTTCGGCCGTGGTGAGAAAGGAGAAAAACGTGGGAGTGGTTCGCGCTGAGAAGGAACTTTTTGCGGCTGACGATCACCCTCCGGGCCACCCCCGCCCCGTTTTTTTCTTGATTTAATCCAGGCTAATGCAATTCTTCATTCTTCTGGGCTAAAGGCACCTTTTTACCAGCTCGGAGCGGGTACTCGACGAAACTCGCCCCTCGAGATTACGAGACCCGCCCTCCCCCCCCCGATCTCTCGCCACCTCGCCGCGGGGGTGGCAAAAACGCGGCGCGAGATCGGGGGGTGGCGAGAGCAATCAGCGTTTTACAATTTGCCAACCGGCCGGTAATAAATTAAGCGAATTTTATACGCGGGTCCGTATAACCGCGTTAAATATTTATATTTGCGGCCGATTGCGAATAACGACGGGGCGCCCCCCTCGAACCATCCCTGTCAGCCACCCCCGACCGTCTGCTGGGCTACGTGTTAAATGCCTCGTCACACCCGGTCGTCTATGCATGGTGTTTTCCTATGGCGTTCTCCTCTCTGTATGTGTGCACGCGGTTGAATCTGCTCTGCGGGGATTGTAGGGGGTTAGTTTCGATATGGTACGCCAGTTCGATGATTGTACAGGGTGTGGTAACTGGGACGAATTCGAAACCTTATGCTGAAACTGGCCACGCACAGATTTCGAAAATTGGCCACTTTTTGTAGTAAATAATCATGAATATACGGCTGTCCCACAATTCAAAGATTCCACGCTATTGTTCCCAAATAATTCCGAGATTTCAAGGTGACCTTTATTTTGTTATACGGAACTTTATGTTATTATTTATTCAAGCGTGTAGTCCATCCCGAGACGAATTCACTCACGCATAACACTTTCGTCTTCCAAGGTCATTCATGTTCATTCAGTGCCGTTCAAAATTTAGCTTAGCTAGACGGAAGTATGCCCACACAGAGAAGATTTGCGACCTGGAATAACCACCATTTGTTGAATAATAATATTTATTCTACCGTCTGTGCTGTATATTTTTCTTGTGCGACTTCGTACTTCGGATGTAAACTTTGCTGCCCACCTCGTGGATCGAGTATAGTACATCTATATCCAACTTCGGACACGTGTATTGCCATAGTTACACGACGTTAAGCTAGTACATAACTCGATTATAGAGGACTGTGGACTTTGTCTTCCTATTTAAGATTGGCAGCTTAACTGTGTCGTGCAAGCCCGACTTCCTGTGACCTAACAACCTAATGAAGCGGGGGCGGTCTTGTATTCGTGACAAGCTACACTGACGTGATTATGGTATTCGAGTGCCGATCGTTGTTTGGTTGTTACGTCGAGTTCTTAATCTGGAAACATGTTTACTTCGTGAATGATAGCCAACGATAAAATAAAGGTTCAGATAAAATAAAAAGACTCTTCTCTTTTGCGTTTCTGATGGTATTGCCAGCCCTAAAATCGCGTATCTTCGCGAGATCAAATCAAAAACCTCCAATTTGAAACAAGCCCCCCCTCCCTATCTTACTACTGTACAATAAATAACATGTTTTATGAAGTATTTTAGATGAAAGATTTAAAACTCCTTTCGGTATGAAATATTTTTCTGCTGCTATTCCCGTGCGTAGGTTTGACAACAAAGAGGTTGTAACAACACAAGTGTATGAAGTTGGTCGCGGGTGGTCGTATCATCGAGATCGATTGACGCGACGGCGTGTGTGTTAGACGTGTGCGATGGGAATGGGGCGAGAAAGAGAGAGAGAGAGAGAGAGAGAAAAACATAGAGAGGGAACTATTGGAGAGAACTAGGGGGATGTCCAGGCATGATTCCGTGCAGGGGTGGTCCCCGACCTGACAGGGGGTTCATTCTATATTTTATGGTGGCCAACCCCCCGCCGTGGGATGCTACTAGCTGGGTATACCCATTGGCGATAAGGTGATAAGCTCAAATGTATTGGCTCCCATCAAATCGTGCGCTTTACTGCTATAGCCAACCCCATAAACGCCGCTCACCCTTTCCGCAGGTTGCGTATTTGGAAAAATATTTCTTGACGGTCGAATTGGGGAAAATTCTGTTCGGCTAGGTTATTTAACCCTACGGCCATGGGGTTGGGACTCCATGATATACCGGGAAATCTGCGCACGATTGTTTTGATGTTTTCTTTCATAAGAGCCGACACTGCGGCCCCATTCAATAACCATAGAATATTTAACCGTTTCTTGAAGTATTTCAATTGAACCACTCGATTATAACTAGACCGCGGATCTTTATGCAAAATAAAAATGTTGTGCCTCGATTGTGAGGAACAATAGCCAAGTAAGATAGCTTTTTCTCCCTTTAATAATTTCAAATCCTCTTAATCTTTTCACGATTTTAAATTGTACTTACCTATTTTTGCCAGAAATGCATAAAAAATCCGCAGTCTGGTAATAACTTATTTTGCATTTGACGATAAGGATAGCATTACATTTTCATATATTCGTTAAAACGATCATTAACGATCATTAAATTCTTGAACAAACCAGCGTACAAATATATTCGGACCATTAAAATATGACAATAAACACCTTCCGGGTGAAAATGTCGAACCGAGTGGTGAAACACGGTGAAGTTCCGACAGGAATTCGAGAACCGGGATCCCATATTTAATTTTCCAGGTGTCGGAACGGCGAACATCGGTCGGCCTTGCCCTTAATATTCGCGACGGTTACGTGGCTCGATATTAAAAGTTGCTTCCGTGATCTTCGTTCGTTTTCGCGGGCCGGACTAACGAGTTTTCACCCGGCGCGCGGCCCGGGAAGATTCATCGTAGCACGCGGGGGCGGATAACGCACGGAAAATTGAACTCCAGTGGCGCAACGCGCGGCTGGGATAAAATTGCAAATAAATTACGGTTGGATTTCCATCAACGGTAGAGAGACGCCGACACCGACGCCGACGTCAGCCGCGTCGCGCTGCCGGAGCGATAGAAACAGACGGAGAAGAAACCCGGGCCGACGGCGACGGCAAAAACGATGGAGGGCCGAAAAAGAGAGGAAGAGATAAGGGTTGCGTCTGGTACCTTGAGAGCCAATAATAAGTAAGCCAGCCGCTCGTTAGGGGGTTGGTTAAAAATACGAAGGAGCCTGTGTCCTCCTTTTTTTTCCTCTCTCCCTGTCTCTCGCTCTCTCTACCTCGCTTTCTTTCTCTCTCGCGTTCTCCTTCGTCCTCTTTCCTCTTAGTTCCAGAGCCTCTCTCCCTTGCCAGGAGAACTCGAGAAGGGTTGGCAGAGAGCCGCGGAAAATAATGGCCGCTCGTAATCGACGGCTCTTTTTTAGCCTGGTTAAGACTCAAGGACGAACTCACACCTCGCTCGTTTGTACCCGTAGAATGCGCGCCCCCCGTAAATACGCCACTTAATCGAACGTATATACCGGCCGCGTCTCCGAAGAGAGATCGACGCTCCTCGAGGACTTCCGGCGTCCTTTACACGAGCGAATAATCCGATGTTTGCAGGAAAATAATGCCGCTTCTTGTACACGGTAATCTGCCGTGGTTTAAACATCGCCGCGCTGCGCTGCCGAGCACCTCCCGTCTCTCTTTTGTTCGCGGACGTGTATTCACGTCGCCTTTTTCCACGGGTTTACTGCGATGCTTTAACCCTCCGGCGACGGACCATTCTTATAACTATTCATTATAACATTAGACAGTGGATTTTATGCATTTGTGACGAACATGGGTAGGTACACACACAATTTAAAATAGTAAAAAATATATGAAAAAACACTTTTTAAAAACCACGCTTATATTAAAATGCACTAAAAAGGAAAAATAATTTTTTTAGTTTTTTAGCATTAGTCACTATAAATAAAAGCGTGGAGCGCTAAACTATATTGACGTAATCTTCGTGGGCGTTCCACGCTTTTATTTATAAAATCCGCTGTCCAAATATAATATATTAAAAAAAATATAGATACCAAAGTATTGACATACGGGTTGAAATGATTCCGGATATAGCAATTTCGCTATTTGTTCTCGATACAGAGCCTTGAACAAATATGAAAAATAAATTGGAAGTGCCTACGCATCTATACAATGTTGACACAAGGGTTGAAATGTATTTAAATATTACGAGTGGTAGAATACACCATGCTGTCCTCGAAAACATCAATAATCCAGAAGAAACGGCGCAAGGCCATTCAAACAACACCGTCAACAAGCATAAATAAATAACAACGGGCCGGCGGCGGCGATATCGTGAAAAGAGATCTCGTTTGGCGACAGTACGATTGATTAGGCATTACCTCGTCACTCCTTTAATCTTCTCGTTAGGGGTTGGAGCACGCCCTTTCATTCCCTGTTTCTGAAGTTTCAGACATCGGGCTGAAGGGCTGGCGGAAGAGTAGGGGATTCCTTGGCAGCGAGTGGGAGAGCAGGGTTGTGGGTGGTAGTGGGAATGCTGGCGGTATCTTGGTGGTGACTTAAAGTGGCCGTAATTAAAGATGGCCGTTCCAACGACGGGGGTTGCGTCTCCAGAATCAAGAAAAGCCGAGGTCAGATTAAAGAGATAACCCGAAATGCAAACAAAGCCGAGAGTCTTCCGGATATTTTCCTTTTGTTTCGCGTTCCTTCCGTTCATGTAGTTTCTTTTTTTCCTCCCCCGTTTTCCACCATCCGCGTTCCCTTCAGCTCCGTTCTCTGCAGCCAGTGGCCCAGTTCGATGGATTACAGCCTTTCGGCTTCGATTATCCGCGCCCCGGTACAGAGGCTCACGGTAAAATCTGATCTCTTTAGCTCGACCCCTTGAAATTACCTTCATTAAGTGCTCGCTCGGTTTTTTATGCGGCCGGTCTCCGAGAAAGTCATTAAGATCGACTCGATATCGAGCCGCGCCCGGGCAAAGGTAAGCTTTTACCGACCGCCTGTTAAGAGAGAATTGATTGTTAATAAAAAAAAAAGGAAAGGAAAACCGTCGGAAACGTGGAAGGAGAGAGAGTCAGCAACCCCTCTTTATCTTTCATCTCGTTCCTCGGCGAGTCGCGAGCTCGCGTCGTTAAACGCCAACTTCTTGGAATAATTTCGACCGACTAATGAAATTCTTATTACGTCCGACGGACCATCGAACGGATTATTAGGCGCGCAAGGAGAAAACGGAATTACGATCGCGGCGACAAGCTCATCCGTGGGAAAGACTGATTACAACAAAAATGTTTACATCGGAATCTTACTTAGCTACCTGACTTGATTAAACCACAGTATCTTCATATTTCATCACAAGTATTATCCGCGTTATTTTGAAAAAATGTAGACCGTAACACGGGTCTAATCAATTCGGATAATATAAGTTTATATTTAACGTATGTATAGGTTAAATTTATTTGATTGCAACTGTGTCGTCTTTGGGCTCATTTTAAGCAGAAAAGTGTCACCAATATGTTGATAAAAGTTTCCACAAAAAGATTGTTAGAAATAAGAAATGTTCATCCGTTTCTATGCTAGAAAATTTTTCAGAAATTTTCACGTGTATCGAGACAGTACTGTACTCTCTTTAAGAAAGCATGTCGCACTTTTCCCGAGTAAAAATTCCTCGAGCGGTATCGGCGAGTTTCTCTTAATTGAAGCAGTTTGTTGGCATTTTATTTCGACACGCGAGGGCCCCGGCGATACGGAATTTTGTCCCGCGGTGACGAAAGGCTTGTAATCGCCTCCTCCATCCGCCCAAATTGGATTTTTCCAGGGCAGCTTCCGTCGCGACGCGGCGCGACGCTCGCAAGAGAAGTGTCGCGTTGAGCTAAGGATTTATAAGGGAAACCCCGTCCGCAATATTCGAGAACTTTCGGAACGACTTTACTTCTTAATAAGATTCAACGTTTCAAAATGAAATTCGAAGCTGTACGTACGACGAAAGTCGTTTAGCGGCAGCGCCGCATTTCCGCGCAACTTTTCACCGACCGAAACTTTTCAAAGCTGCCTCCGTTACTTTTCCCTGCCCTCTTCTCTCTCTCTCTCTCTCTCTCTCTCTCTCTCTCTCTCTCTCTCTCTCTCTCTCTCTCTCTCTGTCCCTCTATCTCTCTGTTGCTTGTCTTTTTTCTGTTGTTGATGTTGTTCGTCTCCTTTTCTTCTTTTTGTTTTTTTATTTTTTTTTAGTGGGAAACGCTTGGCGAACTGGCGCTGAATGCATTACGATGCTTTATGCAAAGCGCCTCGCTTTCTCCGAGCGACATATTTTCGGGGATTTCGCGGCTTCTTAAATGCTTCTGTGTGGTCACGTCCTTGTCTTCCACGGAGGACCTCTCAGCGACCTTCTCTGTGCATTGTTCCTTTGACGAAAATTATTCTAGTGCTTTCGGTGCCAAATTGCACAACTTTAATTATTAAAACGAAAAAAATTTAATTAACCGCCCGGTGTATCGAGATAAGAAACTTGAGGTTGACTAATGGCCACAATGGCTATTAATGTATTATTATTAATTATGTAATTAATTATTGTTAGTTTATTTTTTAGTTAGTTTAGTTAGTATATAAAAAATTATTGTAAGAAATCAATAATGTAAATACACGCGCGAGCACTCGGCAACCTACAACGGCAAATGCTCAGCCCATGCTTATCCTAACAACACGCTTAAATCTACGACATACGATATATCGACTGTTAATGATTTTTTCATTTTATGGGTATGACATTGATATAATACCTCGTATAATACTTAAATGTTTAGTAATTGGTCAGATACCAACAAATCCAATAACGTAAACAATATTTTAAATAATGCTACGGCAATTTTAATGGTGCCTCAGTTGCTCCAATTACAGGTGAAGGACCACCATAGTCTAAGAACTATACTGGGGATCTTTATGCAAAATAAAAATTGTCTGCATTGATTGCAATAAATAGAAACGAAATTCGATGTTATTTCTTCCCTTAATGATTTTAACAGATGAGAAATCATATATTGACATCTTGAATTTTTAAGATTTTCCAACAATTTCGAATTTAATCTACTCAATTTTCCTACAAATGCATAAAGATCCGCAGTCTATTAATAACAAACGCGTCCAAATGATTTTGTTCGTCCTGTCCGCAATCGACGTGGTAAATGGCGTCTACGTAAAACGGCGTGTAAACCATTTCTCCCATAAATTTCACCGAGCAGCGAATTTCCAAGTGCAACATGGCGTGGAGTGTTCCTCGCGGATAGTCGCTTGCAGCGGGATCGATTTTATTATCATATTGCGAAAGAAAGCGGGTTGGAATTCTGCGCGGCGCTGATAAGTATTTACTGGCGGGCTGCTCTGTTCCACGACGTTTCTTTCTTCGTTCCCCCCGTTTTTCTGTTTATCGAGAGCAGCATGGCTTCTACTTCTCGCACAGAAACAGCGTAATACTAACTTTTCGTCGTGCGATCCGTTATCAGTTCACCGCGTTTTCCCGTTCTTGTTCCTACAATCAGCACGAGCATCCCACGCGTTCTGGAACGCGGAATTCGACTTCTGTTCAACGAGAAAATGATTATTGATGGATCCTGGGTCCGTCCGTTCGCGGTGAAAGCCCACAACAATCCCAATAATCCCGGAACATTCTCCGAGAGTTCCGTGGCTGCTCGGTCCGATCCGCGATTTTCCGGGCAACTTGGACGGGTTCGGGTCTCGTGTCCACGATCGTCGACGTTTCGGCGAAAGTTTGCGTCACCTGGAGTCACGTTTCCGTTGCGGAAACATAGATTGTTTCGCAAGTATTCGCCTAACACTTGCAATATTGTCACGGGGAGTCCAAAATGTGATTTTAATCGGGCGAGTCGCTCCGATTCGAAATGGAAGCACGCGTTTGTTGACGAATATCGCAATGTGGATTTTTATGATGGATTTTTATGTAAAATAAAAAAAGGTTGGATTAGTTACCAGATACAGAAGCTACATAGACACAACTATTAGGCTGTCTTTTCCATTTTTCTGAAAACTCATGTCTCAAGAATATCCTTGTATAAAACAAACTTTTTCGGAAGCATTTCGATCGGAAATCGGTGGATAGTCGCGGCCATTGAACGGGACGGTGAAAATAAACCACCGACAGGACGATATAGGGCGATCCCGAGGAATCAGAGTTATCGACCCCGTGTAAGCTCGCCGCGGAAAGAAAATGAATGGAAGAAACGCGGCGCGGCGGCGAGATCCAGGATAGAAGGAGAGCGGCTCGAGGCAACGAGCGGGAAGTACAATCGAATGATTCTGGTTCGCTGATCAATTTTATACGCTCGAACCTCTCCCGCCGGGTTATCCATCATGCGGCATTTGACCCCCGCCGGTTTCCTCGATTTTTCGTAACCTTCCAGCACACAATTTCTACCCTCGTCTCTTTTTCTTGCCCGGCCTCGATTTCTTTTATCATTCCCGGTGTCTTCCTCTCTTTGACCCGCGTCCCCGGGACTTCCAACCGCGACACGTGCCTTCAAATTACATGAATGGCCCGTAATCATTATTCCGACAGGTTTCATACTTTTCTCGAACGGTATACGCGAATACATTGTACCAGTGTCGTGAGCAGCCAATAAATAAATTGTTCTTTAGTAGGATAATCCTCTTGTTGAATAATGGATCTATTAATGTCCGATTTTTAACAGTAACATTATACAGCCATTATTTTTTTTCTAAATAAAATTGATCAAAGTAAGCACCATTGTCATTCTATCTCGCGCATTTATTACTATTCTTGCATATTATTGTATATATCTTGCGTTCCATTTAAAAAAGACTGAAAAGTAGAAAATAAAAAAATATGTAGAAAAAAACTTTTTAAAAACCACTCTTATATTAAAATGCACTAAAAAGGAGAAAACAATTTTTTTCGACATCGGTGACTATAAATAGAAGCGTCGAGCGCCCACGAAAAGATTACGTCAATACAGTTTAGCGCTCCACACTTTTATTTATAGTCGCTAATGTCTAAAAAAATTATTTCCTCCTTTTTCGTGCATTTTAATATAAGTGTGACTTTTAAACAGTTTTTTTCACTTACGTACGTGTACGACAATCGCATTGATCAGAAGTCGAATTAGATGTTTAAATTAAAATAGCAGGTGGGATGTTAATTGTTAGAGACGTCCGGTTTCATGTACCTAATTCGTACTATATTTTATTCCAAAGCTGAACGATATATTAATACATTGTTCGAACAAGATCGCTAGATGTTCAGACGCTGAGTATACTTCCTGCGATTATGCTAGCAGCCAGATCGTTAAAATCTCCGGTAAAAAAGAAGAAATTCGGGAACTCCGAATGGGTCGTCTCGGTTACCCGGCATCCCGCGCGCAACTAAACGCAATTAAATTCCTCGGGAACCGCTCGCGCTGATTACTTTTCCCATAAACAGTCGGCGAACTGTCGGAGAGAAGAAATCGGCCAGCGATTTCAATGATAATCCGACGGGAATAGGGGCGTGGATGTCGGACGAAACGATTCGTAAACCGACGTGTATGTCTTTTCGGGATTAAGCCGGCGAATCCCCCCGCAAGTTTGAGCAGGAGATTAAACTTACCTGAAAGTTGTGCTCCCTAGCCGCGCCGCCGCGCCGGCCTGTAACTCGCGGCATCTTGGGATCCTTGGGATTCCTTCTGCAATCAGAGAAGTCGAAACGTCATATTGTGAGCAAAACGACGAATCCGTCTAGTAAAAATTGCGTTAAATCGCAGCTTCCCATTGTAATTTTTATGCATTTATGTACACAAATGAGTACATAAAATTTGAAACGGTAGAAATATTAGAATTTAAGTGTATGTTGCTTTCAACTCGCTGAAATTATTAAACAAAGAAAGACGTTTCTGTTTGGCTTCTGGTTGTTTATTTTGCACAAAGTTCCTGCTAATCGTTACACCAGATTTTCTTTTCCTTTTTCATGGTGGTTTGGTTCACGAAAGAAATTTTCCGAGCACTCGGCAGTCACTTGAATTAGGTTGTGATAAATAAAAATACAAGATCTACATTATCTCTCCCCTCTTTCTAATGAAAACGTAGATTCGTCAATCGAGATTGAACATCTCGAAGCCGCAGCTCACATTTTTCCGGGGATCGCGAAAGGATACGCGCGCAGCAATAGAGGAAAACAGGATTGTTACAGGCTGGAAAGGGGGGTCAGAACGTAACACGACTATCCTGATTCGTCCCACGGGACGTATTCGCGAACTTACGCTGCTCCTGGGGCCGATAGAATCCACGGGGCACGTGAGTGCAACGCTCCTGTACAATCTGTGCGACGTTAAGCGCAGCGTGTAATGGTTTGTTTAGCGGAATCGATGGGCTAAACGCAGCCTCTGCGGATATTTATGCAAATTGCACGGTTTGGGCTCTGATTTGCCACGGATGAGAATTCGGAATTGATTTCGTCTGGCGGCAGGAATAATTCAGATATTGGAAACAGTCTGCAGATTGGTTGTTAGCAAAATTAATCGTGGTAAACCTGTGAAATGGAATTATTGCAGAGAAGCACATTTTAGAGCAGTATTAATGGCGCAACAAGAACTACATCGATTGTGTTGTAAATTACTCTAAATTAAATTAACGCTTCATCTTTTTAGCAAACTTGGAAATCGATTTGTACTACAATCTAGTAGTACAAATTTGATTAGGATCTACATGGTTTGAGAGCGTTACACAAATCATTTTTGTGATAAACTTTGTTTTTTTTCTACACTTGTGTTATTAAATGTATTATTTACATACACGTGCTAAAAAATGATGCAAGACTAACATACTAACATGCAAGTAATAATATCATATACATATGAAGTTTCTTTCCCAAGTACATACTTGTGCTATTAACACTTTCAGACGTCTCGTCTGAAAGTACAACGTAACCAGAACAATGTAGCACTGTCAAATTCTCTCTCCCCTAACAACCGTCAAGAATTCAGGTAACAGGGAGCAAGTTGGCTTTCCCAGTAAGCTTGTTACATTTCTATGTCGGGTTCACGGTTCGTCGAATCTTTATACGTCGTCAGAAGGGTTCGTGGTCCTTCCGTCGCGTTCTGGATCCTCGGAGATCATTGTCTTCATCTTCTAACAGTCAAAAATGTAGTCTAATGACTTGGAAACAAGTGATTGTATCAAACGAACTCTGTATTATCCAAACTCCTATAATAGATGTCAAATTAAATTTAAAATGCGAATTGTAAGAAGAATATAGAATCATACGCGGATGAAACAAGATCATATTATCTCGAGATTTTATCAACTGAAAAATTATTTCAAGCTGAGGTCACTTGCCTCCCCATATGGGGGACACCCCATAATGAGTTCGCAGGATTTTCGTCATTTAACAATATAAACTAATAATGGTAGGATTCATGGAAATATGTATATCGCAATACCACCTAATTTAGCCCAATGAATTTTTTTCATTTACGTAGGTAAAAATTGCAATTTTTCAAAATCCAACAAATTCGAGATCAAAATCGTTTATGACGCGTAAACCAATTAACCAATTCCAATGAAATTTTCGGAGCGTATATAATTTATTCAAGTTAACCAAACACATCCTCTAAATTTTCGTTATCGACCAAGCTAAAAAGGTCGTAAAAATCAATTTGTACTACTGTTTTTCACAATTCCGACCAAATGCATTTCTTCAACATATTCTTTAGACGTCATTTACTAAACTACTTCATCTAGACTTACAGAGAAATTGAAGTCGTTTGGTCCATTAATAATAAAAGTTATTCTGATTTGAAGTATGCGTGATCAGTTTTGCTCCTAACTGTAGAGTCTACGATCAATTAAAAAACCTCCCTTTCCTCTATCAAGTGGAACATCGTTGCGGTCTCGCGCGAGCAAGCGAATTTTCGGCACGACAGCGAGCTCGTTACATTTCTATGCCGGGTTCACGGTTCGTCGCGTCTTTCTGGTTCGGCAGAAGGGTTGGTGGTCCTTCCGTCGCGTCCCCGAGTCCTCGGGGAACATTGTCTCCGGCGGTTTAGCAGCCGGCGCGTTACGTTTTCGTCGTCCGGGAAGCGGCGCGAGGCTGGTTTCTAGCGGCGTGGGTGTCCGGGCGTGTGAATTCTGATCAACGCCGGCTAGCGGCCGTGTGTCGCCGTTCCGGTCGACAATGGAACAATGGGGGGTGGCGCCGGGGACACGTGAAAGGCCTCGAAGAACGTGACACAGGGGGTGGCAGGCAGGCGGGGGCTTGCAGCCGGAAAAGGAGCGAGAAAATGTGCCGCGAAATTGCATGGCCGTGCAACTTTTCGCTGCGGATGAAAAATGGAGGGGCGCGTCCCTGCACACACGCTCGAACATGCACGTACCGGGTGTCCTCCGCTAAACAGAATCACCTGAATATCTTCCTCATTTACGAAGAAATTGAGATATCAAGGTTATTCGTATTTTTGGAAATAAGACTTTATACCTCTACTTTGATATTGTTATAGAAAATGAAAATATGTATATTTATCCAATGGTCTGCATCTGGGACCATAAATAACAACATAGAAGAACAAGTATTTCATGGACTAAAATCGTATTGGTTACAAATAAGAGTTATAAGTAACTGACAATTTTTTCTCTTGTTGGTGAATGTTATCGTTGAGAGAAATTCATTTCGATCGCTTATAACACAGTTATCAGTGAGAGAAATTTATTTCGATGACCGAATTTCTTTTCACTTGTTCATCGTAATTTTTAATGAGAAAATGATTTTTATCGTAGAGAAAATTTTAGAGTAACTGTTATTTTGTGGTCCCTGGTATGCATAACTGTGCCTTTCGATCATTTAATCTGGAGATTCTTGCGTCCGACAATAGAAAAATCTACAATAATGTTGCTATTTGTCAACAAAAACATGAAATAAGTTGTAAGAGGAAATTGCAAGTGGACATAACGGTTTTCAGCGATTTATTGAAATGAATAAGAAAAGAAAGGAATAAATATCGCGCGCACGAAGTCACTCGAAACGGGGACACCCTGTAGGTTCGCGCATAGTCCTGCGAATGAAAACGTTCTCGTTAACGGGGGAAATTTAATCGTATTACCGCCGCGGCCGGAAACGCTCTCGCGAATTACACCGCGTTGACAGGCGGCCGTCCCCGGTACACGGAATTGTTCTCGAGGGTTCATTGATTGAAACAAACGAACGCGGCTTATTGTCTGGACGATATTTTCGCGGGGCCCACCGGTAATTGAAGCATGCCCTGCCGCGGATTAATTTGCGATGCACTTTTCCGGGGATTAACAATTTTAATTGGACGCAGTGAGAGGGCGCGAGAGGGCGCGAGAGACGTGGCGCGCTGACCGTTTTTCCAAAATGGCAACATCGGCTGACCGGAATGGCCCGATATGTTACCCTCTGAATCCGGCTCTCTCTCTCTCTCTCTCTCTCTCTCTCTCTCTCTCTCTCCCGACGGGAACAGATATCGCGACCCGTGCGTTAATAATCCGCGATTCGTAAGTGGTATTTTCCGAGCGGTGAAATTGCGCGAAAGGCTTCGGCTATTAGGCGATTTCTATGCGGGAAATCGCTCGCCTGGAAATAATTATACAGTGTGCTCGATGGGACGTTGAAAAAGTCGATTTGGTAGGCTCGACTTTGTTAATTGAGTTCTGCCGTTGATGAACGTAATCAAGTTTTGGTAAATTAATTTTCGGGGACCTACGTTTGCACAAACATATACACTGACCGTTACAAGTGGTTACGTATCAACCGCCTTACCTTGCAACAGCTTTCGCAATTGTGAGGAGAAACAAAAGCGGGCCCGTTCGGCGAGAATTAAAATTCTTCTGCGCAAATTGCGCAAGCTGAACAATAACAACGACAAGCATCAGCAAACAAACAGTCCTCCGCGTGGTCATTAGTCGTCTCGATGTAGCAATCGCGGGTTTTACCGCGCGTCGGAATCAATGGGAAACAGCTCGCCGAGAGAGACTCGATTACATCCTTTCTCTCTCCCGGCCGGCTTGCTCGATTATGACGCGATCGTAAATTCGTTCCGGTAACCTCGTTACTTTAACAATATGCTGCGAGATTGAAAATTCGCGTGGAAAAAAGGACGCGTGGCAAAATGGGGTGCGATGGGGGGTGGGGAAGGTGGAGAGGGTACGAGAGACGCGAGGTGAATGTCGAAGAAGTTTTCGCGCGACGTCGATTGTCGGTGGCAGGTAACTGGCTGAAAAAAGAGCCGAGCAAGGAGGGTGAAGGACGAGAGAAAGAAGAGGCGGCAGAAGCAGCGCGGTGAGATCTCTGGCAATTTGTCTTATCCTCTTTCTTTGCCCCTTTTCTGTCCCATTCTGCGTCCTCTCGTCCACCCCCTCTCGGCCGCGACTCGCGCCACTTTCCTCTTTCAGCTTTAGCCGATGGTAGTGTGCCTATCGATCCAGTAGGTCCTTCGAAGGGTGTGGTTGTGTTGCTCGGCGTCGCGACGCCTCCCTTCCCCCTTCCCCCTTCCCCCTTTCCCTGCTACCCCTCAGACTCCCATCATTCGGTCCTCGTGTCTTTTACCTTCCTCGAAGCCAGACGCGATCGCCACGTGGCCTTCACTCGGATCCGCGTGTTTCCACCTTTGGCGATCGTCGGGTTCGATCCCTGACTGACCCGTCCTGGGTATATTCCACACTTACTCTACAACCTCCAGCGATAGAAAACAAACGATCCTACATGTACAAAACAATTTATTGATGCAGGTTCAACCCTTTGCGGAGACGAATGTCGTCACACTGCTATTTTTCTATCATTTAATTCCTCAAGTTGCAGACAATTAATGTAATTGCGTACATGATGAAATATTAGTATACAGGGTGCCTCAGCTGAAGGAGGCCACCTAAATATCTCCTTTATTTTTAATGGCACAGAAAAAATATTTTTGGCATAATTTAAATGGTATCGAAGGAGGAATATCATAGAAGAACAATTTTTATTTGACCGGTTATTTTTTCATAGTTTTTTCAAGGTCATCGTTTCATTCTTTATCGGGAAAACTTATCATTTTTTTTATTCCATCTTGTTAATGACTTAAGCATATTCAAATGTATTTTTTTGGCCGCTATAAGATGGAATAAAAAAAATGATAAGGTTTCCCGATAAAAAAATAACGATGACTTTGAAAAAACTGAGAAAATAACCGGACAAAAGAAATTGTTCTTCTATGATATTCCTCCTTCGATATTTTTTGTGTCATTAAAAATAAAGGAGATAGTTAGGTGACCTCCTTCAGCTGATACACCTTCCATTTTCTCAGCACTCAAGACTTTGATACATGATCTAATTCTCTGAGAAATATATTCTTTAATATCGGGTTGGGAAGGAAGTACGTAGCGTTTTCAAATTAAGAATCCAAGGTAAAATTAAGGTATTTATTCATATTATAACACGAGAAGTTACCTCAAAAATGGGAAAAAGTAATAAAACAGAATGGAAAATATGTTATTGAATAAATCTATGAATAAATAACTGATGTTTAACTTTCAATTTTAATTTACAAACGCTACGAACTTTCGGTCCAACCCAATATTTAAAAAATACCTGAAAGCATTCACCTAAAAGCATATACCGATTCTTCATTTCAGTGTTTGGCGGGTATTTTTATGCATAATAAACATTTTCCAGTACAAGGTACTAGAATCAAATAAAAATTTGTCTCTATTCATGCATGAACCTATTCATATATGTATGTCGAACTAACATACAATATTTCCATTAACTAATTGATACGAGACTGGTCGAATCTCACTCGCTGATCAAGTATATTTAAGCGACCCAAGTGAATCTTCCGCAGGATCCAAGCACCGTCCGCAGCCCTTATCAAGCTTCGTTAGACACGATGAATTATCGCCGATCATCGAGACGATCGCAGGATCCTTGGGTCAGGATCCGAACGGTTATAATCGTCCGACGCGGCGCGGCGGAAGGTAACGAGGTTTAAACGAATTTCAATATTAGGTAAAAATGGGACAGCCGGTCGTTATCGGGACGGGGATCTCGCCGAGTGATTTAATGACCACGGGGATTGTAATTGGAAGTCGGTATCTAAGGAAACTCTATTACCGTATTAATTTGTTCGATTCGATTGGAGTTCCGCGGCGCGGCGGCCCCGTTGCTCCTCAAACGCTAAGTAGCCGAAACTTTGTAGTACGTGCTTCCTTACATCTGTGTATCTCCGGGACGAAGCATCAGTTACGTTTGGACCAGAGATATTTCTGTGGTTGCTAGGAGAAACGTCGCATGTAACAATTTCAAAAAATTTGAGTTTATGCATGAATTGAGCTTTATAGTATAGGATTTACGTTTTTACCAGCAAAAAAGTCATAGAAATACATTCGAAAGGCTGAAAAGAATAATATAATTTAACCGATACCCTATGTCAAAGCATTAGTGATCAAAACTTTAAACAGCAATGTTAAAAAATTCTTCAAGTTTAAAGAGTCGATGTAGTAACGTGAATTTCCGGGTTGTTGCGTCTCTGTGTTTGTTTTCTTTGAGTGACTGGCAGACTTTATAACATAAGTGATGATATTTAGAATTTGCATAAACATCCGCCGTATATTCATCGGTGAATGTTCGCCGAATTAAACTCGGTAACAGAGGCATCGCGTTGAACGCGCTGTAGTTTCTTGATTCTGGCGAATTCGTCTGTAAAATTTCTGCAGCATATATTCGAGATGTTCTAATTTATACTCGAATGAAAAATAAATGAATTGTTTGTACAGGCTACAGAAGAATCCCTGATTAAACGGCTCACATGCCCCAGAGCGAGAAAGGCAAACCGACGTCGGACAAAATGATCCGCTTCTTCATTTCTCCGGGCCGAAAGTAATACTTTCGAGTGTCCGGCATTTTGCTGTACAGCAGCGGGGACACGTTCTCCGTTGATAGAACGTCTCGGTAGATTCCGCCGCGTACTCCCGTCGAGATGAAACTTGTTTCGGTTATAATTCGGGCGAGGAGTGGATCTCTGATATGGCAGAAGTGGTCGAATCAGAACGAAATGAGAATACGGGACGTTTCGTATGTAATATCCGGGAGATTGCATTGTCGTGGGCAACGCCGTCGGACGTCGCCCGGGTCCCCGTGATCCTTCCGAACAACTTCTGAACTCGTTTCGCAAGTTGCGCGCGGCTAGGATTCTTTATTCTTTGTTTCCCAGGGCCGGCGTCGCGCTTTATATCCTTCGACCAGGAGGCCCGGCGAAAAAATGGACGGGCGGGAATCTCGGCAATAACGAGCGGCCCTTAGTTACATCGGACAGGCCGCCGGCCGCTTTCCTAATTCCCCTTCAGACAAGAGAAAAATCGTGCCCCGGGTATCCGGCAGGCCTAGCTTCTGAACCCCCGCGAGGAAAAATTGCCCGGGAACTCGTTATACTCCGGAGAAATCGATTCGCAAATCCTTCTTTCCGATCGATCAGTCTTCCGTCGACCGAAGACTATCAAGAACCTCGGGAATGCTGGAGCTACGCTGCTTTCAAATTCCTAGGCTGTTATTCGTATGTTAAATTTATTTTCAATGTTTGACCCTTTAACAAATAATTTCTTTATCTTCAAACTGACTAGTAATATTCATTCTACAATACCCCTCACGTCTAAGGTATTTGTGGATTTAGATGAAATATTACTATCTCGTTTCAATGTACCATGTATGTAGTTTTAGTATTTCTGCAGTGTGACACGGTATCTCTTCTCGAAATTCCAAATTTCGACTTCCTGTATCACGACAAGGCATCAGGAGCAATATTATGGCGTTCGACGTTCAGGTTGGAAGTAGTGTCCGCGTTTTCTGGCGCCTAACCCCTGTGTACACAGAGACACAGAAGCAAAGGGAGAGGGGAGAGGGGGGAGAGAGAGAGAGAGAGATAGATGGCGAGAGGGTTGGTCGCGGCGAGGCGAGGATTAAGGGCGCGTTTAAGGGCTGTTTACGGTTTTGCGGACGGCCGGCTATAAGCCTGCGTGTGCTCTCGGTCCGGCGCGGCGGTGGGTGCGTCGGAATTTCGGATCGTGGTTTATGGATCGCAGGGAATCAGGATGTGGGCCCGCCACGAGGGAACACGATAAACGCTCGTTGTTTGTGCTGGTAGATCGCGTAAGAGGGAGCAATTGGAGGAGCCGGCTGCCGGTGCACGTTAATGCACGGGTAAGTCATTGTAATAAGCTTTGTCTACACGCTGCTCGAGCCGGAGATTCGACGCGTAATAGGATTTCGTTGCGTGTTAATTCGACGTTGCCGACTTAATTGAGACCGAGCGCCAAATGGATGAAAGATTAATTCAATTATTGAAATTCTATCGGTGCCGGACGGATCATTTCACCGATCGTGTCCCTGCTCCGGCACCGACATGTCGATTTCCGAATCCGAACTGGGACGCGTTATCGGTTTTTGCCAGTGTTGCTGCTCTTGGAAGTTCGAATAGCTTCGCGATAGCTCGCACAGTCGAGCTGGGGCCTTTGGAGCTGGGTCAATGAACTTTATGCAAAATTGAGTTGCTACTCCGAAGCTCGTGTAACACTGAATTTATCGGTGAGATGTTCTTTATGATTTCGCTTACTAAAGCTATTTATTTGATAAATCCTAAGTTTTATACGGTTTCTGTGTTAGGGTATACGACTTGAGCAACCTTACCCTAATTCGTTGTCCATGTGCAACAACATTATAATGAAGGATTAGCTGCCGGAGTACGATTTCGACGACCAGTTCGTAATTAGCACCGGTGTTCTATCGAACAAGTATTCGCGATTATCCCGAATGAGCGATTAAGCGCATCAAGCGCGTTCCGCGGCAACATTTCGCGAGACGTTGTCTGTTCGCACTGGTAATCTTAATGCGACGGTTGCGGAGGCTCGAACATCAGTCTTCTATACGCTAGGCGTTAATTCACTGGTGTTTTCAATGTACACGACAGCCTCGGTTCTCTTAGTGGTTCGTTAAGCGCGAAAACTTATAATTTCCACGCTCGTCTCGTGCGGGGAACAGCTGCGCACACAGCTCCGGGGCACGTCATTGTTTGCGACGGCTTGACGACTGGTACAGTAATGAGCTCTATGCCCGCGACTATTTGCTGAGAAAGCAAAGAAAGCGTCTATTATGGCGTACGCGAACTGGGAAAACACGACGATAGATTCGCGGGTGCCTTTTCACGTTCCCAGACAGCCACGCGCGCGCGATGGTTTTACCCTATTTGCGGGCCGCTCCTTTTCGATGTCCGTTTTGTCGCCGACAAGATAGAACAGCATTGCTCGTCTCGGGAAACACGCGGCGACAGTTCTCTCTCTCTCTCTTGCGTCTTTAAAAGAAAAATATAATGCTCGGAAGTGTCTCTTTCCGTGTAGCCGGTGTCACGAGGCCATCGCCAATAATTGGTGTCCGGATAACATGTGTTTTCACTGTAACTTCGATTGTTTGACGACATCCGGACGATTAAGGGGAGAGGACGGAACGACGAAGGATAGAAGGACAGAAGTAAAAGTCTTCTCGACACGAGTTACACGAAGTTTCATACAGTTGGACGCAGGCTGGCAGAAATGATTGGAGCCCTCTAATTAAATACGCCCCACGATTTTTCTGCGAAAGTACAACTCCAGTGGTTGTTTATTGTTTCGTACATGTGCGAGCGAGCTAGAAGACCTTATTTTATTAGATTTAATAATTGGTAGAATTGCCAGATCTGGAAGGAACCTACCAGAACTATAAGCTTGTTAAGATAGTTGTTAAGATCAAGGTAAAAGATTGTTGCTGTCGTGTGATTATCGTAGCAGTAGAGAAATTTTAATTGGTCCTGTCGTCGCTTTTCCGAGTACACGTGTTTCGCAGTATCAATACGGTGTGGTGAGCTTTATGCGCGTTTACGAGGCCAAGGTATCCGGAAAGGGAACGGTGGTCTCGAGATTGAGTTAAGTTCAATGCGGAACAGCATTAAACACGCATATCTTGTGCTACGCGTCACGGGCTTGCGGTTGGATTCAGGTTGTTAATGATATAAGACCCTCAACGTCTTCTCTGACGTCGTCGGGACGTGCACACTTCACGTAATTCCCGAGATATCTCGCAATTTCGCTTCTATCTAAAAGTGTACGCACTGTAAATACACAGTGTGTTTCTTGGTCTTTTATGATAGGTCGATTATTTCGGGCAGTTGTCTTCGTTAATAAATTATTTTAGAAGAATATCCAATAGTTGGGGAGACCATATCGATCTTCATCTGACAATGAGTGTGAGATGAATTCCGTCTATGATATTTCAAAATTTTCATTTTGTACAAAATCATTTTACATTAATACAATTGATTTTTAAAGTTCACCCTGGTTATACCGAATATTATTCCTCGCATATTCAACAAAATGATGTCAACGCATATACTGTAGACTTTTCCGAAACACGGAAGTCAAAATTGCGCTGGTATCCAAATATTTCCGCGACCGTCTGCCTTACCCAAGTCTTCTGCGACGATCGTGCAAAGCGAAGCACGAAATTACCAATTTCCTCTCGATCCCGAGGCCGATATCTTAAAAGAAGTAATCAGCGGCAAGATCAACCGAATCTCGGGGAGTTTCGGACCGCGCGTCGAAAGTTCCGCTGTCTACATCTTCTCGATTCGGGTCTATTGTCTGTTCCGTGGATGTCGGGGGGCAATCTCGCGGAGTAGTTTCGCCGTGAAAATAAATAGCGCAGTGACCAGTGTTAATAATTTCCCGAGTTCATTAAGTCTCCTCGAAGTTCGGGCCCCGAAGAAGTATACGGATTCCATCGGATCGAGTACAGTTACCCGGAAGTTGCTGCGGGGGTTCTCGAAAATTCCGTAACAACGACGGCCGTTAGCGTTCTTCCCGGTGATTAGCTTTCGACGGGGCTCGCGTGCCATCGAACTTCCAGCCGGAGAGCCGATACACACGCGTACACGCACGGACGGGCAGCGTAATCCGAAGTTTTGCGACGTAATTCGCGATTTAACAAAGGAGTTACGCAGCAGCGCGTGTACGCGCGCGACCACGGCCTGGGAATCAGATTTTCCCTCGGACCCGGTAGATTGGACCCATAACGAGCAGGACGTGGAGCATTAAGCTCACCGAGGGCCAAATCCCTTAAGCCAATTTACGTAGCCGAGTCTGCTCCGCTCCGCTCTGCTCCGCTCTGCTCTCTGCTCTGTTCTACTCGCGACCTTATCCTCTCGACTATCCGCCGATAGGTAATGGCGGCGGAACGCGCTGCAAGTATTAAGAGCTTCCTTTCTTCGCAGGATCTTCCTCTCCCCTCCTTTCTTCTGTCTTTCCTTCTGTCGCGACAGCCGCGAGCGACCAACTTTTCATCCTCCCTCAACAGTGACGCACCTTATTAAGCCCGGAACCGGGGGCCAGAAAAAAACTTCCCTAAATGGATCCACCGTTCGACGATTCCCGGATTCATCAATCATCCCCGGGGGGTGGTACGCGCCCGGTGCATTCCTCCTGCGTAGACCGTTTTTCTTTCATAAGGCTTCCTCTTTTTTTCCGGGACGCCTTGCTCCCGGTTGGGGGACCGAGTTTTCTCCCTTTCCTGCGATATTGCCACTCCTGTTGCTGGACTAGCGATTCCGACGCTCTTATATTAGGTCGTTGCATACGAAATGTCCGATTCCTAACAGTAACGTTAAACAACCGCAACTATTTCATGTCAGGGACCCTAGCCAAAACGAAAAAAAGTCATGGGATAACAAGTATTTCAACGAGTAAAATCATATTGGTTACGAATAAGGTTAAAATACTTTTTTTACTGCAATCTATAGCCAATCAAAAACTGATCGACTTTTGTTTAAAATATTTTTTTGTCAGATTATCGCAAGCACTTAATTGAAAAATCGTGAAAAATGTTACGCGGGACACCCGGTATAATTGACGCCGATCTACGACATGCATTGATCAGTTTCATTACAGGCTCGGACAAAAAAGTTAAAAAAAATTCACTTTTACTTTTTTCTAATAATATCTAATTTGTAATAATAAATTTCGTAATATAATCTCCAAGCTTTTTAACATATCAAACAATGTCAACGTTGTACAGGTTGCTTGCAATTCATGCAGTCAATTTTAATTTGCATAAAGATGCGCAGACTACCTGTGATACCTGTGGCTCGATATCCACCCTTGCTTGGCAGGTTAAACAGATCATCCCTCGCACTTTTCGCCGACCGTCGAGGCCATAATGGAAACACCTCGGAGTCTTTTGATAAACACTTGCAGGTCTCGCGGAAACGTAACATATTAGCTGTCGCGGGCCCGCGAAGTCTCACAAAGCTTGCGACGGCGGGCAGCTCTTGCCGGTAGCATCAAAGCGACAAAAGGCTACTTTAATTTGAACGGCGAACGGATTCAGGTCGGGCGTCGCGGGTCGCGCGCGCGCACGCGTTTCCACAACGCCGCTCGTCGTCGCTTCTTCCTTTGGATAAAAGGGGCCGCTCGCGCGTAAGGAGGCTCCTTAATTAAAAAAATTTCACTTTGCATTTCAAAGTCAGACTTCCTCTTTTTATCCGGGGCCCTTAATAACCGCGCGCGGGTCCGGCGCGCTCGTGCGCCCTCTCGCCTCCTTGTTCACCTTTCCACGGGGGTTTATTACGTATAACACCTTGCCTGCGAGGACGATGAGATTTTCTCCGTCTCGGCCGAGGCTGTTACTTGAACCCGCCTTTTCTTCGCGCAGCGCACAATGGACCCGTTCGCCGGACAAAGAAGAGAACAAGAGTGAGAGAGAGAGAGAGAGAGGAAGAGAAAGCGCGTCCAGAAACACAGGAGAATTTCAGCTCGTGCAAAACAAGACGGGGGAGGAGAAAATAATTTATCGAGTTAGCTGGCCGCCGTTGAAAGGTCAGAAGCTGCGCGATATTTAACCGGTAGGGGCGGATAAAGAGGTGGGGACCGGGGGAGTTGGGGGCACGTTCGATGGCCGGTTGCGTTCCGGGAACGCCTCGGTCCGTAAACAAATTTTGTATTCACTGTCGTCGCAGCCGCAGTATTTCCTCTAGGTAGTTTCGTTCCTCGTGGCCCGATCCACTTCCGGTTCACCTACTCTGTTCCCCGTTCCTCCGGTTAGCCGTGTTTCCCGAACCAGCCACGCAGTTTCTATTGGTTTTGCGAACTCATCGCCCCGTCTCGTTTGCATTCGCCGCGCGCGCGCGCGCGCGTGCTCACGCGGACCAGCTTTTTTGAGCCTCTACGCTCCTGATTCGCGGCTGATTTATGCGCGATCGCGCCACGTTTTTGCATGGCTGCCATTTCGAACCGCTACTGGCCGGCGAGTTCCGGTTGCGCGGGTCGAGAGGCTCTCTGACGGAAAATCGCGGGACTCGGCGGAGATCGTCGACGGACTGACCGGAATTAATGTTTTCATTTCCAAGGTAGATTGCCGAGATATATGCTGTAATTATACTGCGAACTTTTATGCGAATCGATATCTGCATCGATAACGGGGAAAGAGAATTATATAAATATTGTTTCTTGTATGCCAGTCCACTGTTTTAAATTGTACATACACCTTTATATCATAAATGCATAAAATCCGCACAGTCTAGTTATTACTAACTAATCAAAAAGTTTGGACTAATGACGTTTTTGCTATGACTAACATTCAAGAAGACTATTAGTCAATTTTAAATATTGGTTGATTATTGCTCTGCTCTGTCGTATACTATGTACATATTTCTAGAGAACATGTGTAAAATTTTGAATAGCATTTTCCTTCTCGTGTTTTACGTATAAAATGCGAGAGGTGTTTTTCAGCCAACAGAATTTGTAACAATTATTCTGCAACCAAAGAAAGCACAAAAATTCTAGATTACGTTATTGGGGATGTTGGATGTTGGATCACGATTGAAATTGCGATTGATTTTAAAGGATTCCGAAACAATTGCCGGTTGACACTGCGTAGCTCGAGCTTGTCCTTTAAAAAGCCGGAGCTAAACTCAGGATCTCGCGGAGTTTCGCGCGAGAAACGAGTGGCTGCGTAAGCTGGCCGTTGCCGAGGGTAATTCGTTCGGCAGGTGATCGCGGTTCGACGCGGAACGAACTGCGTTTCCTGTGCGAAAGCTGAAACTTTATGCAAACTCTGATTGCCGTGTGCGGCAATCCGGTACCCGGTTTCTCTCTGTGTGTCTGGTGCCGTTCGCGGAAGCCTGCCGGTAAATTTGTCGGGCTAGAAGGAGCAGCTCGCGAACGAAGTTCTGACACGAGCAACCGTCTCATTTGTCTGTACGGGCTGTATTAACATGCGTATCTCAATCCCTGACGACACGCCAGCCATTCTCGCCGCGTCGGTAGGTAGCCGAGTAAACTGTTCGAACGCGTTACGAGTGCATTTCACGTCCCATTATACTGAAATTACGCGGCTGCATCCTAATGCCGGTGCCCGCCCCCCTGGTGGGGTAAAAATGACCAAGATCCGAGAGAACGGTAACGCGCGCGCGAACCCTTGTCATGGACAGTTGGAGACTGTCGAATGACCCTATTAATTTCCTCGCCGCCTAGCCTCCAGCGCCGGGCTTTCTCTGCCAGCCCCGAACTTTAGCTCTACCCCAGTTCTCTCCATTTATCTCATTTTGTTCCCTTCGCACTCGATTCTCCATTATTATCGTCACCGTGGCCGTGGTTCGCGCCGCGCCGCGCCGCACTGACTCAAGTACACAGACACCGGGGCCGTCCTGAAGGCCCGTGACAGGGTCCATTAGAAGCGGTTTACTTAGGTCCTCTAGGATTAGTTCCGCCTCTATTTGCGGCTACCCGTTCCTCTTTATCTTCCTGAAGAGCTCCGGCAACCGACTACTCTTGCCGGGCACCCGACGAGTCCCGTCGTCCGGCAAGAAACAGCCACACGCACCAACCAACCATCAACGAAATCGTCGCTCTAGCCGGAAATCGAACCGCCCTCTTATAACTCGTTCCACGCTGAATCGCTTGAAACAGGACACCGGAGAAAAGCCGAGGAAAAATACACACGACTTTGCAATTTGTAGTTCGCGTTTATTTGACCATTTTCGTACATACATATATTGGCTCGCTGTATTTGAATAATCCAGTACCTCGCCTCGTGTCTTTAAAAATGAATTAATCAATACAGAGATTTTAATACCCAATTTGCTCTAACTTCATTTTAAGAAGACGCCAGGTCCTTTCTCGTGGCGCGCCGCGTACTTAACGAGAGAGCCGGAGCCGCGTCCGTCCCGGGGTAGCCAATCAAGCGGGCCCGAACGAGTGCCGAGTGCCCTCGAAGAAGGACTAGCCTCGCGCGAATGGAGCCACATAAGTAGTCGCCGAAATCGTCCAATCAGCATCGCATTCGCGAGCAGAACGCGTGGACCTAGCCTCCCGCAGCGATTTTAGGGGATGCTAGCGTTTCGCGCGCGGGCGCGACGGCAGAGATTCTCATCAAGCAAACTTCTGTCGACAAATTACCGTCGATCCTAATAAGGCCGCGTCTCCATTGACACGAGGCAGGCAAAGGTTTCCGGGGCGTGGCCGTAGGAACATTGCCTTGAGGCGGTTGCTTCGACAAAGGCAACGGCGTCTCGTGCCTCTTCGACGATTTATCCTCCCATCGCGACCCTTTGTGAAGCGAGCGTTATTGACGCCCTCCACGTCGCTCCTCTTCTCTCCTCTCCTCTCCTCTCCTCTCTTCTCTCTTGCTTGACTCTCCTATGGTCGGTGTGTATAGCTGCATTTCACGCGGTCGAGACCTTCTCGGTCTTTCGGCCGCCTCCCTGCTGCATGAAAAGGAATCCTCGTTTTCAGCCGCGCTGTAATTGGAAGGTTCTCGTGCGTGGATATCTTTGATCTGTACAGTTACCGATCCCGATATCCTACGTGCTCCCTGGAGTTTTTACTCGGGGCACCTTTCGTTCTACCGCGCTCCCTATGTACCGGGCTCCGCGAAAATGGAAAACTGATGCGCAAGGTGCCTGGAGAGAGAGCTGCGCCGCCTGAACCGATCGGGTGCGATCCGATTCTCGCCGATTTGATACTCGAAGAACATGTATAGTCGACAGGATATTTTGAAATTTTAAGTTCCACATTGATTTTCGGAGTGCAAGGTCATTTAAAGGTCGTATCACAGTGCATATTTTCTTTAGCCAGACGATGCTATACGTAAAAAAAGATTTGAGAAAACCAGCGGGATAGTGGCTGCTAAACTGCAAAAGACTCGTGTCTACCATGAAACGGGACCAACGAGTAGGCAAATAGGAAGGGCTCTAATTGAACAACAGCTCCGAACCAACTTCTTGATATTTCTCGTCAACTCGGGTCGACGTTCGTTTACCCCCGGGTACATATCTTCCGGTTGGTCGAGCGGGCATGTCCGTCGGTATCGCGATGGAAGATGTCCGGGGGTTCGTATGCGGGGGGTTGGTTCCGTGGATTTCTAAGGGGGCCGCCACGCGAGGATAGATCGCGTGGATCCGATAACGTGCGCGCGGGGGCGGGCTATCTTAAATTAAGATCAAAGCAGCCGGCGTTCGACGGTAGCGGCGCGTACACGCCGGCGGATAGAGAGAGCCCCCGTTAACCATAGATAACCTTTCCAGCCGCAACAATTCATCGTTCGCTCGACTATATTTCTCCTTCGGTGTATCGCAAAATTATGGTTGGCCCGAGGAACTAAATTTTCCTGTCGATGTATGCCCCGCGTAACTACCGACCTGGCGAGCTGGAGCGAGCAGGAAAGATAGACGGACACACAAAGAGAGTAAGAGGGAGAGGGAGAGAGAGAGAGAGAGAGAGAGAGACCCCTAATGGGTTCGCGGTGGTTGATCGCAAGGGGCTACGATTTCATTGGGATGGTGTGTGCTCGGGGGACAGTGGGGGGTTTGGTTCTGGCCTAAGGGGGAGGGGGATGGCCGGAGATATACTCGAGGGCCTCTCTCCGATCGAGCTATCAAATTGTCGCAGTGCGGTAGTGGTGTAGGCAGAGGTTTAGGCAGAGCCAGGCCGCTCCGATTCACCCGACTACTGTCAGCAATGTCTGAAGAGTGACAGAGAGAAAGATCGAAAGCAGATGCGACCAGGGAGGAGGATAACACGAGTGGCTACCGGGGAATCGTCGCTTAGGATCTCAGCTTGTTCCCTCAGCCTGTCCTTGTCCATCTAATAGAATTCCGTTAGTTCCCTCGAACAGTTCGTCTCTCTATCTTTCCCCATATCTCCTGTCGGTTGTACTCCTTTCTCCTCCTGTCTCTCTCTCTCTCTCTCTCTCTCTCTCTCTCTCTCTCTCTCTTCGGCCCTCCTTTCTACAGACAGGTACGACCTTTACAACCTCCCCCGCCTCTGCGTCCCTCGTCCTTGTATTTCTGTCGCTGTCTGCCGGCCCTCCAATCTCCACTCCATTCCTCTCCGCTCAAGCCTCCACTCGACTCCCAAATACTGCAATTTCAGCCTTGTCGCCACTACGGCACTTCAGCTACGAAATGATAAATTCCTGGCCCGTCTGCTTTCCCTTCCCTTCTTCGTTGTTCTACACCTACCAAACGACCCCCGCCCGCGTCTGTCCCATCCAACGGCGGCGCCGTTCCAACGGTAACCGCTCGGTGTTTCCAGCATGGTTAAGCCGGTTCACTCGATTGACCCGATCGCCGCGCGGATAACTGTGTCCCTTCTGTCCTATTGCCTCGATTAGCCCGCCAACCCTGCTGGAAAAATCCTCGAGCCCTTGGGACACCGGTCGATCGGCGCTCCCGATTCTCTCCCCGGCTATTTCGCGCTAGGTGTAAAAAAGTACCGATCTGGCTACGATCCTTCTCAATTAGTATCCATTCCTGATACAGTGGGATTCCATTTATCCGATCCGGCATCGTCGCGTCGCGCGTCGGCTCGCCCAATTTACTCAACTCGGAGCCAGCTCCTATTTTAAAGGGCGACCAAATTGAACGTCGGATTTAATCTGCTCCACCGTTTTCTTGCGGTTGGCAGCTCTGATACTTTGACGTATTCGAACGTATAATTCCTTTATGAATGAAAGCTAAGTATCACTTTAAAAGACCACCGATTTTGTTCGTACCCTTAATATGAGGCGCATATAAATTAATTCGTAATTTTTTCTTCGCGAAGGAAACAGATGATACTCTTCAAAATAATCTTCATCATTTTTTATACATTGTCGCCATCTCGCAAGTAATAAATAAATCTCCAATACGAGGGGCGAATAATCGGGATTTAAAATAAAGTTGCTGTTAATTGATCTGCATGCAACCGGTGCATTTTTCGGTGCATTCCCTCTACCCGGTCGATTGCCGATCTAATCGGCGAGATGGTGGCTGGATAGACGAATCAGGGTTAAACGGGGGCTTCCTGGTTCGACGATCGATCGGAAGTTCCGAGCCAATGGAGAATGGGACAGGGTTACCAGTTTCTCGGAGTTTCGTATCGCGGTACCTAGTTTAGTACTAAACGTGTATGTGCTACGAATGTCCGATGCGGGAAAGATGGAGGAACGGTTTAACGATCGTGGGAGGGGAAACATCGGTTTTGTCTGAAGTGTGAACCGCCCTGTAGACTATCGTTTTCAAGGAACCCATTAACCCATTTGCTGGCTGATTGCTCAGGGCAGTTTATGTCATCGATACGTACCTGCTCGGGGGAGATGGTGATTAGGTTACTCTAACGATCGCATTTGGAAAATCGAGCTCTTCTAAGCTCGCTTCGAGCTACTCCCTTTATCGCCGATTATCGAACCGTTCACGCCAGCTTGCGTTTTTATTGTATTCGCATGTTCGCTCTCGAGAACAACCATGAAACTTGCTTTTATACATAGAGACGTACAGTTTTAACCAAAGGGGAAATGAAATCGTCTTACTAATTGATTTCGAAACAAGCCCGTACAAAGCTCGTGGCAAGTCGGACTCCTCGAGTAAAAGGGGCATTGTTTGAGACTTTCCAAGGCGATAAGGGTTCTCCGAAAGGGGTGTGCGTTGCAGTGCGTGTTTTCAAAACAGTTGTAAACGAGCTGCATAAAATTTATGGTGGTCATAACGTTTCGAAAACTCCATTTTAAATGCTCGCCGACTGGCAAGCGTGTGCGAAGCTCTCGCTTGAAACACAGGAGTCGTAATTTCTCGCGAAATCTTTGTGAAATAGTTTCGCGGGCGACTCATGCATTTTGTAGCGGGAAATCAACTTGCTGTTTTACAGCGGTGGCATCTTTTGCCGCATGGTCAGGCGCGAGCGGTTTCAGCGTATAAGAATCCTGATTCTCCCGAAGGAAATTGCAGGGAATTTAGTGTGCCCGGTGCCAGACGACGAATCTGCTTTTCTCCGTGACCAGAGGAGAGACGGAGAAATATCGACGACCCCGGAATCGAGCCGTTCGTATCCCGGCTACGTACACGTCATAAATACGACCGAACTCGCAGAAAACCCGGCCGATATTTCTGGAAACGATCGCGGCGAATGGGATTTCGTATAAATTCGCGTGCCGAATTCTCCGATCTCTTAACAGTCCGAACGGAAACACGGGGAACGGAGAAAATTCCGATGAAAACGCGCCAGCTGCCGTGCCGCGCGCGAGAGCCAGCAAGTTGATCAAACAATTATAAATTTTCGGGCTGCCGTGGTCTACTATGAATTCAATTTTTCACCGGCCCGTCAGCCGGCTGTGTCGGATCCCGACGGAATCCGGCCCACGACGGGACTGCCACGAAAATGTCAACCGGCAAATTATTTTCCGGGATTTCTCCGCGAGGATATCGATCATTTCAGATCAAATGCTCGCCGCGAGCTTTGCAATTTCTTCGACAGGTTTGCCTTATTCGGAATTCATTCGTTATGCAGGAGAATTATTTATCCGCTTTAATGTTCGTTTTGTTTGACAAGTTTCCGAATTCTAGCATAACTTTATTTTACTCTTAGAAATCCGTTCGTCATGCAGGAAGATTATATTCTCAATTAAGTCGAGAAAAAGTATAACGTTTTTTCGGTTAAGGTCTCGCGCAAGAATCTATGGTATCGCGTAAAAGGAAATATACGATTCCATTAAAAAAAAAAACAAAACAAAGTGATAACTTTTAAATGTCGAAAGTTCCTCCATTTATACAGAGGTAATGTGCACGGTGTAACGTCCCCTACGAAACTGTTCAACTTTCATTGGAAATGTTTTTTGATATCAGTTTTGATACCGGTCTGCGGATGTTTATGGTGGTGCGCGTTTTTATGAACTACTTTAAATTCATTGGGATGGGACGTACAATTCTTCTTGTCTTTATAACGTCGCCGCTGGAAAACGTTTTATCGTGGCGAGCTTTGAGAAACGGCAGTGAAATCGGAGGACAAATTGATTGCGTCGAGATGTTGCTTCTACTGTCTGCATAGAAAATTCATTGACTAAATCTTACATCGGCAATGTGGAATGTTCATTGTATCTTCGTTTGAGCATCTTCTTCGATACAGACATTTTCTTAAAATATCTCGATAAATGATATCTTTTTTTTTACGATTGTGCCTCACATTTCCATAAAAAAATAATGTAATTGTTTAATGCATGTGCATCATTGCAGTTCTGAAAGAAACTTGATCTTACCAATAGCCTCTGAAACAATTGATCCACCCTGTATACGAATAAGAACCAGGGACCAAAAATAAAGAAAAAAATTCGAAGAACAAAATGATTAAAAAATATCGATTTTTATACTTTTTGGTTACAAGTAACAGTTGTTAGTGTTCAAAAAATTGGATCCTCATCAATAACTGTTATCGATGAAGAAAAACTGTTTCAATTGCTCAAAGCAATTATCGATGAGAGAAATTTATTTCGATCGCTCATAACAATTATCATAAAATTTATTTGTATCGCTCATAACAGTTATCGATGAGAGAAATTTGATGAGAACCCAGTTTAGGAGTCGGTTGAAATTAGGCCACTTTTCCCTTATCGGGAGCACAGGTATGCATTCCAATCTCGAAGATCGCGGAATTTCTTCGTCGGGTAGGATGAAGTATTCGAGTCTATTAGGTAACACGGCGCAAGTAATTAGTCCAGGGAAGGGTTCTTTATGAAGAGTTAGACGTCCGTGGTGAGCAACTGAGAAGGTTCGTGAGCGATGGTTCGACTTCGATATCGAGCACGGATTCCACTGAAATGAATTCTACGCAAAAATTCCCACCAATCAGCCGGCGGATTGTTCGGGTCTTTCAGCCGTGGGACACTCGGGTGAGCATGGCCGCCGCGCCGCGCCGCTGGCCAGAAACGAAATCGACGAAATCAATTTTTAATGGAATCAACTGGCGCTTTATTAATCAACGGAATTCGAGCCATTCCCCGCGCTATGCATCCTAATATTGACGCGTCGGAATATTACCCGGGCCCGTGATTCAATCATTTTAATCGCGTCAGCCTGTCGAGCTCGAACACCCGTTCCCGGCGATTCGCAAAAATTAAGTTGATCGCGATATATCGTCGCCGCGCGAACTCGCGTTTTCGACACAGTGTGCGAGAAGGCAGCTGCTGAAAATGTACGCGCTTACGCTCGCAAAGGAAGGGGACCCGAGAAGGGGTCTACGATTTTTATGAATTTTTTGCCCGATGGTATTATACATGTTTCTAATTGAATAAATACAGGGTGTCTCTATTAAGCGTGACCACCAGACATCTTCAATTTTGACAACGTAAAAAATTTTTTATGTGTACATTGAATGATATCCAGGGACCATAACTGTTATAATCAAAAAGAAAGAAAGTCATAGAATAATAACTTATTATTAATAAGTATTACATTACATCAACTAAATTCGTATTGGTTACGAATAAGGATTGTAACACTTGTAACAGTTATCATTGAGAGAAATGTATTTCGATCTCTCATAACAGTTTTTCATATATTTTCGTGTTGCAAGGCTTAGCTGGAAAAAGAAACAAATTCAAACATGTACCGTGAATTCCGAGGATGGAGGTCAAACTTAAATTTAACTGCTACGGAGAAAGTGTCGTTCTTTGCACGATGAATGTCGAGAATTCGGTTCCCTTCGACGAATTTGATTTCATCCCCATTATACACGGCTCGGAATAAAATAGCGTCGTAGGATTTGAACGTCTTAGCGTTACGACGCAGTCATAGCGAGAAAGCTTCAGCTTTAAAGGGACGTCTGACGCAGCTTCGCTTATCTGATCCCGTGCGCCGGTACCTTTGGACGCGCGAGCGTGCTCGCCGCGCTCAAGACACGGAAAAAGGGTGCTTTAAATCGAACAAAGGCTTTCACGGTAAATGGTGGCGCGTATATACCGAAGGAGGAAGCCCTTCCAGCAGCCATCCCGCCGATTACGAGCCGTTCGAAAACTTCTTTACGACGGATCCGCGTCGATCGCGCGTCTCGGAATACTCGCGGCGAAACGGCGGCCACCCACTCGCAAAATGGCCGTGCCCTCGGATAAGTGCGTCCTCGCCAAATCCGTCCAACGAATACTCGACCTCCGCGAGAATTTTATCGCCCGATGGCCTGCGGTGTCGTCTCTCAAAAATTATCGACGTCACGATCCCTCATGCCGCGATTTTACTGTCGACCCTCGCGAGAATTGCTCGATCGAAACTGCTACCCGTTCGTCGTAATAATCAGACTTCGAGTCTTCAGACATTTTCGAGATATTGTTGATAATTCGATAATTCGATAATTTCGCTTGGAAAAATAGTACAACAATATACCTGGACTGATTTTCTGACGCACTTTTGCAGTGCATCGTTCATTTTTGTCCAAGATATTTTTCATGATAGAGCGCCACTGGGAAACTGGAGACTCTTTTTGCGCGTACAGTAGAACTCCGATCATCCGTGCTAATTAGTGGCACATGATTTTTCGGATAATACAACAATTATTTCCACACGTGATACATAGTTTCAGTGCTGAACTTAATCCTTATTGAAGTGTGCAGTAAATTGTGTAGCTTATGTGTTGGCTTAACGCAAACTAATTCTTTGTGGAAAGTGTTCAAACGATAAAGAATTCGAACGTCAGAGGCCCGGATAATCGAGGTTCTACTGTACTTTCCAAATAGTCGATTTTTTGGAAAGGAAAAGAACCGGGTCGGATTAAGCGAAGAAGAAATGTGCGCGCTATACGCAATAAGTATCGTCCGCTAAGCGCGACGACGAACAGATTGCCGAGGAGCCGGGAAGCTGTCCGAGTTGCAGCCTGTGTGCGGCTGGAGAGGATGGGGCAAGATGGATTGGGGAAATGAGAGAAAGACGAGGCTGATCAGTGCGATGTAATTTAAAAAGTTCCCTTGTCTCCCGTGAAATTGATAAATCGCGCGAACGTCTTCTTTCCTGCCACCATGCCGCGTCTACGATCCCCTTTCGTCCCCTATGCTCCGCTCGGACCTTTCTTTTTCTCAGGATCGCCGGTAATCTGTTCCTACGAGCGATAAATTCAAAAGTCCGTTCGTCGACCGACACCTCGGAAACTGCATCCTCTGCACACTATTAAACGGCGTACGTTGCACGTAATTGTCTCCCGGACCGATTCTTCACTCTTTTCCATCGGTGAAGTGGGTGTCTCGATCTGTGCGTAAATTCCGAGGCCAAAATGTCGCTCATATCGTGTACTAACACTGTTCTCTTTCTTCTCCTATGGCTAGCATAAAACATAGAAAGTAATGAAACATCGAAATACAATATTTACCCATTAATAAAACCTGTTTGTGTTTCCACTGATCCTCTAATAAAACTTTTACTAACATGTTGGCGACGTTTTCCCGATTAAAATGATACCAAACACGATACAGTTTGAACCACAGTTACTCGTCTAAATCACGATAATGTAGAACCTCCATTATCCTCGATTATCCAAACATTACCTTAGAAATGTAATCAGAAAAATGTCACAAATATGTTGGCATAAAATTCACGAAAGAAATAATGAAAAACAAGAAAGTTTCTGTTTAAAAATGTTGACGTATATACTTTCTCAACATCCAGGCGGAATACTGGTTTAAATGTAACAATTTTCTCCATTACGAAAATACAGGGTGTCTCGTTGTCAGCTGAAGGAGGCCACTTAAATATCTCCTTTATTTTTAATGGCACAAAAAACAATATTTTTGGCATAATTTAAATGGTATCGAAGGAGGAATATCATAGAAGAACATCTTTTTTTGTCCTGTTATTTTTTATCGGGAAAACTTTTCCTTTTATTTCATCTTGTTAATGACTTAAGCATATTTAAATGTATTTTTTGAAGAAAACTATGAAAATATAACCTGATAAAAGAAATTGTTCTTCTATGATATTCCCCCTTCGATACCATTTAAATTATGCCATAAATATATTTTTTTTGCCATTAAAAATAAAGGAGATATTTAGATGGTCTCCTTCAGCTGAGACACCCTATACATATACTTGGCCAGGCTCAATTAATATCTGAATCCCACAGACGAATCTCAGCCGTTATCCTCGATCCAGAATTACGACTGAATGAAATCGCGGTGTTTTTGCTGTTTTCTGTGGCGGCATGGCACAATGGATGCGCCCGAGCAGGATACGCATAAATATGGCCGGCTAATGCCGAGACAAACGCGAATAAATGTTTAATACACAGCCGACGAGCCCTGGTCCGAGGTTCTTCTTCTCTCCGGAGCATTTACATTTTAAACCGCCCCGAGCACAGCACACCGCAAGAAATTCCGAACGCGAGATCGCTCGAGGATTTGTTGCCCGCGGAATTTGTGAACACGCCTGCTGTTATTGTTGTCGGCGAGTGTGCGGCTCTGTGCACAATGGCCAACGGTACTTGCAGGATTGCGTGAGGGATTATGAGTGTGTTAGCAGTGTGTTAGGGGCTCGCCCGGAAATTCTGCTGTTTGTAAATAGGATAATGCCGGGAGAAGTGGGGATGGACGAATGAATTTTTTCCAGAAAGATTTAAATTTTACGCATTTGAAAGTTCGATTAATTGTACTCGATTGTACTTCATTTAGAGTTTAATTGAAATTTTTTAAAAACTGAACATTTTATTTCAACTTTTCTAAATTGCAATATAAAAATTCGCGTATTACTCGGAATAATATGTTGAAAGATAAAAGGAATTTTCTTCGGCATCAACAGAATGCCTCATTGACGTGTGTTTGTGAATCACCTCGAGTATTCGAACAATTTGCATGCCATTAAAACTGCCATGGTGTTGAATGTATAAACCTGTATTGCTGCAACCATGAATAATCGCTTGACGAAGATTTAATGCTGCGGTAATTGGAGTAACTATCTAAGGATAATCGACAAGAAAATATTCATTCGAGGTTCACACTAACCTCGCACGCAGTTCCTCCGGTAAATTTCATTGTCTCAGCCCATTCTGTCATAATCTAGACAACGCAAACATAATTCATTAAGACTAATCCATGAAGAACACAAATAAATACAATCCATTCTACTAATAATAAAAGAATCAAATCGATATCCATCATGAATATTCCCAAAAAATCAAAATTAAAATGATGCTTAATTAAAATCTGTTCCAATTTTTTTCTTTGGGTACATATTATAAACAGAATGGCTAAAAATTTGGATGGACATATTCTTTCTATTTTCATAATGTAACGTAAAATGGTAACGTTTAGTGCTGCGTGAAGTCTACCGATTCTAATGTTAACGTTTGATTATCATCGAGATGATCGTCATCAGAAGTCATCCGAGTAAAATTATGCGCGGCGCGTATGGTCCTCGAGCGTGTATCGGAACGATTCAATGAGACATCAACAACGACGGATCTGGGCTGCGGGGGCGGTCTCATCGTTTATCATCGACAACGGCGAGCGTCAGCGGGATTTATCATCAAAATAGGGCGCCTCGATCATCTGGCGCGAGCACTCTATCATTAGAAAACTGAGAAATTGCGAGCGTTTCGGCTCGTTCCCCTTACGTATTCATCGAGAGCCCGTAGTTCGGGAAAAATTGTATAAAATAACTCACGACTCCACGATTGTAACTATTCCTCCAGTGTGTAATGTTGAATTGAAAATCTCAACCGAATGTCCATATTACGAGATGTATCTCATTAATCCATCTGTAGCGAATCATCCTAATATCATAATCATACAGAGTGACCTAACATAATAACCGAACGAAACGTACACACGTTACATGAACCGGGACTAACTTAATGCAAACACATTCGAACAAGTTCCAATCACCGTGACCGTAAAATAACTTGTATGATTTACTTGAACTTGATCCCATCCCTATTTACAACCACAGAATATCCGCAGGAATAAAATAAAAGAAGGTACTGTGTTAAGGACGAAGAACGTTCTCGCGGCTGGATATCCCGCGCCGACGAATATCGGTCGTATTTCATGTAGGTAGACCGTCCTAATGCACGGTATAGACCGATCCCTCGGATAAAGGAACCGCGAAAACGTTTCCTCGTGGGTATTAGCGTCATCCCTTTGCCGAAGATTGATGGAGCTATCCTGACAGGATCCTCCTCCTTCGCCCTCCCTGTTTGCTCGCCCCCGAGCCCTTAGAACCGGGCCAGGGTGCATAAAAAAATCACCCTTCCTGTCTCGCATCGGCCCCTGCTCACCCCTCTGCTGGTGGGTACCTTTGCCCACACACCCCCGCAAACGGTTACAGGTCATGTCGATATTTATCACGGGCTCGATGCTTGTGGGAGGGACCATCGGGCCTCAGTCAGCCGCAGGGAATGCTTCTTAATCGGAATAACTGGCGGAATGACGATTTTTCGGAGATTGAGTCGTTCGGAACTGGATACAGGGGACACCATAACACGTGGGCGTGACCGTCATAACCACCGCCTGTTGGAGAAAATAAAAGTCTGTCCTCCTTTTAGAAAGTTTCTTAAGGGAGATATATAGGACGATAGAGAGACTCTCTCTCTCTTAAACGCCACGAGGGTCTGATATTTCTACCTCTTGCAGGGCAGAGTTCGGCATTAATCGGTTAAAATTGTAATCAAGATTGATTGATTAATGTGTACGATTCAAAAAGTAATCATTGAAAAACCGGCGATTGATTCAATCGATTGAAGAAGCTATTCGTCAATCGTTGATTAAATTTTTGCCCAACTCTGTTGCTGGGTAAAAGCAACTTTTTTCGAACAATGACCCATCCGCGTACCAATCAGCAGGGAAACCGAAACATGTGATTGCCGTAAATTCTAGTCTCACAGCGGTCCCTTTCGTGCCCTGTTTTTTGCATAATGCCCTCTTCTAAATTCTTCAGGAAAATCTTGCGCAAGATCAGTGATGTTCGAACCGCGGTAGAGAGAACATCTCTACTCAAAGATTTGTCAACTCAAAGCTGACGGTTGCTAATATGTGTTTTTAATAGTGCAATTTAATAGTAATATTTAATTCGATTATAGCATATTAAGTTGGCAACTAAATTCGCGATCTTCTGTTTCGTAATTCTTTTATTGTATCATATTATAACCTTATTCAATGACCATTCCTTTTGAACTGTATATCATTGGAAAGCTCTGAATTTTGCAATTAATTTTATATAAAATACTCGTGCTTAAAAAGTATATATGAATGACTTTGTTTGAGAGAATGTGGAGGTCGCGAATTTAGTTGCCAACCTAATATGATTAATTTATTGTTAAGAAAGTGAAAGTGAAAGTGATCAGGCACTACCTGAAGTCAGCTGTGCAGTTCGTCTCCGAATGGCCCAGTGACGCACACCTCGAAGCAGCAAGTGCATCTAGAGCTGAATAAGTGAGTTTTAATTAAATCAATTTCTGCTCCCTCTCTTGTTAACTGCTTCAAGGTTGACCGACATTTTTGGGACACTGTGTGTGTACGTGTACTTTCATTATATGTATACGAAATTAGCACAATTTAAATATCGATAATTTTTCGAGAATCCTGGTAGCGTTTAACTAACGATTCCGAGTTCATAATTTCTTGATAAAAATGCAGGAGAAGCATCGATTTCACGAAGACGGGGATAAAGAATAATTCGGCGGCGGGTGAAAATGTTCGTTTCCCGTCCGAAAGATTTTGTTAACGCGCCGATAGACAAGGGCGGCACTCACGTGTGTTAATTAAAATGCGACATCGCGCATAATAATGCTGCGAACCGTAGGACGCGGCGCGGGCCGATTCGTAATGCAGAAATTAATGAAAATCATGGAATTAACTTTTCTCATTGGCGTTTCCGTCTCGCGGACGGTATAATTATGTCGTCGGTGATTATTTCTGTGTGCTTCCGTTCGCTTCCATAAAAATGCATTAGGTAATATTTGTTTTCATAAAATCGCGCGCAGTTTAACTCGATTACCGAACTGTATGAAATAATCGAGACTGAAGGTTAATCAGAACGAGCGAGTGTACGCTTGGTAACGATGTTTGTCCGATCGATTGGATGTACACCGACGTCAACGTTACTTTCGAATGGCTTCGGAAAATTACCAATGATTCAAGAATTCTTTACCCTCTTCTACCCTTTTGTCAGGAATTTTCTTGTCCGTTAATCAAATCTTTGGAATTTTATTTAGTTTTCTGATTAAAAATTGATTTATCCGTCTATCCTTTTGTCAAGGATTTTATTTTTCGATGAAATTTTTTGATTCTATCGAAGTGCTCATTCGTCATTCAAATTACTACGTATTTTTATCTTCGAGTCATTGATATTTTGTCCACTTCAATGTCGCGTCTGACCATGACCACAGCTAATTCTACTTCCTACTTATACTGGATAAAATTAACCAGATCTTTATATATGATAATACTAAATATAATAATAATAATTAAAACTGGATATTGAATGAATCTTTATCGCAGACACAATTATTTAAATTATCTTTGGAATGGATAAATTAAATTTTACGTCCACAATGTCGACTTTAAATAGAGAACAGTGAAGAACTTTTTCTCTCGAAAGTTTAAATTGAATCCAGAATTTAATACAAAATCAACGAATCCTTGGGGAAGTGTTTATCGTTCAGTGTTGAAAATATTTGTTCACGGCATGTGTGTTTCGTAAATTCCAGCGGAATCGTGAGATTGATTGAAAAGTATTCAACTTTAACCTCTGGCTGTTTGTGAAATTTCCAACAAGTTGTAAAACTAGTAACAAACTTTAGCTTTAGCTTTGTAGTATTCCGGTAGATAAAGTATTAAAAATCTGAAAAACGTGGATGTTTTCGACTGAACGAGTTTCTCGAAGGTAGCATAAATTTTTAACAGAGCGAAAACGTCTGAAATGTCTGGCAGGAAGATACATTACAGTAGTTTCTAGATTCGGTATCGCGTTGCATATCGCCGGGAACAATAGAATCCGTCGAAAATGAGCGGAAGGGAGCAGCCGTTCAAGCGTTGCTAAATGTTTATTTCAATATCACCGGTATAATCCATTGTTATTTGTCTTAGCCGTTCCGCTTGTACATTCGTCGATGCGAAACGTGACCGGTCGTTGGTTTCAGGGATCACTGAAACCACGAGGCTCGATTATGCTCCGCCGAATTCACGGGAAGACCTCCAATTTACGGGCGGAATCTTTACCGCACCGCAGAGAGTCGGTCGAGATACTAGAGTACAAATACGATTATCGTAAATCGAATCCGAACGGAAATACTCGCAGCAGAATCAACAACAACCGGTATTTCATCCCTCTCGCGTTTCATAATTTTATTTATATTCGGTTTCTTTGCGCTCGAACAGAGCTCTAATTTCAATCGAATCTTTAGCGCTATCACGGTACGCTCTCAATTAATCTTCCTTATTGTTTATTATTTATTTAATCATTTTCCTGCATTATATCGCTGAGAAATCAAGTGGTTCTATGCTCTTAATTAATCTATTTGTTTTATGAAATTTCTCTATGGCATATCGTTGAAGTGACCTTTGAATTCTAAATCGAAAATATGAAATTAATTCATTCCAACAAATTATAATTAGATTTTTCTTATGTCGTCACAACTAAAGCAATCAATTTTTAAATGAAGGCTATAGTGAATATTCATTACTATTTAATGAAATGTGTATCAGCGATATGACCGTGAAGTGAGCTTTTCAATCAACTTGTTTCTTTAATTCCTATGTAGAGGGCGTCTCAGTTCAAGGAGGCCATCTAAATATCTCCTTTTATTTTTAATGGCACAAAAAGAATATTTATGGCATAATTTAAATTGTATCGAAGGAGGATTATCATAGAAGAACTATTTTTCTTGTCCTGTTATTTTTTCATAGTTTTTTCTTAAGGTTATCATTATTTTTTATCGGGAAAACTTATTTCCTTTTATTCCATTTTGTTAATGACTTAAGCATATTCAAATGCAATTTTTCAGCCGCTATAAGATGGAATAAAAAAGAAAATGTTTTCCCGATAAAAGAATATATAACGATGACCTTGAATAAACAATGAAAAAATAACCGGACGAAATAAATTGATCTTCTATGATATATTCCTCCTTCGATACCATTTAAATTATGCCATAAATATTTTTTGTGTCATTAAAAATAAAGGAGATACATATTTATAGATGGCCTCCTTCAGCTGAGACACCCTATATTGTCTATTATGCTACTCTTGTCAGTAGTTTTATTTCCCTTCGGAACTAGATTTTCTAATTCGCCTTCTCTGAGATAGTCCTTTACAGTCAGGCTGATTTCTATCGCCTAGAATCGACTACAATCGAACGTGAAATTTATTTCCAGCAAATTGGAACAAAGAGCGAAATCAGCGAAAACAACCAAACCGGTGGCAAATTGTTGACAGAAATTGCGGAACAGTTGTGGGTGTGTTCAACAGAAGACGGTTGGCATAGTTTGTCGAGGAAGAAGTTATTGCGGGAGAGTACAGCGAATACAGACAATAACTCGAGCATTCTCTGGGTAGTAACGAGCTCGCTTGACGTCGGTACTATTTTTACATATTCAAAAGAATCGTCGCGTATTCTGGACTCGCGCGGCGCGGCGTGGCGGCGGGCAGACTTGTTTCGAGTTTCAGCTTCTGTTCGATTCAGGGCCCTCTCCTTGGCTCCTGGGCGCATACATGGCCGATGAAAGACGTTTTCCCTCTGCCCCCGTCGCGTCGTCGCAGCCGTCGCCGCCTACGCGCAGCACGGGGGAAAAACTTTCATTCGAGTATCCGGTGAAGTGCACCGTTATGTACAATCTACATAATACATATATGTATACGCGGGCCGTATGTATGCGCCGCGCGGAGCCAATATAAAAGTGTGGTCCCACTTTTCAGGATATCGGCGGAAAAGCTATGAACTTAAACGTACTCGAGGCACCGACGCCGACGCTCCGCCTCGGCTTCAGAAAGAGAAATTATATTGCGCTACGTTAAACACACACAGCAAGAGAGAGCGAGAGAGAGAGAGAGAGAGAGAGAGAGACACATACCTCCTCGAACGTTAGCTTCACGGGAAATAGAACAGTCTTTGGCGAAAGAAGAGTTTCGCCGAAGTACCGGGAAAAGCCGGACACTTTAGACTTTGGACTTTTGTTAATACGCGCTCAGACCTCTTCGTGTACTTCCGCCAGGACCTGAAAGTAGCTCAAGGATGTTTATCAAGAAATCATCCTTCTAGAGTGAAAACTCCGAGCAATAGCAATTCCATAAAAGTGTTGCTTACAATTTATCTAGTAAACTAATCCTTCTAACATCTCAAAAAAGCTAAAATCGGTTGGTCGAGTTTTGAAAAGGTTTAAAAGGTGACTACTTAATTTTCTCCCCGACTGTATCAGCACGAAAATTAATTTTTAGAAAATTTTACCTTTTTACCAACCGCCTTCTGTCAACTGAAAGAACGTTCCAACTTTAGTCGAAGGACTCCTTCGTTCGCACAAGCGGCTCCGCTAACTCGATGATCCTTATAATGGATTCCCGAAATCAGAAGCAGACATCGGCGAGTCCGAAAGAGCTATTGACCAGACTAACATCGGGAAATTCGTTAGAGATAGCAGAGCGCACTCGGGAGACCCCAGGGCGAGAGTGTATCTAACTTGTAGGGTTTTGATGGACATTGTATCAAGCCCCAAGGATTCGCAGCGAGCTATGTCGAAGATGAGAGGCGGTACAATGGCAGCACGTTCGACTTAGAGACTTAATAGAAACACCGGTAGATCGAAGAGACTCGACACAGACACCCGCTAGACTTAAGAGACACGTTATAGATATTGCAGCATGTACCTGCTAGATGCCATAGCCGTCGCACTGGACCTAAGAGCTTTACCACGGACACACTGCAATGTCCACAACACTCGATGGACGCGCCGGCTAGATCTCCGAGAACTGCTGTAGAGGCTGTAATAACTGAAATGTTCGATAGCAGCGCCATTGTGTCCAGCACAATCGTGTCGAACTTTGCTAAAAGGCGTGGCAGACTGAGGAAATTACAAAAACTGGTATCCGCGTTGTCAGATGATAGACAATCAGTAGATGTTCTAACAAAAATCATTGTGGACTTTTTCGGGGGGCAAAAAAGTGCTTAAAGGTCTTCCAGGGCTCTCCAGTACTCCCAAGGTCCTCGAGATCCAAGGCTTCGATCCAACAGATTTGTTAGATTTTCCAGACTTCTGAAACTTCTAACGTCTCTGACGCCACCGAGTCCCCTCAGGGTTCCGGAAGTTTTAAGACTTTAGAGACCCGAGAACTCCAACACCAGAAGATTTAGAGGACTCGAAAGATTCTTTAAAGACTGTGACTGGAAACGTTTCCAGGACCTTAAAGACTTTGTGATTCTCAGGATTTTCAGGATTTTTTTAACTCTTTGATGATCCCAAAGACTCGGATGAGCCTGGAGCTTTTGGAATCTTTGAGGTTGAAGAACCCTGCCATCTTCTGGGTTCATAGGGCACCTGAGGATTCTGAGTCTGTAACCTGTTGTACCAGGACTGACAAGTATAGTCCCTGTTGTATGTAGTATGTTTCCTCGGTGTGCTTTTGTCTAAGTCTGTCGCGTCTGATGGCTTGTGTGCTAAGTTTCTTGGGTCTCCTATGCTAGCACATTACCGACCGGTGATTATTGCTTAATTTTGAAAAATCTATGGTTCATGGCTAAACACGTTTTAATGGAACCATCAATAGTAACAACAATTTTCATTATGAACTAACAATACACCCTCAATAACGTCATCTAATAGTTTCATTTAAGATTGCAATGTAAAAGAAAATTTCTATGCGTTCTTTTGGCATAGCAAAATTATTGAAAATCCTATTAATAGGCTTCCGGTAGGTAAATTGCTAGGTTTCCTAGATATGATGCCTAGATTTGACACCTCCTTAGTTACTCTCCGATCTTTTCGCTGTCGAATCTTCTCTATCTGATAGTAAGTACTTACACGAGGCTTCCTGTGTCCGATGTGGTCCTATCGCGTTATCCAAATCTGCCATCACGTACACTTAGTTTCTTCGGGCGAAATCTATCAGCTAGCATGTGTGTTAGGTTTCTTGGTACTGAGCCGGATTACGTGGACCAAATATAATTTGTCGAGTTAGGGTCTTAACCCGAATCTTCGCAATTCGCACAAGGTCTCTCGAGGGTCTGGTACCACCAAAACCAAATCCCTTGGGTCCCGAAGCGTCTACATCGGATTTTCCGAGTGCAGCAATGCTGGTATCAGTTCTGCCGAGTCATAAACTTCGAGTTTGGAATTATCTGTGGCGGATTTTGGAAGTTTCCCAGTACCTGTAGAGCGGTTACGTTAGTTCTTGTACTTCGACTGTTTACCGTGTACGTAGCATGGCGGTGTGCATTGAATCTCTTGATCTCTCGACGCTGTATCCACCGAGTTTCTGCTTTTTACACATCAATATCAAGTCACGTGTGTCTGCTGTTCTATTATGTTCGTCGAGTTCCGAACTGTACAGATTCTGCGCGGGTGTATCGAGCACCGGTTATCTGCGAATCCGAAACTATTACGGCGGTGCCAACAATTTCGTGCGCTGCACGCTCGTGGAATAGTCGCAAGCACCTTTGTATAAACATAGTGCTGGCAGATACTGCCTCGTTAGGCAGTAATTTAAGGTAGATCTTTGAACCGTCGGGAAATGTGTTCCACAAACTTTCAAACATTCTTCTCGTAAATGTAACGTGCCGAGTATATTCACTGTTACATAACGCTACATATGCACAGTCTTTTTAGATAATATTTTTACCGCGTTATCCTGGGGGAAACTGTAAAATGTCACCGCTGCCTCGATCAGCAATTTCAAACGCCAAGCTGATCCAAATCGTGTTCGCTTCTCGACGGCATGGCGTTTGAAAGGTAAATAAATGGGGTGCAAAATTGTTAAAAAATATTATGCGGCTCGTGTCGTACTAGATACATGTATAGAGTATTTTTAAACAATTTTTTTTATCGCGTTGTGCAGAGGTTTACTGCAATACATCATTGCCTCAGTTTACCAATTCAATCGCGAAGCCGATCCAAATCGCATTCGTTTCTCCATGACATATCGAAGGAAAATAAATACAAAAAGATTATAAAAAAATATTGTTTTTTAAACGATTTTTCGACCGCGTTGCATCGAGATCTACTAAAATACATCATTGTCTCAGTCCGCTAGTTCAATTAGGAAGCCGATCCAAATCGCATTTGTTTCTCGTCGACATAATAGAGGTAAAAATAAATACAAAAAAATTAATAAACAGTATTGTGCATTTACTGCCACATAAGATACGTATATAGAATGTTTTTAAACAATTTCTTGATCGCGTCGTACAGGGGTCTGTTATGTATCATTGTTTCGATCCCCTAATTCGCAGCTGATCCAAATGGCATTCGGTTCTGAACGCCAAGGCATTTTGAAGGGAAATTTCGAATTCTAGTCGGCGTGGTTGAATGCGGACGTAGAATCGCGGCGAGGTGTTTCCCCGCTGCGTTGAATATGAAAAGATTAAAGACAGAAATGGTCGGCGTACACGCGCGAGGGAGGACTCTAGCCTGGAGAGGATCAAGGGACGAGGGGGCGAGGAAGAAGGAGAAACGCGGAGAAAAATTGGCTGCAGGTAACGGGATTAAGAGTGCTACTGCACGCCCGTTACCGGGATCATCTCGCAAGAAACTTTGCACTTGGCAACTTTTAATGCCTCCGCCGCAAAATCCTGATCCTCCCCGTCCCCGCTCGCGCTGTCTCGCTTTCGGCTGTCTTGCTTCCCTGCCAACCAGGGGTTTTCTTTACGCATACTTTCTGGCTACAGAGGGGTTTAGATCGAAACGATTCTTCCGGCAAACTTTACACGTCGAGAGCAAGTTGATCCTCGGGGCCCGGAGGGACGAATATTTCGATGCGACGCTTTCTCACAGCCCCGACGACGACGTCGCGCGCACTTTGTTACTTTTTCGAATACTTCCACCGACTGCCGTGTCGCGAACGTGTCGCAAGGAGGCGGATGCACAAGAATTTCGGGATGCTCGGATGCTGGGGATTTATTCTTCCGGCTTGGGAGAAGCTCGGAGGTTTGGCTTGTGAGCCGAGTTTCGGGGAATGTGGTCGCGATTCTTTCAAATTGGAGAACTACCGATCTGCAACGAGATATTGGTACAAAGTAAAAATTTTTCTCTAGTTCTTAGTGGTGCAAAATTAGATTTTTGGACATATTGAGGTGTGGTTTTCGTTTGCACAAAATTAATTTTTCAATTGATAAAGAAGGTACAGCCTCTTTTTTCGTTTAACTAGATACGTCACGAAAATTAAGGACTGCGTGCGTTTTACCAATAAATTTGAAACCAGCCAAATATTTAAATCCTCCCTCTCCCTAATTTCCCGGACACATCGTATTTCATTTTGAACAAAATCCAGTCTCACTTGGCCCTTTCCAATCGTAATCCTTTTCGGTGTGATCCGAATTATTGTATTTTCACTCATGCTGAATTAATTATTGCCTGACACCCCATAAATTTGACTTAACACTTTCGACGAAGCTGCTCGTTACAGATTGTAAAAGCAGGATATCAAAAATTGATAAATTTTTACTGGAAATAAACAGTTCGTAGAATGCAATGGAATGCACTGGAAATGTTTTTGTTCGAACCAATAAAAAAGCGAGTTATTTTAGGTCTTTATTGGATGACTCCGTATAATTAGAAATCTGTATGACACGCTGCCACGGAACCTCGTTACATTCAAAGCCCCTTGTTAGCATCCCGGAGGAAAGTTCAGCGTTAGCGTACCGGCTGGTCATCTTTTTTCTCATTTAGCCGGGGCAACGTAAAATCGAGACGCCCCATAGAACGAGGGGTGGAACCGAGTTAAGGGATGGGGGTGAGCTGGTAAAATAGCGCCGGCTTCGATAGGAAAATAGTGCGGTGATCTTGGGAACGAGGTCGATACCCACTTCCTCCGCGTCTCAGTATCCTTGACTCCGTCGACGATTTTAGTCGGCCAGTGGCCCCGGCCAGCCCGAGGTTAGACTACGTATAACTTCATAGCAGAAAACGATGACGGTATGCGATGAAATTGCGATGCCTTGCGGGGTATCCACGACCGTATCAGAAGCGAGAATACATCGCCTCGTTCAATTTTTATGCCGCGTCTTCTGGCCGCCCCTGATTCTTGATAAACAATCGAAACTCGCGAACTTCATTAGAAAATTTTATCTAAAACAACCTAGTTCTCCGAAGAAAATGTCCTTAGAATTTAAAGAAGTCTTAAATAGTTAATAGTTCACAAAGTGTTACTTCATAAAAATAATGAAAATGCAATGCAGCTTCATTAGAACATTTCGTTTAAAATGAAAAATTTTAACACTTAACCTAGTTCTCTGAAGAAAATATCTTTGGCATTCGAAAGAGTTAGCGAGAGTTAATACCTCGCAAAACACTTTCAGCTACAACTTTGATTAAGAAAGGATCATTTCAACCACCCTGTGCACCAGGATAAAAATAAAATCGTCAGCGCAACAGAGCCTCACCGAATCTTCTGTCAAAAAGAAAAGTAGTTAGAATCCGAAATGACGAGCCACTAATCTCCGTTATCACCGGAGGATCCTTATCATCCATCGACGTCAGTCTTGCCGGTGTGCTTTTCCCCAGTTTATCAGCCAAGAAGGAATCACGTCGGACGATAGGACCGGAAGCGGACGAGATTCCAGAAGGCAAGATGGAAAGAGGGAGAGAGAGAGGGAGAGTTGGCTCGTGGAAAACGAACCTGGACGAAACAGTCGGCGGTAGCTTTTTACTTTCTCCCGCGGGAGGGTAAAAGGCAAAGCTACGGAAAGCCGGGCTTTATTGCCTACGAGGGCAGGATTCTCTGCCGTTGCGCGGGATAGGAGATTGTTTAGATCCCTAGCCCCATAGACCCGTATCGTAAGGAGGCTGCGGGGCCTATCTAGGATCGTATACGTTCTCCCCACGGATTATGGTCGTGAAACGTTTCACGTCGTCCATTTTCGTGGCTCGTAACGCGACGCTTATTGTAAACTTGCACGGGATCGTACAAAGTCCTCGCCCAGCGTTTTGTCGTGCTTAGGACTTCCTTCCCAGGGAACGATCTGTCCCGGGATTCCCCCACCTTGGAACCTCCTTTTATCTCCTTTCGTGTAGCCAGTCGACCGAATATTAGACGCTGGCCGACATTTTGTCCTCCCTTCTTATTCGCAAGTTCTTAAACTGCGAGAAAATCCTGCTGAAATGATGCAATTTTTGTTGCGCTTTTGCGCCCCCGGAATTTCCTTGACGGCGCTGCGGTACACGGTTTGAATGAATGCACACGGTCTGGAAGAATTGCGTATGTCAGGAATTTTCCAAAATGGATTTTAGGTGTTCATGTAATGTACAAATTGCTTTCGTTTCTTTAAATTTTTTGTTTTACTTGATTTTCGATCGTCTCAATGTTAAATATTATCGTGAACGTTCACAATGACCTGCGCGATACTTTCCGTCGAAATTATTCTTTTCATTTTCGAACCAGTGAAGATTGCGACAGACACACGACGTTCGCTCCTCCGCCAAGTTACTGCAAATAATAAAACCGTTTATTTTATCTTGCTCCTCGAGCGCGCAGGAAGCGTGCTTTATATTCATGAAGAAACGTAGATATGAACGCGCGAGAAACCGCAATAGAGAGAGAGAGAGAGCGTTCTACTGTTTAGCGGAATATTTGTTCGGCTATTTCGCGCAGGTAGACGGTCCCTTTAACACACCCAATACGGATTCCCGTGCACACGCTCGATACAACAACACCTGTGAATACTCATGGTCCTTGCACTTCCCCACCGGTAGTATTGACCCTGCTTAATGCATCCGCGTTAACGTCGCGTATCTCTCTCCCCGGCAATTTGAAATTGTAATGTCGAAACCTTACGACACAAAATATGGTATCGCCGACCCCGGATGAAAGATATTCCCGTTCAACGCATAAATGAATACCATGTTCGAACGACGAATTCGCAGCCGAAGAATTCGCCATTGCGAAACCGGTCCTGTATTTGACGATCGAATTTTCCATTCATTCT